>NC_139224.1:57531907-58071907 GCF_055691185.1 Crinia signifera
TCGATTTTGACTCAAATCAAATAGAAAGTGACCCTGAACTGCACTGTGTGTACACAGCATTAGAGGGGAATTCAATTGTTTTATTGTGCATCTGTAAGTAATGAGGGCCCAATGGAGCTATTTGCCAATGGGCGCTTGTGCTTATTGGAGGTGATGCGCAGAAATAATGGGCTTCTGGCGGAATCATGACAAAACAACTGAATAGCTATGTCAGACACCTGGTATTTACAGGCGCACATAAAAAACAATTGAATCCCCTTAAAATGAAAGTGGCTACTACATACCTCCCAGCATGACCCTCTCCGGGAGGGACACATTGCTCTGCTCCTGCACTTCCTTCTTGGTTTTGATTGCCATCACCTGTGGAAAAACACCTTTCTTATTAGTTAACCTGTTCAAAAACAGGTGATGGCAATCACATACCTCCCAACTGTCACGATTACAGCGGGACAGTCCCGATTTTCAGGTCCTGTCCCGCTGTCCCACCCGCGGCAGGCATTGTCCCGCTGCGGTGGGTGGCAGTTGGGAGACCCCCCAATCTAATAGAATAGACGCTGTGCGCATGCGCACAGCGTCTATTCTCGTATGAAAATGAGGTTGCGGCTAATTAGCATAAGCTGCACCCTCATTTGCATACGCCCCACCCCCTTTCCGGACGCTATTTCATCAGCACAGAAGTTGGGAGGTATGCAATCATACATTAAGAGCAAAGTCCAGAATCAGAGCATTGTGTCCCTCCTGGCAAGGGTCATGTTTGGAGGTATGCTACTAGAAAACAAGGACATTTCAAGGACACACTTTTCCAGTACCAGCCCTATAAATCTTTGTCCTGCGTGTAGAAATGAAGGACATTTGGCAACTGTGCAATAAGTAGAAAATTGAAAAACAGGTTTAATATACACACAATATACTGACAAGTGCCAAGAAATCTCTTAGAGAAACAGGATTATCAGAAAATCACTTCAATGACACTGAACTTAATGAGAGCTGACATTTCTAACGTAAACAGTGTATCAGAGAAGCTGTTTAAATAGTTAACTGTACATGAATTCTGGAAGTCACTGCTAGTATGTGTACACAGAACAGCATAACTGCCATATTGGGACTTCAAAAAAAGGGGTGGGATGGGGGACAGTGAGATGGAAGGAATGCAAGAGGGGGTATTGTATGGGGTGAGTGAGGGCGGGCAGGGGTGCTTGTGAGGCTAAATTAAATTCAATAAGGTCACATGCTCAGCCTGCTTTCATCTGTTTTTCGGTTCCCCCTTTTTAAGAACAAGGAAACTCATTCATGGTCCGGCATCTGAGTTGGCGGGACACAAGGCCCCTGGCTCCTTCCCCTTGCTTTTTAATGGCGATGTTCTCACTGTCAGGGTCGAGAAGGAAATAAATATGGAAAAAAAGAAAGAAATATGTAGCGCATGATTACATGGGTGATTCAGACATAGCCCTGCAGGGGGAGGACAAATGGAAGGGAGCCAGGAAGAATTGTTCATGCTTGCAGAGGTCATAGCTCTGTGTGGTGACATACCCATGCACTGCATGCAGTGACCTGTGAACCCCAGAGCACCACCTGTTTGTTTGCCATTCCTCATGGAAAGTGTATGCTCAGCATTGTTCTTGGGCTTTAGGGTGCATTTATATTGAGGTGCTACCTACTCAATGAAGGTGAACGCTCGCTAAGCACATATTAATAATTTATGTGAGGGCATTTTGCAAGTAGTACAAAAGAGTGCTAGCCTCGCTTACAGCTAGTGGCTATTGTGCCTATGAAAATGGATAATTCATTTTGGCAGTAAAGAAAAATCTGCTTAATTTTTCTTGTCATGTTCAATTCTTAACACTATTATTTCCATATTATCCAGTTTACAGCAAAGCATGTGCAGGCCTCCAATCTTCAAAAGTGCCCAACCACAACCTTGGATTCACCACATAACTCACCCCAAATCCTCCATGCTTAGGCCACTGGAACATCAGACGGGCCTAGGTATGGGGATGGGATGTGACTTTGGCCCATTGTGGCCTTTATATGGGTCAGAAAGCAGTGAGCTATTACACTGTCTCCACAATGTCCTTACATGCTGGGCATTAGGACTGAAGGTCTATCCTCCATTCTGCTGTACCATGTGACTGCAGCCATCTTGTAGATCCTTCCTTAGTACAGTAATACTGTGCAAGATTGTAGTATTGTGACCTACTGTAGTAAAGACAAGTTTCCCACTTAAGGTGCCCATAGACGGTCCGTTCTGTACTATGAGATGCGCGCTCCCGCTAATCTCATCGTACGGTACAAAAAGTATGTTCTTCACATACTTTTGTACTAGCTGTTCCTTGCATCGCATTGCATGCACAATGCATGCACAAGGCATGCAATGCGATGTGATGTGTACTATATAAGTACACAACGGATCCGTTAAACGGACCGTGTATGGGCGGCTTTAGCTCCAGAAAGACTGAAGTGATTACCTGTATGAAGCTGTTCCATCATCCTGCACCACTATATGCCAACAGCATACTCTCAATGGCCTGTGAGCTGTATAGGACCACACTACACTAAAGCTTGGTACTTGTGTAATAGCACGGCGCCCGGCTACGCTACATTTTCAGCGTAGACTAAGCTACGCTGTTAGCGTAGCCCAACGGCTGCCTAGCGTAGTTAGCGTAGTGACTCTGCGGCAGCCCGGCTCTGTCCCCGGCATCCATGCCTCTGTCCACGGCATCCATGGCAAGCCTAGTGAGCGCCTCTCACACAGCGGCAGTAACCGCCAGATCCCCTGCACTGGCGGATGCCGGCGGTGAGGGGATCATGCGGGCGGAGAGGAGCTCCAGCTGTCTGAGACGCGTCTGCGTCTCAGTAATTATTGCGGTAGGGTACGGCAATCCTGCCCGTGTCCACTTCAGGGAGAGCCTCCTTTTCAAACCTCCACTATCCACGCCAGCCCGAAGCGTAACGCGTCTTCCCTACCTGTTCATACCCCCAATATCCACGTCCGTGTGGAGTTGATTTTATAAAGTGTGGCGAGCGGACACGGATTACTTTACATGTATTACGCATCCCCTTGCGGGGATCGCTGCACTTGCCACGCTTCGGGCTCGGTGGCTCGCTGCGCTCGCCACACTTTATAAAATCGGCTCCACACCAACGTGGATAGTGGGGGTATGAACAGGTCAGAACGTGCGCTCGCCACACTTCGGGCTGGCGTGGACAGTGGGGGTGTTCCAGGAACACATATCTGACAGGGACGCTGACTACGCTGGCCGCGGGAACACTACGCTACTTCTGACAGGGCCGCTGACTACGCTGGCCGCGGGAACACTACGCTACTTCTGACAGGGCCGCTGACTACACTTACTACGCTAGCGGGAACACTACGCTACTTCTGACTGACTATGCTAACTACGCTGGCCGCGCGAACACTGCGCTGATTCTAACAGGGCCGCTACGCTAACTACTTGACGGGCGCCGTGCTATTACATAAGTACCTAAAGCTTTACTCCATGAGAATCCCTGCATATACAAAAGTGATTACGGCTGTACCTGATATACTTCAATAAACCAGCACCACTAGTTATTGGACTGTTCATAGTGTGAGTGGTGTGTGCCTACATGAGGTGAAAGAAAAAAGTTTGGTACCGTGTTAGCCAGTTGATAAGAAAAGTTTTATTGTTCCTCAGTGAGAAAAACAAAATAGCAATCTAGCAAATATGATACCTTTTAATGGCTAACAAAAATAAATGTTGTTAAAATGCAAGCTTTCGAGACTTCTTAGGTCTCTTCCTCAGGCATGGTATAACAAGGTGTGTGAAGAACCACATATATATACACAAGAATGTCCATCTATCACATCTTGTTCCTACTCTGCTGTGTATATATATGTGGTTCTTCACACACCTTGTTATACCATGCCTGAGGAAGAGACCTAAGAAGTCTCGAAAGCTTGCATTTTAACAACATTTATTTTTGTTAGCCATTAAAAGGTATCATATTTGCTAGATTGCTATTTTGTTTTTCTCACTGAGGAACAATAAAACTTTTCTACATGAGGTGAAGCATGGTCATGTCATCTTGGTTACTTCTCTTTTGTACTCCAAGCCAAGTTACTTTGTAGCTGCCCTTATTTGCTTTATTATAACACTATGTGCCCTATATATATGTCAGCTGTGATATGCTTATTGCTGTAGGGTCCCCTTATTACTGTAGGGGATCCTACAGTTATAAGCATATTCTCTAGTTCTCTCAGCATATTCCAAAACTTTTCCATATATATCTGAAACATCACACTATCTGACCTGGCCAATATTACCAATAGCCGGAAAAACACTGAATAGATTGAATGTTAATTTGATTAATTCTAGGTGAAAACTGCAGATATTTCCAACTATTGGAAATAGCCGCAGGGATTGAATACTACCCCCCCCCCCCCCCCCCACCTGGCCAGGTAGTGTGAGTGTTGTCTTCTCCTCATTTTGAACATAAGATGACAATGTTAAACTGCTATATTTGTATAAAGCTGTTTCACATCAGCCATCTTTGATTCAGTAAGAGACTGTCTCTTCCCTGGAAGCCAGGTGAAATGCAGAAATTAGATCCAGTGGGCTGCCAATGTGTTTTGTGGGCACATACTGTGCATACTGTGACACATAGGCAAATCTGCGGGATGGTCCGTGTGTCTAGAGTCTCTGTCATCATAAAGACCAAAGCTGTCTGCCGCCTATTTGTAGACAGAAGCTAGAGGTGCTCCTTCACATCATGTCGAGAGTGCAGGGTGCCCAGTGTTACCCGGAAGTGTGGATTCCAGGAGTGCTGGCTGCGCTGTTCCCCTGCAAGCCTGCAATGCAAACCCAGGCAATGAGTATGTAATACACACTCCCCCCTAGCCCCCCTTTAGTGGCAATGAGCATGTAACTCCACTTGACAATGAGAATATAATCCCATGTGGCAATGAGCGTGTAACCCCCTGGCAACAAGCAGTTAACCCCTGGCATCAAGCAATAAACCCCTGGCAACAAGCATATAACCCCTTGCATCTAGCAATAAACCCCTGACAACAAGCTTGTAACTCCTGGCAAGGAGCACGTAGGTAAGCAGCTCTTTTGCGGCATAATATGTAACAGGCATTACAGTGTGTTGTATAATTAGTAATAGGCATTATGGTGTGTAATATAATATGTAATAGGCATTACATTGTGTGGCATAAGTAGTAATGGGCATTACGTTGTGTAGCATAATATGTAATAGGCATTATGGTGTGTTTTATAATATTTAATAGGCATTACGGTGTGGCATAATTTGTATTGGGATTTAGCGTGTGGCATAAAATTTAATAGGCATTACAGTGTATGGTATAATGTGGGTTATTCAGGTTGGTTTGCAAAATCAAACTCCTTTAATGGACAAAACCATGGGGGTTATTCAAGTTTGTTTGGTCCTGCGTGTATTCGCACGCAGTACTGATGTTGCGCATCTGAGCATGCGCAGGCGGATTTCTGCGCATGTGCAGACGTATGGTGCATGCACCCACGGCAAACTTTGGGTTCGCCGGGTGTACGCAACCATGTCGGTGTGTTGGGGGCGGAGAAGGGCGGGGGGCGCCGGGCTACCTCATTACCATATGAGATCGCCCAGCTTTCCATGGGCGTTCCCATGAGAACACTGGTCGTTCTCATGGTAATGAGGCCGTGACAGGTTTGGGGGCGAGCAGATGACATCACCGGATTCAGATGCCCACCCATATCCGTGCCAGCATGCACGCATATGTAAGTGACTTAAAAGTCACTTATATATGCGTGTACCTTTCACATCTTTTGATGGTCGCAGACCATCAAAAGATGTGGGAGGTTACCTGCAGGCATACAAATAGATGTTTATGCTGAACATCCATTTGCAGCCTGTGCGGGCGAACCCGCGTTATGAGTTATTTTGTTTCTGTGCAGAGTAAATACAGTCTGCTTTATTTTTACACTGTAATTTAGTTCAGTTAGAACACACCCTACCCAAATGTAACTCTCTCTGCACATCTGCACATGCTACATCTGTAGTGCACATGGCTTTGTACATTTAAGAAGTTGATTTTGCAAACCAAACTGAATTAGGCCCAATATGTAATTACTGTGTGTGGCTTAAAATGTAATAGGCTTTACGGTGTGTAGCATAATGGGTGAAATTTAGAATGAGATTCAGAAAGTGAGGGATTTGGTAAGAAATCTCCAGTTTTTTTAAAGCAGCAATCATTTACACTTTAAAATCAAACTGCTTTTGCAGTGTAAATGATTGCCACTTTAAAAAAAGTGGAGATTTCTTACCAAATCTCTCACTTTATGAATCTCTCATCCTATAAAATGTCCCCCAATATGTAATGGGCATTATGGTGTGTGGCATAATGTGTGATGGGCATTACTGTATGCGGCATAATGTGTAATGGGCATTACGTTGTGTGGTATAATGTGTAATGAGCATTACAGCATGCGTAATCTTTGCGCGGTGTATCCAAGCGGCTATAACCGGCGCAGTGTGCATAAGTGGGAATACTGTGTAGTATAATGTGAATATAGGACACTACTGTGTGGTGTAATGTGAACTGGTACTATTTTGTGGCCATGCCCCTTTCCAATTGATGCCACTCCCTTTTTTTTTGCACAAACTCTCCCTGTTTTTACTATTTGTGTGTGTGTGCCGTCTCATTACAGCACTGCTGCTACTGGGTACATTATGGACCTTATTCTGGTTGACACGCAGTGCTGCAAAGTTCTCAGTGCTGCATGTCTTTTTAAGCCCGCCCGCAGGGATGCTCATTTAATAGGCATTGCACGCAGAGATCCCTCATTTGCAGCCTTTGAAACGCTGGGCATTCCCATGGGGAATCCCCTGACCCACCGCCCGATGCCCCTTTGCCGCACTATTGTGTGCGAGCACCCGGCAAACATTCTATTTGCCGTGGCCGTTCGCGCACAGCATATGCACATGTGCAGAAATGCACATGCGCAGGATAAAAACATTGTGCTCCGGTACGAATTTGAATGGGAGCGCATCAACCAGAATAAGGTCCTATGAGGCACTTCTACTATGGCCATTATACACCCTTTTTTTCAGTGTGCGCCTAGTGTCACGCATGCGTGCATCAAAGCCCACCTTCTGCGTTGGCTACCCTTGCTGGACACTGCACCGCCTGCCCTTCTCAACCCTTGCAGTGAGACCACGCCCCTTTTTTCTTTAAAAATTATGAACTTTTAAACTGGGACACACCCATCACCAGCTTTCTAGTTTTGCCTATGCTTCACACGCCCATCCCGCAGACCTATGAATATGTATCTTATACCTCCTGATATCCCCAACAGACCTACAGTATCCACATTTCAGGTCTGTCTGTCTGTCTGTTTTTTTTTCTTCTTTATTGCCTATGTTATAACATAAATATCTAAACCAAATCACCTTCAACGATTCCTCGAATATGTTTGGTTTCTAAATGCTAAATATTCACAATGTAGGTTCTAGTATATTTTGATGTTCTTTGGTCGAAGAGACAATATATTATTTTAAAAAACAATTGTCATTTTATTGGAGCATATGCCTTCAGGTCATGTGGCAGCGGAATACTTCCCAAACTCCAGGACAAACTTTCCAATCATGTGATGTGAGACAGTTTCACTCCCATCAAACCAGGACGGACACGCCAAAATTAACGCACGGAGAGATATCTATTATACTATTATATTGTTAATGATATATTGCCTAGTGTGTATCCAGCATTGGTCTCAAGTACAATGCAAATAACATTGGCCAGAATATGTTACTGTGTGGCTTTACATATTTGTGATTAACTAGTTAAAAACCTATGAAGATATATATATATATATATATATATACACATACACATATAGATATACACATGTAGATATATACAAATGAAAGCACACTGGTAAACCCTATAAAAGAGTTGGGATCATTTAGTCTACAGCATGATGGTCGACAGTCATTAGGTCGACACCATTATGTCGACATGGAAAACGATTGACGTGGGTCTATGTCGACATGGGAAAAGTTCGACATGGGTCTAGGTCGACATGGGAAAAGGTCAACAGGTTTTTAGTTCGACAGGTCATTAGTTCAACAATGTCTAGGTCGACATTCAAAAGGTCGACATGGGGTTTTCACAGTTTTTTTACCTGAATGTCAACACAGTCAACATGGACACAGTTTAAAGTGCACCGCATCACCTCGCATTGCTCGCTGCGCTCACTTTGCATTGGGCACACTATTTTATTCTTCCACCACGCCCTAGTGGATGGTAGGGCATGAAATACCACCTGTCGGCACATGTCTGCTCAAAAAACAGGGAAAAACCCCGTGTCGACCTTTTGACTGTCGACCTAGACACTGTCGAACTAACGACCTGTCGAACTAATGACCTTTCGACCTAGAACCATGTCGACCTTTTCCCATGTTGACCTAGGCCCATGTCAACCTTTTCCCATGTCCCTACAAGACACCTGCACCACATCACTGCTTACAAAGTCAGGCTAAGGACTTATACGGCCTACACACATGCCGATATTAAGGCATTTTCTAAGGGATTTTGCTTAGTTTGGCAAAGTCGCTTAGAAAATGCCCTCACATCGGTGTGTGTGTGGGCTATATCGACAGCAATGCGCGTCCCCGCGTCTTTGTCGCTGGCCGAGATTGATGAACAGTGTCCATCAATATCGGCATCGGCAGGGTTCTCCCACCGGAGAACAATGGCGCTGTCTGCTCGCTTAGCACACAGAGCTGACAGCTCGCTCTGTGTGTGGGCTATCAGCTCTGTGTCCTGAGCAGAACGGCCCGACATTGCACAGCTAGGTCGCCCTACACATATCGGCATGTGTATAGGGCCCATAATAGTAGGTTCATCCAAAGGCAGCGGGAAGAAAGGCTGCTTACCTTCTGGACCTCAGGTGCAGCAAGCAATGGGGATCACAGCAGAGGCGCTGATACGTCCTTCCCTGTCTCAGAAAACAGGTCACCCAGAGACCTGGGCTCCTATTCTTTAATAAGAGGGGAAGGGCTCATCCTGAGGAATGTCTAAAATTTGAGGAAAAAGAAATAGAATCCACTAAGTGCCCCGTGCGAATATTACAATACTTTTTTTTCCCTTCATCCTTTATCAAAATCCATAAATGAGGTACCAATTTAAAGATTTTGTTCTCTGCTTCTGAGGAATTGTAAAATCACAATCGTACATTGTATTATTTGTTTACAAATCCAAGTTAAATATTAACTCTTGGCTCTTGGCCCTAGAGTTCTTCTCCTGGATGCGTTGATACAGCATGGCTAAGATGATCAGTTTTGCTTGGCTACTCGAAATGGCTACAAATGAACTAGTTACAATATGTGCCGCTCCCTTACGGATCCAATTTGTAAAAGAAATGGAGAAAAGTGCAACAGTGAGCATATAAATGTAAAAAAATGTACTTAATAAATCTGCACACGTACATTGGGGTTTAAAATGAACAGTTTGCCATAGCACAATCACAGCGAACCATCAAAGCATGTAGATGACATATGGAAAAGCAGCTCAATTTGCCGCAGCGAATAAGCAGGATCCAGCACGCTGGCAGCCACTCGCCAGGGTATGCTGGTAGATAGATCGGAACACAGATGGATTGCAGGATGAAGAGGCAATCACCAACGCGTTTCGTTACAAGGTAGGACCCCTGGCAAAGTCTTACCTTTTGACAAAACGCATTGGACATGTCCTCTTCATCCCGACATAGCGACGTCCATCTGTGGTACAATATATATACCAACATCCCCTGAGTGGCTGCCAGCGTGCCGGATCCCACTCATACACCGCAGCAGATTGAGCATCTTATGTCATCTCTACGCTTTGATGGTTCGCTATGATAGTGCTATGGCACTGATGTATTAGTTGTTTGAAATCTCCCACTGTCTTGCAATTGGAGCTTGCAGTCCGGCAGCCAATTATGAGTGGCAGTGGCGGCTCCTGATTGGCTACTGGACAGCAAGCTCCAGTTGGATACGGCAGTCACCGATACCACAAGCGGCAGCCCACAATAAGGCGCCAGAATAATCAGGGCACTGAGAGCAATGACGAAGACACTGATTACTCTGGCGCCTTACTCAGCTGTGCACTCCGCGTTATGCTAAGGCTGGCCCTAGCTGCAGGTGTTCTATGCTTAGTTACTGCTTTCCTAAATAATAAATAGTTGGGGTCCATTTGCAAAAACAATTGATTTATATGAAAGCTGAGCAATGAATGATAAATGTTGGTCTCCCTATCCCCTAACAGACCTGACAATAAATTAATGCCATTCACATTTAATAAATAGGCCTGTTTTTCCCCTTTCAGCAACAGCAATAACTTAATAAAATTTGCAAAAAGAATCTATTTCCCACTAACGTAAAATTATTACCCCTCACTTTTACCAGAGAGAACACACATTGCATTATGAGCCCCTATAATATATACGTGTATGAACTTTATGACCAGAGAGAAGACTCCTGCTACTGTCTTCGCTTCCCATAAGCAGGGCTGGGCAACACCGGCCCTCCAGATGTTAATGAACTACACATCCCAGGCTGCTTTGCATTAGTTTTGCTATGTGGCCATGCTGAAACTGATGCAAAGCATGCTGGGATGTGTAGTTCATCAACATCTGGAGGGCCGGTGTTGCCCAGCCCTGCATAACAGGTATGGATCGTTTTGTCTACAGTACTTTGGTCGACAGTTATTAGGTCGACACCATTGGGTCAACACGGGGGACGGTCGACAGGGTTCTAGGTCGACATGGGTCAAGGTCGACAGGTGTTTAGGTCGACATATGTGTTAGTGTTTAACAGACCGATTGGTCGCAATCGGCCGAAATCGGACCAAATCGCCTCAGTGTATGGGCATCTTAAGTGTATGCAAAGATGTTTCCCTGCAACTTTTTGAACTGTTCAGCATAGTGTAAATATGAGGGAATTTGTTATACATTCCATCATAATGCAGGGAAATACGTTATATAGCAATTACCATGGTAATGTTAATTTTCAGTATGTGCAGCATGATGAATGGAATTCTATTGAGCACATACATATGTGGCCTAGCATACAAGCATGGATGGTGTAATGGTTAGCATTCTCCCTGTGCTTGCGTGGGTTTCCTCCGGTTTCCTCCCACAATCCAAGAATATACTGGTATGTTATTTGGCTTCCAACAAAATTAACCCTAGAATGTCTGTGTGTGCGTGTACATGTGGTAGGGAATATAGATTGTAAGCTCCACTGGGGCAGGGACTGATGTGAATGTTCAAATATTCTCTGTAAAGCGCTGCGAAATATGTGTGCGCTATATAAATCATATATTATCACTGACTTCTGACCTTTAGAGGTTTTATGGCTAATTACAGTTAATGAATTAATCATTTCATTGTCAGAGATAGTGAGACCCCCATTGTTCTACATCAGTTAGAACTAATTAAGTAGCAGTATTTAGTGTAATTAGGGATTAAAGGAGCAGTGACTGAGCTACATACCTAATAGATACAGATGTTATACTGCACTGTGTCATGTGAAGAATAGATATCTGCAATTACTGAATATGGATAAAATAATATTGGAAAGAATAATAAACTTTGAAACTGCTTTTAATCAAAGGGAGAAAATTCCTAATCTGCATTTTTATCTTCACAGTGGCAAATCCTCAATACTGTACTGCCAATACACACTAGTAGATATATCTGCAGATCAATTGATCAGCAGATATATCTACTAGGGATGTGCACTGGCCACTTTTCGGGTTTTAGGTTTTGGGTTCTGATTACCTTGAGGTTTTGGGTTCTAATGGGTTTTGGAATAACACCTCCTAAGTGTTTTGTGTTTGGATTTTTTGGGTTCTGATTCTTTTGTTAAAAAAGCATAAAAACTGCTAAAATCGCAGAATTTTTTTTTTTTTGCTCCTACGCTATATTAACCTCAATAACATTCATTTCCACTCATTTCCAGTCTATTCTGAACACCTCACAATATTGTTTTTAGGGCAAAAGGTTGCATCGAGGTAACTGGATATATGCACAAGACTGGTAGATACATCAGCAATACTAGTATATGTGCACCAGCAGAATTTATAATAATTCATTTTATTAGGTACTGCTTGGCAGTGGCACTCAGTGGCACACGTCAGTGCACCAGCAGCATGGAATTATTTTTTACAGTCCCACACAGCACAAGTATTATTTTTTAATTAAATTATATATAGCAGCCTAGTATGTAGTTGTACTACTAGGTAGGTACACTTAGGCAGTAACACTGCCAGTGGCAACAGTGGAGTAAATAATACTGGCAACCTCTATTCACAGTATTCAGTGCAGGCAGCACCAGTGGACTATATATAATTCAATTAATTAAGTATTAATAATATAGCAGCCTAGTAGGTAGAGGAAATAAGCTACTAGGTAGGTAGGTAGGCAGGCAGGCAGTAGCACTGCCAGTGGTCACCACAAAAGGTAGTTACACACCACCAGTAGCTTTATGCAGTGCACCAGCAGAATTTATAATAATTAATTTTATTATTAGGTACTGCTTGGCAGTGGCACTCAGTGGCACACGTCAGTGCACCAGCAGCATGGAATTATTTTTTACAGTTCCACGCAGCAGTGAGCACAGGTATTATTTTTTAATTAAATTATATATAGCAGCCTAGTATGTACTAGGTAGGTACACTTAGGCAGTAGAACTGCCAGTGGCAACAGTGGACTGAGTAACTAAAGAATACTGGCAGATTCAGTGCAGGCAGCACCAGTTGACTATATATATATATATATATATATATATATATATATATATATATATATATATATATATATATATATATATATATAATATAATTAATTATTAATAAAATATATAATATTACAGCACAGCACCAGAGGTAGGCCCCAGCACAGAGGAGACAGTAGTACTACAGGTACACAGTTATGCTGGGTACACACCAGGACGACTAGGGCCCGATCCCCACAATCTAGATCCAATTCCAATCAATTGGATGTAGATTGTGTGCTGATTGGGCCCTTTTCTGACCTGGTGTGGACCGATACCGATCCGATGCGCGGTCCCGCGGGTCGGTCGGTCGTTATTGAGATCCTACCTGCTGCAGGTAGGATCTCAATGACGACCATACAGCCGGGTGCGGGTCGCCATCGGATCGGACCCGCTCACGGTGCACATCGTGAGCGGGTCGTGCCCCCCCGCGTCACCGTGAGCGGGTCGAACGAGACACTGACGACCCGCTCACGATGTGCATCGTGAGCGGGTCGTCCTGGTGTGTACCCTACATTAGACTGTCCTCCTTGCTAGGGAGAGCCCACCCTAAGCAGAGAGGAGTACAGAGTACACTGCAGCACTGAGGGAGACAGCCCCAGCGAATAAAATAATTACAGCACAGCACACCAGAGGTAGACCGCACAGAGGAGACAGTAGTACTACAAGTACACAGTTAGACTACAAAGCAGCACTGAGAGACCCAAGGTCAAGCTCAAGTTTAAGCCCCAGCAGCAGCACCAACACACCCTCTCCCAACCTAATACTAGACTGGAGTGAAGATGGCGGGCGCAGCAGCCGCTATTTAATGCCTCGTGAAATCTGGCGCCGGGAGATGACGTTCTGACCACGCGGACGGACCCGAGTCAGGCGGGAATCTCAGAGCACTGCTCGGAACTGGGCTCAGAATGATGACGTCCGTGGGGGCTCGGATCTCTGGAATCCAAGTCTGTACATCTCTAATATCTACATATGGTTCGAGTGGCGTGTTCTCTATACACGCTGCCCGATCTATCGCCAGCCCATTGAGCTGTCAATCACCTGCGGCTCATATAGGCGCTATAAGGGCGATCAGCGAATCGCCCTTACACACAGAACACTGTGAATAATGAGAATCTATTGCAACATCTATTTGTCCGTCCAGAAAGAAATGGACGGTTTTGACTGTGTTGCACAGCCGACTCAAAATATATGTGAACTTCGCAGTTCACAGATATATCACACTGCATCAGTATATTGGGGGCGTTCACTCGAATGGCCGTTATATATCGGCCAGTGTCATACCTCCCAACATGGCCCTCTCCAGGAGGGACACAATGTCCCTGTGTTGAAAAACACCTTTCTTATCAATTACCCTGTTCAGCATACCTCCCAACTTTCTTAATAGTAGAATAGGGCCACTCGTGCGGTGAAGGGACGCGGGAACGTCCCCAAAAATGGGGACGTTCCCGCATTTAGCAGGACAGTTGGGAGGTATGCAATCATACATTCAGAGGAAAGTCCAGAAACAGAACATTGGGGGTTATTCTAGTCCATTCTTTCTGACAAAATCCTTCTTAAGGTGCGTACACACGGGGCAATATGATCGCTGGCAATATATTGCTAGCAATATATTGCTCAGCAATCATATTGCCCCGTGTCTCGTTTTCATCTGCGACCAGAGATGGTCGCAGATGAAAATTTAAACACTGCTGGGTGAAGAGGCAGGGGATGTCGCTGGTCGGAGGAGCATGTTCCTACGACCAGCGACCATTCAAGGGCTGAAAACGGGAGCGCACACCCGGCGATTTATCCCTGGTGCACACTCCAATCACTGGCATTATGGTCGCTCAGCGACCATATTCCCAGCGATTTCAGCCCCTATCGCCCCGTGTGTACACAGCAATAGATGGACAAAACCATGTGCACTGCGGGTGGGGCAGATGTAACTTGTGCAGAGAGAATTAGATTTGGGTGGGGTTTTTCTTCAAAGTGAGATCTATATTGAAGTGTAAAATCATGCAGTCAGTATTTTCCCTGCACAGAAACAAAATAACTCACCCAAATCTAATTCTCTCTGCACATGTTACATCTGCCCCCCTGCAGTGCACATGGTTTTGTCCATCTAAGAAGGATTTTGTCAGAAAGAATGAACTAGAATAAACCCCATTGTGTCCCTCCTGGAGAGGGTCATGTTGGGAGGTATGCACCTTTCAGCTCTGTACACACAGAAAGATTTGTCTGTCCAATCTGTCTGGAAGGGACAAAATTCTGGCAATGTATGGGAACAAATGAAAGGGTACTCTTTACCTAGAACGGCGCCGCCGATCAAAATCGTGGTCATCGCGGGTAAAAATCGCGGTGATCGCGGTAATCGCGGGCATCGCGGGTAAAATTGGATGGTCGCGATGCCCGCGATTACCGCGATCACCGCGATTTTCCCATAGGAAACAATGTTAAAAAGCCTGATTGACCGCGATTTGACACTTAAATGCCTCAATGGACCCGATTTTGGCATATAAATCAATGTAAAATGGGCCACACAGCCCAAATAGGGCCAATGAACCGTTAAATGTCCCCCCAAATTTTTAACGCCACCCCACGATCCACGCCAACCCGAAGCGTGGCGAGCGCAGCGAGCCCGCGAGGGGCGGCGGTACGCGTCCTCCGACCTTTTCATGCCCTACTATCCACGTCGGCGTGGTGTGAGAATATAATAGTGTGGCGAGCGCAGCGAGCCACCGAGCCCGAAGCGTGGCGAGCGCAGCGAGCCCCGCGAGGGGACGCGGATACCTTCACAGGTAGACGCGTCCCCTCGCGGGCTTCACAGGTGTCCGGGTCGCCACGGACACCTGTGAAGCCCGCGAGGGGACGCGTCTACCTGTGAAGGTATCCGCGTCCCCTCGCGGGGCTCGCTGCGCTCGCCACGCTTCGGGCTCGGTGGCTCGCTGCGCTCGCCACACTATTATATTCTCACACCACGCCGACGTGGATAGTAGGGCATGAAAAGGTCGGAGGACGCGTACCGCCGCCCCTCGCGGGCTCGCTGCGCTCGCCACGCTTCGGGTTGGCGTGGATCGTGGGGTGGCGTTAAAAATTTGGGGGGACATTTAAGGGTTAATGGGCTCTGTGGCCCATTTAACATTGATTCCTATGGCCAAATCGGGTTGATTGAGCCATTTAACACTAAAATCGGGTCCATCGCGACTTTTAACATTGTTCCCTATGGGAAATCGTGAGCATCGCGTCGCGGGCATCGCGGGTGCGTTTATGTGCGGCCGCGACGCGACCGACACGATTTTTATGTTTTACATTGATTTCAATGGCAAATCGCGGGCATCGCGTCGGTCGCGTCGCGGCCATACATTAATGTACCCGCGATGCCCGCGACGGGCGCCGCACTAAGTAAAGAGTACCAATGAAAGTAAACAATTTGCTTCCAGCTGCTGGAAAACAGATAAAAACGATTGGATAAATGTCTTGAATCAAACTTTTTATTTTTTAACAAATGCCCAGAGTCTGCTTTCCAGCATTTGGGAGCGAATGGTTGATTGTACTTTGGTCCAAAAAATTACCCAATTTTTTGTCCCCACCAGTCAGCTTGGACAGACAAATCTATAGGTGTACCAAGCTTTTTCAGTTCATGTTTTAAGAGCAATCATGCCTGGGCACAGGTGACTTAATTAGTACCTCAGTCAGTTTGACTTAACCATCTGTGGTCAACAATAGCTGCCCTGAAAACCAACACATTATAGTCACTCTGACAGAAATGACTTGTAAATCAAATGCAGTATTTCTTAAATGAAGGCAAGTGGTTTCGCAACAACTGAGAGCAGTAGTATCAACAGCGCCACCACTAGGTTAAAAAAATACAAACGTGACCAAAGAGGACATTTGTAAACAAGCTGTAAAGGCATTTAATATCAATGCACAGATTAAGAGGCTTGATATATTTACTCGAACCTGTGGTCTTCCTGAAAGTTACAAATGAGGATCTAAGGGCTATTTTACACACAATGTATTGCAAGACGTATTTGTCCTTCCAGAAAGAAATGGATGGTTTTGACTTCCTTTATGTGTAACAATTTTGTCTTGTACAGCCGGGTGAACTTAAAAATGCAGACCCGTCAGGACTACAAGATCTCCGGACGTCTGAGATGTGTGGTGTGTGAAAGTACATAGTCATGTGATGGCAACCACTCTAGTTGGTGGTTATCACGGCCGGCTGTAAAAAGGCGGACCGTCTTGTACACATATCGTATTCCTGATGTGTGAAAACTGCTATGTATTCTTCACTTTCACTGAAATAAATATCAACAGAACAAAAAAGTCAGTTCTTCTACGGACGGACAAAACCATTGCAGTCAGTTGTGTGGGAAAAAACTAGCCAAATAGAATAGAATATGCAGTATTAGCTGCAGAAAGTGAATAAAAAAAAACATGAAATGTAAGCTTCTGAACCAAGTGATCCCAAGATTGTAGTCATAAACCTGAGACCTTTGAATTGTGTATTCAGTGATGTCAAGACTTTGCTGCCATTACACAGTAAAGTCATTTCAAGCAAAATTACTATCATAAGGGACTGTTTAACAAAATACAGCAGATACGAGATGTTCTGTCATTTATAAATAAAGATTAACAGCCAGTTTGAATGGTAATAAGAAACGAAAGATTAAAGGAGGCATGTTATAAGTAGGACGTGATACAGATCTTATCAGGCATAACAGAGGCAGAGTAATGGAACGGCTTGCATGTGGATGATTGGCTGGCACTGCTTGGCTAGAACAATTGGGTGTCTGTAGGATGGGGACAATAGGAGCTCACAAGCAGAAACTGGGGGTTGCATGGTGCTTTCATCCCCTGTCCTGTTATCACCCAAAACCCTCAGGCAGAGCACTGAGGTCACAGGGTCAGTTCTGCAAAAAAGTTAAATTTCCCACTCCCCCTGTGTACAAATGACGCATGGAGAATTATGACGTCTAAGATATAATACCAATGCATAGCAGGGGGCAAATGTACACAGTGATAATAATCACATACTAAGAGTTAATTCCTTTACCAATCCACGTGAAACACAAATTGTTATCTCGATGATAAATTAAAGCCATAATTTTGAAGACATATTGCTGGAAATGTGTGTATTTCATTGACAATGTCCATGGACTGTTGAAATACCCAGTACAAGTTACTTTGTCGGAATATCTGTCCTCTGTATGTTTTCATCTAAGGTCCATACACACTGGGCGACTATGCCCAGTGTGTATGGACAGTAATGATTGCATTCATCGATGCGGGGAAAGCCGATCAGTGCTCACACACTGAGCGGCTTTCCCCCTGCCCGACGGAGGGGGGAGGACGGCGTTGCATAGAAGAGCGCTATGCAAAGCCGTCCTGAAAGCCGCTCATCTGCTGGAATAACCAGCAGATGAATGGCTTTCCCGGCGATCTTGCGGGAGCGCGCAGCAGCACTCACTGCTCCTTAACAGAAAGTAAAACTAAAATGGTTCAAATTTCCTGTATATGGACAGAGGGAGCGGTGAAGACAGAGAATGGGGTTGGAGCAGATAGGGACTAAACTGTCATTTTTACAGGCTTAATCTAATTATATTATAATTGCAGATGAAGCCCGCCTCATTCAACCAATCGCCAACGACCAGGCCCCGCTATCCGCCAGATGGGGGCGCGAGTATGAGACGCTTGTGTGCGCCATTCTGACGGAGCTCTTGACGTCTTCCGCCGTCTCCCGCAACTCCCCGTTGGTCCCCCCCAACCCTGCCCATCTCCCTGAAGAGGAGACGAGCAGGGATCCCGCCACCCACCACCGAGTGCAGGGGATGTGCATGCATGTGAGACGCTCTTGCATCCCCGTCGGATGGATCACCTCTCCACCAGCGTACGACGGTGCGTATATCTGGCGATTCCCAGGGCTGGATGAGAGGTGCCCTATTTTTGTTATTTATTTAATGTTATGCCAAGTTTTGTCTCCCTGTATTGTTCCTTTGTACGGTGCTGCAAAACACTTGTGGCGCCTTATAAATAAAATTATAATAATAATGAGTTCCATCATCTCTCTTGGACCACTTTTTTTTTTTAAATATAGTCTTTATTTAGTTCTTTTTTTTTTTTTTTTAAATAGACATACTTAAGTGACATACAGTATCATACATAACATATCATATGACATATCATACCCGCTGATCTTCTTTTGTCCTTACGAATACATTTAGGGCGGTATTCAATGAGCCTGATTCGCCATGTATTTATGGCGAATTTGTGCTGTTTGGCGAATTTTTGACAAAAACGGTGAATCACCCTATTCAATGACCACATGGCGAATACATTTGAAGGTTTTTTTCGCCATGATTCACCGAGTAGCAATCGCTATCTTTTTATGGAGAAGTGGAATGTGAACTTTTAAAATAAAGTGTTTTGTTTTTTACATTTGGTGTCTAAAAATCAGGAATTTTATTCTGAGGAGGGGCATGCTACTTTTATTCATGTGCTGTAAGCACATGAATATATATTTAATTTAAAAAAAAATATTTTTTTATTTATTTATTTTTTACACAGCAGCCAGCAGGGGGCGCCGGAGCCGAGCCGCTCATTACATATTCATATATTCACTGCACCCGATGTTACGATCGGGTATAGTGAATATACACTCCCCTGCTGGCACCCCCGGGGGGCAGCCTGTGCTGCCTGGCACCCGGGGAGCCCACATGCCCCCCACAAACGTTCAGGGGCAGGCAGAGGGACTTCCATCTCTCTGCCTGGCACCCTCCTCAGGCTCCCTGCGGCATTCGCCGCAGGAGCTCATATTCGCCTGTCAGGGGCAGCGAGCCCCTGACACGTTGAATACCGGAGCCCGCTGGCTCCGGAACGTGGCGAATGTGCAGCTAATCCTAAAAAGGATTCGCTGCACCTCGCAGGTATTCACATTGAATACCGCCCTTAGTCTCTATTTTTCAATTCTCTACTGTGCATTACTCAGCGGACACAGATATTACACATATAAAGTACAACAAAACATCTAACAATACGGTACTTATGTAGTATCTGGGCTGCCGATTTTTTGATTGTATGCCTTAAGTTAAGGCATACAATCAGATGCGATGCGATGCGATATCGCATCGCATCGCATACGACCATGCGATGCGATGCGATGCGATGACCCGATTTTTCCATAGGATTCAATGTTAAAATGGACTGAGTCCATTTTAACATGGAATTCAATGGGAAAAAAGGGTCCTTTTCATACCCCTACTATCCAAGTGGGCATGGAGTTGGATATAAACCTGTGGCGAGCGTAGCGAGCCACCGAGCCCGAAGCGTGGCGAGCGAAGCGAGCCCCGCGAGGGGACGGTATTCTGTGTCCCCTCGCGGGGCTCGCTACGCTCGCCACGCTTCGGGCTCGGTGGCTCGCTACGCTCGCCACAGGTTTATATCCAACTCCATGCCCACTTGGATAGTAGGGGTATGAAAAGGACCCCTTTTCCCATTGAAT
This sequence comes from Crinia signifera, assembly GCF_055691185.1. Taxonomy (NCBI): domain Eukaryota; kingdom Metazoa; phylum Chordata; class Amphibia; order Anura; family Myobatrachidae; genus Crinia; species Crinia signifera. The sequence continues at coordinate 57,552,186 of NC_139224.1, forward strand.
TCTATGTTAAAATGGACTCAGTCCATTTTAACATTGAATCCTATGGAAAAATCGGGTCCATCGCATCGCATCGCATCGCATCGCATCGCATGCGATATGGTCGGGTGCGATGCGATGCGATGGACCCGATTTCAAAATCGGCAGCCCAGTTACTACATAAGTACCAACAATACTAATACATTACTACATTTATAGACCCCCCCCACACCCCCAAGCACCATCACCCCCCCCCCCCCCCCCCCCCTTCCCCCGGGACTTGTCTCCTTTCCTATTTCTTCTTACTCTTGTCTCCTCTATATTCTACCTAAGGTGCATTTTTTTGTGCCTATTTATATTCTGTGTTTGTATCTATTTTCCGTTATAGAACTTTGAATTCAACCAAATATCCCATATTTGGTGAAACTTACTCAAATTACCCCTCTTTGTGTACATGTATCTTTCATGTGTAATCATGTTATTTACCAAATTTTTCCATTGTTTTGTGTTGGGGCTATCGTGTGCCAACCATTTTCTAACTATTAGGACTTTTACAAGCATAACTAAGTTAATAATACATTGTGTTTGGTGTTTGTTTGTGCCAATTTGTGCAATACTATTTAATAAACATACTTTTTCATTCACCACACTTTGTCTAATACCTAACTGTCTAATTATTTGCCCTACTGATTGCCACAATTTCTGTATATGTCTACATTGCCATATCATATGTATAAATGTTCCCTGGTCGGATCTACATTTGGGGCACACGTCGTTATTTCTTTTATCGTATTGTTTGAGTTTTACAGGGGTCACATACACTCTATGGGTAATAAAAAGCTGTATTTGTTGGAACCTTATTGATGCTGTCGCTTTCATTGGGGATGCCAGCGTATTTTCCCATTCCTGATCGTTTATATTCCCTATATCCTTACTCCAGTCTTTTCTATTCTTCTCTATTTGGTTGTTTTCTAGGTTATCCATTAATATTTTATGTATCCCTGAGACCTTGATTTTTTTCCTAGGATCTAGCATTTTTTTTGCCGGTGACTCTTGTATGTTTACACTTTCCCTCCCATATGTTGAACTCAGCCCATTTCTTAGCTGATCAAATGTCTTAATCCTCCCTTCTTCATCTATTTGTTCTATACCATACCTTCCCCAGCATGTCTTGATTTCCTTACTCCTAATTCCACTATTTCCTCCCTTTGTCCTGATAGCCCATATCGGAGTTTCTGGATCCACCCGCTCATATCCCAGCATCTTATTTGTTTGGTCCCAGATCTTCTTTGCTTGTTTTACCCTTGCTTTTATCCTGTCAGATCTGAGGTCTGTTGTGTTCCCAGCTCTGACCGTGGTGGACCAGTGGAGGGCGCTGAGTACCGGAAGGCTGGAGGCCTGATGTATGACATGCACAGGGGCAGGACCTTGCGTACCAGAGTGTTGACGGAGACCAAAAGCAGAGGCGCAGAGTCTAACCTGCCAGCGGTATTCACCAGGGACCCCCGCAAGGGGATATGGACTTGCCTGCGTCTGACAGGCAGGTCGCGGCCCCCTGCCCTGGCCCTCTGGACGTAGGCTGGGACTGGAGCTGTGAGGGTCGGAGATGACTGTAGGAATGACACTGGAGACACTGGCAGGTGGAACAGTCTCTAGATGGCACAGTGTGAAAGTGTCAACACAGATGTCGACAGCGAGGTCGTCGGGATCACTCAACTGCAAGGTGGTAACTGCAGGAGGCTTCTGGAGATGGTATACCAGGTGAGTATGATTAGCAGGAATCAGTTACTCAACTGCAGAGTGGATTAGCAGGAGTCTTCTGGGGATGACAAACCAGGTAGTAGCCGCAGGTACTGCGAGAGGTACACGGGGAATCCGGATAACCAGGAGCCTTGGAAACAGCTGAACACAGGAGGTACTGGGAACAGATGAACACAAGTTCAAGGCAATAACTGAGTATCAGAGGCCGGAATATATCCCCCCTGCTGGGTGCTGTTAGCTGCAGCAGCACCAATCAGTACAGGGAAAGACTGAGCATACCTGAAAGGTATGCAGGTGTGTGGGTCAGAGGTTACCCTGGCTGAGCAGCGGGATTGGACCCTCTGGTCAGCTGAGCGCATGTGTCATGGCGGCGCCGGCATGCCGGCATGTCGATTACACGGGTCAACACCAGCTAAACATGGGACATCTCGCCAGGCACTGACACCGACCAGAGGCCTTACTCTCAGCGCTGACCACCGGGAAGGTAATGGACGTGGTCTCAGACGGGGCTGAGACCCACGGTTAGTGACATATCCAATAGGATCTGCTTTGGGGAATCTCCCTCCCTGGCCTGGTTCACTAGCTCTTTTAAGTTCTTCTCCCCATCTTTCACTATCCAGCTCTGTTGTGATGCCATGTAATATAATTTAAAGTGTGGCAATCCCAGGCCCCCTTGCTTTTTGTTTCTATTTAATGTGTCTATTTTTATTCTAGCCCTTTTTTCCCCCAAATGAAGGTTGATGTTATACTATCTATTTTTTTAAACACTCTTGCTGGTATATACGCAGGTACTTTCTGGAAGATATAGAGCATCTTAGGTAGCACCACCATCTTCACCATATTAACTCTCCCAGTTATAGACAGGGGCAGTTTCGCCCATGACTTGGTTTTCCCCTGATACCACCTTATCACAGGGTCCACATTCATCTGAACAAAGTTATTTGCATCGTTTGATATGTGAATCCCCAAGTATTTCATGTTTCCCGTCCATTTTAGCGCTCCCTCTATTTCCATGCTTTGGGGGCATTCTCCATTATACGGTATTATGTTGGATTTATCCCAATTTATCCTGATCCCTGATTTTTGCCCCAAATCCTCCAAAGTTGATAACACAATTGGTATTTCCCCCTCCTGGTCTGCCAGATATATCAACATGTCATCCGCGTATATTGATATAATTTGTTTATTTCTTTCATCCACCGTCCAGCCCAGGCCTCTCAGTTCTGGATTTTGCCTTAGGGCACAAGCCAGCGGCTCTATCGCAAGGTTGAACAAGGCAGGGGACAGCTCAAATGTCCTCGTCACATACCCATTTACCTGTATCCTAGCTTTGGGTGCAGCATATAGGGTTTTTATCTACTCAATGAACTTCTCCCCAAACCCAAATCTCCTAAGTACCTCCCATAGGTATCCCCATTCTATACTGTCATATGCCTTAGCAGCATCTAGTGATAGGATGGCTGGTTCACCCCCTGCTTGCTGTTCAATTTGTGTATTTATATAGAACCTGCGGATGTTAATTGCAGTGCTCTTTTCATTACGAAATCCTGTTTGGTCCTCATGGATAAGCTTATCCGTAACCCCCTCTAACCGCTTCGCTATCACTTTGGCCAGGATTTTGGCATCCGTATTTATCAGTGATATGGGCCTATACGCCACCATTGAGTTCGGGTTTTTATCTTCTTTCAGTATAAGCACAATCATTGCCTCCCCCATTGATTCTGGAATTTGTCCCCTCTGCATACTTTGGTTTAACGTTTCTGTAATTTTGGGAGCCATTTGATTGCAATTTTTTTTATAAATCTCAGGTGGTAGTCCATCACATCCTGGCGCTTTTCCTCCTGGAGAGGTTTTTATTGCCTCTCTAACCTCCTGTTCTGTGATGGGGCCTTCCAATGTTACTCTATCCTCATCATTTAGGGTGGGTACCTCTATTCCCCTCAGAAACTCTACTATCTCGTCTTTTGTACTTGGGGATGTTGTCGCATATAGCTCTTTAAAGTACTGAAAAAAGGCATTTGCTATTTCAGGGGTTGTTTCCGCCATACTCCCATCCTTTCTGGACACTTGCATTATATTTTTTGAGCTATTTTTTTCGCCCCTGGCTAGTTGTGCCATGTAGCTGCCTGGCCTATCGTACATTATGTATCTATTATGTGCCAGGAAGGACTCTTGTCTCACTGCATGTGTCTGCACTTCGTCCAGCCATGTCGCATTTGCCTTTAGCCATTCCCTTTTGACCTCTTCAGTTCTCTCCCGCCAGTATTTCTCCTCCATGGCTTTGCTATTTCTTTCTGTCTCAATATTTTTTTCCCTAGAGCCCTTTTTAATTTGTGTGATCCTTTTTATGAGAGCTCCCCTCATGGCAGCTTTACCAGCATCCCACACTACATCTTCTGGTGCTGAACCTTTATTATCCTCAAAGTATGTTTCCCATTCCCCAATAATCTCAGACCCAGCACCTATCTGCTCCAGCCATGATGGGTGGCATTTCCACATCTGCCTACCTTTGTCAAGCTGTTCTCTGACGTGGACCATGATGGGTGCGTGGTCTGAGATCCCACGTGTCATATATTCCACCTGTTCTATCTGGGGGAACATACTTTCATCCACAAAGGCCATGTCTATACGAGAGAAAGACTCATATGACTTGGAGTAACAGGAGTATGTCAGTGTTTTTGGATGCTTCTCCCTCCACCAGTCCTTCCAACCAATGTCTTCCAAGAACCGATGTAGCCCTTTATTGCCCCCATGGTTACTTATATTATCCTTCCTCCACCTGTCTAAGTTTGGGTCAAGCACATTGTTTAGGTCTCCCACACATACAACTGCAGCCCCTCCTGATCTTGCAACAAATTTGACTGCTTTTTTAGTACGTCATATTGGAAGGGTGGTGGGATATACACTGCCATGATACATATCTGATTATTATGCAGTTTTCCTTGTAGGAACACATACCTTCCCATAGGGACTATTTTTTTTCTGTCACACCTAAAGGGTGCATTCTTATGTATTAGAACAGACACACCTCTCGCCGTTTTTGAAAAACACTACCAACCCACGCCCTTTTTAGAGCCATAACTTTTTCCCCTACTAGGTGTGTTTCCCCTAAGCATACGATCTGTGCCCCATACTTCTTGATTTGGTTCATCACCGTTGTTCTCTTGATCCTATCATTTAGACCACAAACATTCCAATTTTTACCATTTTTCCTTTTCAGTTTTTTTTTCTTTTTCTTTCTTTTCCTTTTTGACCCTTATCCAAGGCCCTTTTCTTTTTAGACAGTGGACAATATACTTTTTTGGACAAATCCCTCCCCAATCCCTTCCCTCCCCCTCCCTGTATACCACCCCCCCCCCTGTACTATACCTTTTACCCACCCCCCTCCCCCCACACACCCCTTCAAACAAACATTTACAGACAAACATCTATCACTTGGGGCAATATAGATTTTTAGCAATCCCTCTCTCGAGTGAGCCCTCTGACATATTCAATTACCATACTTATTTAGCAACACATTTAGAGAAGAAGAAAAAAATCGCATCTAATGTGCACACTGTAGGCTATTGCCTTGTTACCGTCCAGTATCTGAAAAGAATATCACAGTCTTGCAAGTCAGCATCTTATCATCCTGCTTTGGGTTTATGGTTTTCCAGCCAAGCTGATGCTTCATCTGGGCTACTGAAAAATCTAGTTTGCCCATCCGTGACTACCCTTAACTTAGCAGGAAATAATCATCGAATATTGGATATTTAGATCCCTTAATTTCCTCTTGATGTTCACATATTTCACTCTTTCCTTTTGTACTTCCCTGGCAAAGTCTGGAAAAATCATTATATTACTCCCATCGATTTTCAAATCAAGACTTCTAGACTTCCGGATTATAATGTCCCAATCTCTGTAGTTGAGGATTTTTGCTATCATAGTTCTGGCTTGGGCACCTGGTGGTAGTGCTTTCATTGGGACCCTGTGGGCTCTCTCTATGCAAAATTGTGCTGAGAGTGATTCTTTGCCGAATTGGGCTATCAGCCATGCTTCCAGCCATCTTTCAGCATTGTCCCCCTCTGCTTTCTCAGGGACCCCAATTATTCTGATGTTGTTGTGTCTAAGGCGCCCTTCCATTTCTGCCATTTGGCTTTGGACCTGTGACACTGTCCCTGTTAGCTTTTTAATTTGCTCCACCAGGGGCCCCTGGATATCCTCTAACTGGGATATCCTAGATTCTGTTTCATTAACTCGGGTCTGTATGTTCTGTACGGACTGTCTGAGCAGTATCATTTCAGATTGTGTCTGTTCTATCTTGCCACTCAGTCTTTCCTCACTGCCATTAATGGCATCCAACAATTTTTTTTTTTTTTACATTCGGTTTTTATTCAAATTTTTGGTATACATGGAACAAAAGAAAAAAAGGAAAGGGTAGAAAGGGATAGGATTATGCAAACAATTGTGATACAGGTAATGTACATGAACATGTCAGGTATAAGATTTTATAAGTATAAATTCAAACATTCAAGGTAAGGCAGTAGGTATGGTTTTTAACAGTTGTCAAGCCTCACGGGGGAATTGGAGAGTGCAATACAGACAGATCAGTAGAGTTAGTGCTGGTATATGTGTAAGGGCAACTTGATTTTTCCCTGTAGGTGCTCCAGCCAAACCATTTAATATGTATAGATGTTGCTGCGGAGGAGTAGTTCACATCTGCTGTCTCGAATAAAAATTTTTATGGATCTTATTTTCAATCATTTGTAGGTTCGGAATATCGGGTGACTTCCAAAATTGGGCTATAGATGCTTTAGTAGCTATCAGAATATGGCCAATAAGGTATCTCTCGCTAATAGACAACGCACCCGGGTGGTAGTGGAAGAGAGCAAGAAGTGGGTCTAACGGGATGTCGAGACCCAGTACCTTGGTGATAAGGAGTGCGATCTCTTTCCATAGTGGGCGAAGAACTGGGCAAGACCAGAAAACATGTAGGATATTACCTACCATTCCACATTTCCTCCAGCATTGTGAGGAGACACTAGGCCAGAACTTTTTTAGCCGTGCCGGGGTAAGATACGCTCTATGTACCAATTTATAGTACATCTCTGAGTGGTTTACACACTTTGAGATTTTAAAACATGAGTGATAAATGGATTTCCATATTTCATCTGAGAATGTATTTGGTAAGTCTGTCTCCCATTTAACCTGAGAAGAGAATTTATTTCCCAACTTTTCCGTGATCAAATACAGCGAGAGATACCACCTTTTGTAGATCGAGACTCCAAAAGGGAGAGTATTATTTTTGGTATGGATATTTGGGCAGGGGGTTTGGGGATGTAGTCATGGAGCCAATGTCTAATTTGAAGGTATTTGTAGAAGTCCTGTTTCGGGACGTGGAATCACAATTGGAGGTGCGAGAAAAGGACCACAATTCCATCAGATAGAACGTCTTGTAAGGTCAATAGTCCTAAGTCAGACCAAGTGTCTATATTTAAGTCAGGGATTAGGGCTGCTATAGTACGTAAGGACAATTGTGGAGAAGGCAATAGTATCTCACCACTAGAGGAGACCAATCTATGCCATGTCAGTAATGTGGTGTGAATTGCTTTACACTTTCTAAGGTTAGATGTAATAGCAGATGGTGGTAATCTAAGCAAGTCAGCAAGGTCAAATGGGGTCATGATAGCTCTTTTAATCATCACCCAAGGTTTAGCTGTGTCCCGTGTGAACCAGTCCCTTATTTGATTTAGAATACATGCTGAATGGTACTTCTCCAAATCAGGATACGCTAGGCCACCCTCATTTTTAGCGAAGGACAGAGTCGTTTTTGCTATTTTAGGTTTTGCTCCTCTCCATATATACGATGAGATTAATCTGTTAAGTTTATTACATAGCACTGTGGGGAGGGAGCGAGGGATAGTACGGAAAAGGTACATTAACTTGGGTAAAAGCACAATTTTTGCAGCAGCTATGCGTCATACCCAGGATACCTCGTGCATCATCCATTCTTTTGTGAGTGTTTCGAAAGCCCGCAATAGAGGGCCATAATTAAGGTCCAGAATATTATTATCTCTAGTCAGGTTAATACCCAAATATTTAATTGAGTTAGTTTTCCATGTGTATTTATATTTATCTTTCATACGGTTGACTACTGTTTCTTGTATGTTAAGAGGGAGTGCCTCAGTCTTAGAGGTATTAAGCTTGTAGTATGATATCTTTGAGTAGTTATCAAGGATATTGTGCAGGTGGGGAAGAGAAGATTCTGGGTCGTGGAGGCACAGCAGAACGTCATCTGCGAATAAGCTTATTTTATGGGGGGCACCTCCTATAACAGGTCCATGAATTGTATTCTGAGTTCTAATACTTTCAGCCAGAGGCTCAATCGCCAGGGCAAAAATCAAAGGAGAGAGGGGGCACCCCTGACGAGTGCCATTTGTTATGTCAAACTGTGCTGAGTAACATCCGTTGGAGAACACCCTAGCCGACGGGGAGGAGTATAAGGCAAATATGGATTGGAGTATCCTACCTGTAAAGCCAAAATGGCGCAGGGTAGTCTGTAGGTAGTCCCAGTGTAGTCTATCGAATGCTTTTTCAGCATCTAATGATAAGACTAGTAGCGCCTGTTTTTGCACCTGGCAGTATTCCATAACATCTATAATGTATTGCGTGTATTGTCTGACGCTTGTCTGCCTAGCACGAATCCAACCTGATCTGGATTGACCAGGCCGGGCATGAGGGGGGAAATTCTGTTGGCAATCAACTTAGCAAATAGTTTAACATCTACGTTTAATAAGGCAATGGGTCGATAATTTTGTACGGCTGTGGGAGCTTTACCTGGTTTGGGGATGGTGACAATACGAGCCTCCAGCATTTCCTTGGGGAAATTGGTGGAATTGGAAGCTTCATTAAAAACTGATGCCAAGGTTGGGGCTAATGTGTTTTTAAATTTCCTATAAAAGTTAAAAGGGAATCCATCTGGGCCAGGTGCCTTATCTAATGGGAGGGAGTCGATGGCGGTTTCAACCTCACTTATTGTCCAAGGGGAACCAAGTGCTTCACAAGTTGCAGGGTCTAGAGATGGAAGGGAAAGCCCATTCAAGAATTTATTAATATCCGTTTGAGACGGTTGTGGGGTGTCAGGGTCATTTTTCAGGTTGTATAATTGTGAGTAATACTCAGCAAACGCATTGACAATCTCGGTGGGATCTGTAACTTTTGCACCTTTAGATGTATGGATCGCATGGATACGCTCCTTAGCTCTACGCCCACGGAGTTTTAGAGCCAGGAGACGCCCAGCTCTGTTACGAAGGGTATAGTACTTTTGACTAAGACGATGTAAATTATGCTGGACCTCTGCCAGCGAGAAGGTATTAACCTTGTCCCTAGCAGCAAGAAGTTTGCTAAATAGAGATTTGTTTGTAGGGTCCGCTTTGTGGGCTGTTTCTATTTTGGCCGCTTCCATTTCAGCTGCAGCATAGTGCTGCTTGAGCTCTCTTTTAATCATAGCGGCTAGTTGTATAGAAGTTCCCCTCACTACTGCTTTTAATGCACACCAGTGTACAAATACGGATGTGTCCTTTGAGCTGTTGGTGTCAAGATATAGGTCCAAGGATTTTTGTATGGCTTGCTGAGCCTCTGGCTTGACTAGCATGTGGGTGTTCAGTCTCCACTGACCTGGCGTAACTGTACGTTTTTCTATTTTCCATACTAGGGATAGGGGGGAGTGGTCTGACCAGCTGATTGGCAAAATATAAATTTTACAAATGGAGGGAAGTGTCCACTTATCAGCAAGAGCCATGTCAATTCTTGAGTATGAGCTATGGACATGTGAATAAAATGTGTAGTCTTGCACCGAGGGGTGTTTGGACCACCACACATCAAACAGCTCATACTCTGCTAATAAATGTCTGAATGTTGAAGAAAAATCTTGCTGCCTATTCGGGCAGGGAATCCTAAGTGGTCTCGACCTATCAATAGAGGGATCTAAGACCATATTGAAATCTCCCAGCAGTAGAAGGGCCCCTTTAGTACGTTCGTGAAGAATTCTAAGAAACTTTTTACAGAAAGGCACTTGTTTGGTATTGGGGACGTAACAAGAGGCAAGTGTTATCTCAGTGTTCTCCGACAGGCCTGTCAAAATCAGATACCTTCCCTCAGGGTCGGCGTATTGTGAGGTTAGGACAAAGGGACAATGTTGGGCAATAAGAAGAGCTACTCCCGCTTTCTTACTTGGGCCATTGGCTGTATAGCAATGGGGGTATCTATGGTCTGTGAATAGGGGGGGGTTACGATTCTGGAAGTGCGTTTCTTGAATTGCGACAATCTGTGCCCCATGCTTGTGAAAGTAATTTAGGGCTAATTTCTGTTTTTGAGGGTAGTTCAACCCCTTAGCATTAATAGAAATTACCTTAACCATAATCTACCTCGGAGGGAAGATAAATATAGCTTATAGAAAAACCAATACAGTATCTACATGACACGTGAAGGAAGTATGAGTTGCATAAACCAAAATCATAAAAGGACACAATTGAGATCAACATAAGAACATAAAAAGGGGAGTGATCCCGCTTGGGACCAAAACCAACCATCATAGCTAGATGGTTGGGTATAGTAGTAGCAGGGGGGTAGCGGCCATTCTCCTACCTTCCCTTAGGAGAGCTAGGGTATAGATCTCCCCGAATGAGTGAGGTGAATCTTGTTACTACTAATATGTGTGATATTGTACTAAGAAAATGTTTGTAGTTAGTAGAAGTTACTATATAGTGTGCAGGAGGGGATCTACATCACTTTATGATGATGTCATATAACTTGGATAACTTTAAGGGAGTTACTCCGTATGCTTCAAAACAGTACAATCGAAACCCCCCCCCCCAAAAAAAAAACAACAACAGCAACATTATATATAGTAAACCATATAATAAGATTGTCTGGTCTAGTTAGTGATCATTCTTAGTCCGCCTTCTGATCTGCAGGTAGTAAGCTATGGACTTAATGCAATCTAACGGGATCCATTGACATGCATGGGACAGTTAGTAGACCAGACAAAGTCAAACATTTGTATATGTAGTTGAAGTACATCTTACCAGGCCTCACCCAACCACAGACCAGTCCTGCTGAAGTCGAGGGGTGGGCGAAGGGCCGGGCGGAGCATTGGGGATGTTCCAAGAAGACAGGCGTTTCAATCCTTCCTCTGCATTGGTAATAGAAACAGTGGAGCCTTGATAAGAGACCAACAGCTTGGTGGGGAACCCCCAGCGATAGGGGATACTTGCTCTCCTGAGGGCTGAGGTAACGGGTTGGAATGAGCGTCGTCGGAGTAGTGTAGCTGTAGATAGATCACCGAAGATCTGTAGATCACTGAGGACGGCAGACGATTCTACGGATGGTCTGGCAGCTTTCAAAATTTCCTCCTTGATGTGGTAGTAGTGCATCTTCATCAGCACATCTCTGGGGGCACCATCGGGAGCTGCTCTAGCTTTAGGTAACCTATGTATCCGATCTATAAGGAGATCTGCTGACGAAGCATGTGGTAGTAGTTTTTTAAACAGGTCCACAGCGTAGTCATGTAGGCTGCTATTTGACACCGTCTCCGGGACACCCCGCAGCTTAAGGTTACTACAACGGGATCTGTCCTCAATATCCGCCACCTTATCTCGCAGCATTCTCACCTCAGCCACAAGTGCATTGTGAGAGTCTATGAGACCATTATGAGAGCTAACAACTTCCTCCATTTTGGTCTCTAGATGGTTGGTGCGGCCACCCAGCTCGTCGACAGAGCGTTGGCAGTTTTGCACTGCTGCCCAGATTTCTGCTGTAACGTTGTCTTTGAAACGTGTAAATAGGAGCTTCAAGGTGCCCACAGTGAGAGCGTCCGTATCTCCAATGGGGTCTGCAGCTGGGCTAGCCGCCACTATAGGTGGCGTCCCTGCTCTGTGCGCGGGGGGCGAAGAGTCCATAGCAGTGGCAGTATTATCTGTATTCTTAGGACGGGGATTGTGAGGCGAGGCTTTAAAGAATGGTATCTGTAAGATCGATTTAGGTTGCTTACTGCGTTTGGGAGGCATAGTAGGGTCCCCACTCCTGGAGACAGAATTATGATAGATAATGTATTGCAGGTGTTGGTGATTCCACTGAAGCTAGTTAGTTCACGACATCTCTTGTGTAAGAGGGAAGGCAGGAGAAAACAGAGGGTCTATGAACACATGTGTAGACCTAGTTTTCTGGGCAGCTCAGCAAAGGGGCTAAACATGCATTTAATAGGCTTGTACTGAAACATATGACCACCAGGTGGGGCTCTTACTCCTCTGAACAGGCTGTACAGTGTTCATGAATAACGTGCCAGTCTTTGTATTAAATGTGATGCCTGGTATTGGGCAGACCTAGTAGGTGGTTTCAGGTGCAATCTTTCACATAAGGAGGTGGCTCAATATCATTGAAGGGTGCTGTGCATTTGTCTGGGCTTCTCCAGGGCTTACTAGGTGGTATGTAGTGAAACGCAAGATGGCCGCCGCCTGCACCAGCCTGGAGGGACTAGTGGTGCCAGCAACGCCTCTCACCCCGCGTTATGTGGCAGTGGTGCACTGTAGGAGAGCCCTCAGTGTAGTGGCAAGGTCCCCAGGTGGATAGCTGGCGGGTGAGGGGTCCCTCCGCGCCGTCCGCGGCTCCGTTTTGCTGTTAGATCCGCCATGGAGCTCAAAGTCCGGCAGGACGCCGAAATCGAGGCCCCGGCTTCCGGGAGGAGGTAGGCCGCAGCCTGTAGAGACGCTGTATAGCGACTCCCGACTCCGCAGCGTGTTCCCTCCAGCACCGCAGGCACACAGGAGGCAGGAGGATGAAAAGGGTCAGGGTTGGCAGAGTTTCTGAACGATTTTCAGGAGTTTGCAGGGGTATGGGTATCGGAGCTCCCAGATTATGCTGCCGTCCATCGGCATCCAACAATTTCTGAAAGGTGGCTTCTGGTACTGGGTCAGACAGTGTAGATTTTGACAGGGCTGATTTATTAGGTGACATTGATTCACGGCTCTCCATGTTTAGGGCTGGCTGGCTTGTATTAGTTCTTGCAAACTTTTCCAATTTGGCAGCAGCTGCTGCCTGCCCAGTTTTCCCCATAATCCTTGTGTTATGCAGTGCTTCCTCACGGCCTAGTACAACAACTAGGCACTGCTTGTATACCGCTAGTCACCCTCCCAATTACTTGGGTCACCACAATCCTTCAGTCACTGTATATCATATACCATATATTTGGGTACTCACTCAGCCTTTATTTGCACTTTTCTTGCTGGGATACCTCGGCACCTGGTTGCGGCCTTGGCTGGCTGTATTCCATGGGGCAGGCAATATACTTTATAGCTGTCCGGGGTCACGTTCCAGCCCTCCTCTGCTCCCTCCGGCTTCTCCTACAGCCTTTTTCCTTTGCCCAGACCACGCCACCTTTACACGCCCGGCTGTGTTTTCTATTTCTTTGGGCAGGTGTCCCGGTCTCCGGTCAGCCCTTCACGGTTCCCGCAGGTGTCTCTCCTGCTCTCCAGGCTCCAGGCACCCTCTATACAGCCCGGACTGGGCCTTCACACAGGCGCACACTCCTCGTTCAGCTTACTGCGCCGCTGAGTGACGGGGGTCCTCCGTCGTCACCCCTCACCGCCTTCCACGTCACACTTCCGGGGCCTAGAGGCAGACGCGGCTCTCTGTACTGCCCGTCCACACCTTCTGTCAGCATGTGCACCGCTGCCCTCCGTCCTCTCCGGCCAGCCTCGCAATCGCCTCAGCCAGTCCAGGTACTCTCTGGGCTCAGTCTGCTCATCGGAGCGATCCTTCTCCCACGCTGCTAATCTGGGACAGCACATAAGAGGGCTCACAGGCTCCCTCCCTACACGGAGACTTCCGTGATCACCGCCCCCCTCCGCCTGCTTTGGACCTAGCCCTCTTGGACCACTTTAAGCCCTGATGTTTAGTGATATTGGATAGGGTTGGGGACATTCAGTTAAATGTGATGTAGATGGGACACCAGCAATGTGTCTTTGGAAGTGCATGTGAAAGCCAATTATGGCAACCTACATCACCCTTCTCCCCTATAGTGTTTATCATCCACCACCATAGGGGTGCACAGGTAGATGCAGATGTTAGGCTACCATATGTACAGGTCACGTGTGCATTCAGTGGCATAACTTCATCTCAATTGTAAAACAAATGTAAACCTGACTTACGGTTTAAGTTAAATAGAGTAGCAGTTACTGGTTATCTTTTTATCAATGTATTTACACTGTACTCCACCCATACTACATTTTAGTATCCCCTCCTTCCCATAAAGTACACAAATCATAAAATTTTGTTCTCCATCCATCAACCTCCAAATCATAGAAACATATAATTGATGACAGATAAGAGAACCACTTGAGCCATCTTGTCTAGCTCTAACACATGTGTTGTTGGCAGACTAGATGGGCCAAGTGGTGTAAATTAACACCAGGGTAATTTTTTTTAATTTTGAGCCAATTACCTACCAGTATATTTCTGGATTGTGGTAGGAAACAGGAGTACCCAGAGGAAAGCCACGCAAGAACGGGTGTTGCTGCTGGGGGATAGTGGGTGCTGCCACTGAAGGCTGGGGTGGGTGCTGCTATTGAGGGGTGGGTGCTGCCACTGAGGGTTGGGGGATTAGGGTAATAATACTTAGGGCTAGGGAAGGGGGTTCTGCCACTTGGGAGGAGAGTGCAGCTACTGAGGGCAGATTTAGGCAGTGGGGTATTGGGGTTAGGGTTATGTTTTGGGGGGCTAGGTTTAGGCTGTGAGGAGGGAGGGTTAAGGGGTCAGGGGAAAAGGTAGCTATATGTACCTGACCCCTGTCAGGATTCCCTCCTTCAGGATGCTGGCATCAGGGTCCAGAACACCAACAGCCATACTGCCAGATCTCTGTATGTATCCCATATATATGTATCTATACCCACCCATACATTCAGAACCCCCCATTAAATTCCCATAAAGTGCTGATGACGAACAGGAATTTATTTTCAAGTTATTACTCTCTGTAGGGTCTGTGGTCATTTACACGCAAACTCATTTAACCACAAACTTGTGCCCCACAATACAATCAGATTTAGAAGTACCTAAGGCCTGACATAGTTCTGGGTTGCAGAAAGAAAGGCATACTGTGCATTTCCTCTCACAGCTTTTCCCCTGACATACATACTGTATGCCCTTAGGGTGGAAGACTTGCAGTGCTTGCACTTTGTAACAGACTTCCTATCATCCACCGGTCAGAAAATACACATTTGACATTTCCTCAATCTTGGTAAAACTTATCTAAAGTAAAGACATGAGACAGCAGAGAGTGTCAGCATTATGTAATAACTGTATGGTGGTGGAAGAAAGAAGGGCCAGCCAATCAGGATATACAGATGGGGCAGGCCTCTTCTTTGCTGCGCGTCTCAATCTCCGTCGGCGGGGCGACAGGAACCCTGTCCGTCTCCGCTTCAGGGAGAAAGACAGGGTTAGGGGGGGTGCGGGCAGGCGGCAGGGACCCCGGGTGACCACCGACAAGCCGGCGGTGACCTGGGGGAAGCGCTGGAAGCGCCTTCGGAAGGGGACGCGCGCGCCCCCTTCTCGCTATAGAGATGGTGCTGGCGGGGGATGGCAGCTGGCATCGCCATCCCCTGCAAAGATGGGACCTGCCCCATCTGTAGTTCACTTCCGCAAATAACCCCACCAGGACCAACTATCTTTTTAACCAAGTGTGCCATACTAGTATACCAATACAGTGACATAATTAAAATGTTACGCCCCCCCCCCCAAAAAAAAATACTTGTTTGCTCATTGCCAAGAGTTACATGTTCCTAAGCAAGGGTTTCTTATTAATTGCCAGTGATTTTTGTTTGTTACTAGTGAGTTACATGCCCATTGCATTATATTTGATTATACTCCCAAATGGCCAGAAAAAGTGAACTTTCATGTGAAACTTAACAGTCTATTCTTGTTCTTCGAAATGAAAGTTATTCCAACTGAGAAATGGGCAAGAAACTAAACATTTCATACAACGGTGTGTACTATTCCTGTCAGAGAACAGGCTCTAACCAGAGCAGAAAGAGAGGTGGGAAGCCGGTACACAACTGTGCAAGAAGCAAAAGTACAATAGAGTCTCTAGTTTGAGAAATAGAAGCCTCACAGTTCCTCAACTGGCAGCTTCATTAAATGGCACCCGCAAAATGCAAGTGTCAACGTCTACAGCAGTGGTTCCCAAACTGTGTGCTGTAGCTCTATGGGGTGCCTCGGGCTACTTGCAGGGGTGCCCTGGGTTGCTGGTCCAGGACCAATTCAAATTTATTTATGTTTAATTATTTATGGGCAAAACCAGTGCTGGTGGCTGACAATCATAAAATGTGTACAAACAGAAGCAAATCCTGCCCTTTAACACATAACTGACCCTAAAGGTGCCCATACACTAGTAAGATTTATCTTCAGATCTGGCTGGTTGGAACAAAAACATGGTTATGGATGAGTGACAGTTTGTCAGTTTTCCAGCATTTCCAAAGAATGGTCGACTGTCATTTTCTCTCATCCATAACCAAGTTTTTGTTCCAACCAGCCAGATCTGAAGATAAATATGCGTGTGTATGGCCACCTTAAGAATCGCATATAAACCCAATCTACTTAATATTGTATTTATTCTGCTTTTTTGGGGGGCCTAGGGGTGCTGTGGAAAAATCCTGATACTCTAGGGCGCCATGATTCAAAAAAGATTGGGAACCCCTGGTCTACAGTAATGAGGCGACTCTGGGATTTCAGCCTTCTAGACAGAGTGGGAGAAAAAAGCCTTATCTGAGACTGGCCAATAGAAGTAAAAGATTAATATGGTCAAAGGAACACATACATTGGACAGAGGAAGATTGGAAAAAATACGAATCTAAGTTTGAGGTGTTTGGATCACACAGAAGAAGTGGTACTTGTGAGTTATCCGGGCGTCCGATTTTAAAATCGGGTCGGATCGGGACATCGCATCGCATCGAATGCGACCATCGGATGCGATGCGATGCGATGCGATGCGATGCGATGACCCGATTTTTCCATAGGAATCAATGTTAAAATGGACTGAGTCCATTTTAACATGGAATTCAATGGGAAAAAGGGGTCCTTTTCATACCCCTACTATCCAAGTGGGCATGGAGTTGGATATAAACCTGTGGCGAGCGTAGCGAGCCACCGAGCCCGAAGCGTGGCGAGCGTAGCGAGCCCCGCGAGGGGACACGGAATACCGTCCCCTCGCGGGGCTCGCTTCGCTCGCCACGCTTCGGGCTCGGTGGCTCGCTACGCTCGCCACAGGTTTATATCCAACTCCATGCCCACTTGGATAGTAGGGGTATGAAAAGGACCCCTTTTTCCATAGGAATCATTTTAACATTGATTCCTATGGAAAAATCGGGTCATCGCATCCGATGGTCGGATGCGATGCGATGCGATGCGATATCGCATCGCATCGGATTGTATGCCTTAACTTAAGGCATACAATCAAAAAATCGGGAGCCCGGATAACTCACAAGTACCGAAGAAGTTTTGTGAGTGAAAAGATGCTGGAAGAGTGCCTGACGCCATCTGTTAAGCATGGTGGAGGTAATGTGTTGGTCTGGGGTGGCTTTGGTTTTTGTCAAGTGGGAGATTTGTACAAGATCAAGGGGATTTTGAATAAGGAAAGCTATCACTCCATTTTGCAACACCATGCCATACTCGGTGGACAGCGCTTCATTGGAGCCAATTTCCTACTCAAAATGGACAATAACCGAAAGCACACCTCACAAATTATGCAAGAACTATTTATGGAAGAAGCAGGCAGCTGGTATTCTCAAGGGTGTAGCTAGGCATCATGGTACCCTGGAGCAAGGGCATATTTTGCGCCCCCCTCCCCCCGGTAATGAATTGGGGGCGTGGCTAACATGTGTTGGAATGTTACATTTGAAAAGAAAAAACTTGAAAAAACACTGTAACGGAATCTGCTGTGCTATATAAGGCGCTGTAACGGAATCTGCTGTGCTATATAAGGTGTTGTAACAGAATCTGCTGCGCTATATAAGGTGCGGTACTCTTTACCTAGAACGGCGCCCATCGCGACCATCGCGACCATCGTATGCACTAAAAAACGGGTGCGATGCGATGCCCGCGATTTCCCATAGGGATCAATGTTAAAAGTGAGATTGGACGCGATTTTAGTGTTCAATGCCTCAATGCCCGCGATTTTTCCATAGGAAACAATGTTAAATGGGCCACAGAGCCCAAATAGTCACCCTAAAGTCTGAAATGGCCCCCACAATTGTTAATGCCACCCCCACTATCCACGTCGGCGTGGAGTTGAGAATAGAATAGTGTGGCGAGCGCAGCGTGCCACCGAGCCCGAAGCGTGGCGAGGGGACGCGGATACCTTCACAGGTAAACGCGTCCCTTCGCGGGCTTCACAGGTATCCGCGTCCCCTCGCGGGGCTCGCTGCGCTCGCCACGCTTCGGGCTTGGTGGCTCGCTGCGCTCGCCACACTATTCTATTCTCAACTCCACGCCGACGTGGATAGTGGGGGTATGAAAAGGTCGGAGGACGCGTACCGCCGCCCCTCGCGGGCTCGCTGCGCTCGCCACGCTTCGGGTTCACGTTGATCGTGGGGTGGCGTTAAAAATTGTGGGGGCCATTTAAGACTTCAGGGGGACTATTAGGGCTCTGTGGCCCATTTAACATTGTTTCCTATGTAAAAATCGCGGGCATTGAGGCATTTAACACCAAAATCGCGTCCAATCTCACTTTTAACATTGATCCCTATGGGAAAATCGCCGGCATCGCGGGCATCGCGTCACACCTGTTTTTTATGTGCATGCGATGGCCGCGATGCCCGCGATTTTTTACCCCCGACGCCCGCAATGCTAATCGCGGGCGCCGTTCTAGGTAAAGAGTACCTAAGGTGCTGTAACAGAATCTGCTGCGCTATATAAGATGCTGTAACGGAATCTGCTGCACTATATAAGGTGCTGTAACAGAATCTGCTGCGCTATATGAGGTGCTGTCACAGAATCTGCTGCGCTATATAAGGTGCTGTAACAGAATCTGCTGCGCTATATGAGGTGCTGTAACAGAATCTGCTGCACTATATAAGGTGCTGTAACGGAATCTGCTGCGCTATATAAGGTGCTGTAACGGAATCTGCTGCGCTATATATAAGACACTGTAACAGAATCTGCTGCGCTATATAAGACACTGTAACAGAATCTGCTGCGCTATATAAGACCCTGTAGCGGAATCTGCTGCGCTATATAAGACACTGTAACAGAATCTGCTGCGCTATATAAGACGCTGTAAAGGAATCTGCTGCTCTTTATAAGACGCTGTAACGGAATCTGCTGCACTATATAAGACACTGTAAAGGAATCTGCTGCGCTATATAAGACACTGTAAATGAACCTGCTGCACTATATAAGACGCTGTAACAGAATCTGCTGCGCTATATAAGACGCTGTAACAGAATCTGCTGCGCTATATAAGACGCTGTAACGAAATCTGCTGTGCTATATAAGGTGCTGTAACGGAATCTGCTGCGCTATATAAGGTGCTGTAACAGAATCTGCTGCGCTATATAAGGTGCTGTAACGGAATCTGCTGCACTATATAAGACGCTGTAACGGAATCTGCTGCACTATATAAGACACTGTAACGGAATCTGCTGCACTATATAAGACGCTGTAACGGAATCTGCTGCACTATATAAGACACTGTAAAGGAATCTGCTGCGCTATATAAGGCACTGTAACAGAATCTGCTGCGCTATATAAGACACTGTAACGGAATCTGCTGCGCTATATAAAATGCTGTAACGGAATCTGCTGCACTATATAAGACACTGTAAAGGAATCTGCTGCACTATATAAGACGCTGTAACGGAATCTGCTGCACTATATAAGACACTGTAAAGGAATCTGCTGCGCTTTATAAGACGCTGTAACGGAATCTGCTGCGCTATATAAGACACTGTAACGGAATCTGCTGCACTATATAAGACGCTGTAACGGAATCTGCTGCACTATATAAGACACTGTAAAGGAATCTGCTGCGCTATATAAGGCACTGTAACAGAATCTGCTGCGCTATATAAAATGCTGTAAATAAATACAGCATCCCCTCCCCTCCCCCGGGCCTCACCAATCCCCCAAACCCCAAGTTTATAATACCAAGTTTATAACATCATTAATTAGCTGTATAAAAGAAAATCCACCTTCACCTTGAGGATCAATGATTGCAGCAGGTCCAGGGCAGCACGGGCGGCAGCAGAACACCTTGTCCTCCTCCAGGCTACATCCAGCGCTTTGGATGGCTGATGACGCTGCTGTAGCCAGGGAGGAGGGTAGCATGGGCAGGTGACTCTGGGAAGGAGTCTGGAGTTATGCTGCGCTGCGCTGCCCGGAAGCAGGCCCGAGCAGCAGCAGCGAGCAGAGAGCAGTGAGTTAGCCGCCCAGCCTCACCGTCCAGTCCATGATGTTTGGACCGGGTGAGCAGGGCAGGAGGCAGGCACAGGGCAGGTGCAGGGCAGCTGCCCGCTGCCTGCTGCCTGTTAGTAATATTCTTAAGATTTTAGTGCACGGATCATTTGCGGAGGGGGGGCAGGCCAGCGGCGCCATTTGACCAATCGGCGCCCGGAGCGTGAGCTCCAGTCGCTCCGCCCTCCCTACGCCTCTGAGTATTCTGTCTGGAAGGGAGTGGCTAGTGCAGTCACCAGATCTCAACCTCATTGAGCTGTTGTGGGAGCATCAAGCCAGTCCAAATTGTGGGAGGCGCTTCAGGAAGTGTGGGGTGAAATTTCTAGTTTTAGGTCAAATTTCAGCAGAAATATAGAACATATTTAAGGGTTTTTTCAACTTTCAAACACCATTATGTTATACACACACACACACACACATACACACAGGGCCATTGATAGGGTGTCTAGCGCCACCCTGCATACAGTGATTCATATTACACTACACAGTAGTGCTCCTTACACACATTACACCATACAGTAGAGGTTATGGTCAACATGGGCAAGGTCGTCAAGAGGTTGACGTGAACTTTTCATCATTTTTTGGCATCTGTGTAATCATATTTCAACATGGACACTGTGTATATATAAAATATATATATTGTGTCCCCTCGCATGGCTTGCTTCGCTGGCCATGCTTCGGGCACAGTGTCTCGCTGCACTCAGCACACTACTATATTCCCACTTGGATTGTAAAGTATGAAAAAAACACCTTTTAAAAAAAATAAAATCATGAAAAACTCATGTTGACTTTTTGACTGTTGACCTTGCCTATGTCGACCATAAGCTTGTATTGACCTTTTGGCAGTGTCGACCTAAGTTCACTACGGGTGAAATGTAGTCGTGTGCAGGTGAAATGTAAAAAAAAAACAGCATGGGGTCCCCCCTCCTGAGCAAAACCAGCGAGTCCTGGTTCCCCAAATGTATAAGGATCCCCCATATTTAAGAAACCAGCTACAGGCTTTTGGACCGGTCCTGGTTTAAAAATATGGGGTCCCTCCTATTTGGAACCAGAACCGGGCTCCAACAGTTAGCGGTGTCATGCCTCAAGGGCCCAAGCACTCATGGGCCCGAGTCCCTCTGCTGGGCTGCCATATTAACTTGCTAATTTGTGGCTGAAGCAACCACATCGCCGGACCCGCCAACTGGGAAACAGTATGCCGAGAAGCAGGGCTATTTTTCAGGGGGAACACTCCGGAACGCCGTTCCTGCAGTTCTGTTGAAAAATTACCTCACCAGGAACAGCGTTCCGGAAGATCAAATCAGCGCAGGCTGCAGCAGAGAGATTCTCTCTGTTTCCGTGGCGGCCGGGAAGATGTACTTCCTGCGACCCGCCCCTTAGCCTCTGACTCCATGGATGCACATGACGTTAGTGTCAGTGCGCATCCATGGTGACTCCCGCCACCTGCGCCGAGACATGCTATCCCACCCGGCGCCCGCCCGCCTGTCTGACACGCACTCTCCTGCCCGCCTGTCTGACGCGCACTCTCCCATCCGCCTGTCTGACTCTCCCACCCACGGACCCCCAGGATTCACTCTCCCGCCAGCTGCCTGCCTGACCTACGCTTACTCTCCCTTCTGATCCCTCAATTGTCTGGTATTTACTGAACTAATTTATAATGCAATTTTATTTTTTGTCACTGCTGTTGCCTGTTGCTGTCTGAAATATCTGAGTGTGGCATATTTATAATGGGCATCTTGGTGTAGGCCATACGTTTGAGGAGCATCTCTGTGTGGGCCTTATGTATAATGGGCATCTCTGTGTGGGCCTTATGTATAATGGGCATCTCTGTGTGGGCCTTATTTATAATGGGCATCTCTATGTGGGCCATATGAATAAGGGGCATCTTGGTGTGGGCCTTATGTATAACGGGCATCTCTGTGTGGGCATTATGTATAATGGGCATCTCTGTGTGGGCCTTATGTATAACGGGCATCTCTGTGTGTGGCATATGTATAACGGGCATCTCTGTGTGCAGCATATGTATAATAAGCGTTACGGAGCGGGGCATATGTATAATGGGCATCACGTGTGGGGCATATGTATAATGGGAATCTCTGTGTGTGGCATATGTATAATAAGTGTTACGGAGTGGGGCATATGTATAATGGGCCAATTCTCGGCGTGCAGGTTGCAAAACTGCGGGATAAAGTAATCTTTTCCTGCAATGCTGTGCCCCTTGCAGTGAGGCTACACCCCTGTTTTTTTGAGAATCTCCACTTTGCGGCTGGGGATTGTTATGTTACTGGCAGTGTTGGGGGGAATTGTATTTTTTCTTGTGGTGACCAATTCTCGCCGTGCAGGTTGCAAAACCGCTGTATAAGGAAGTATTTTCCTGCAATGCTGTGCCCCTTGCAGTGAGGCTACACCCCTGTTTTTGGGGCGCGCGCCTAAGGCGGATGAGTGACAGTTTGTCGGTTTTCCAGCATTTCCAAGCAAATGGTCAACTGTCATTTGCTCTCATCCATAACCAGGTTTCTGTTCCAACCAGACAGATCTGCAGATAAATCTGCGTGTGCATGGCCACCTTTACTGCCACTGTTGGGAGGAATTATATGGGGGTTTTGTAGCTCCTCCCACATCACCGCCTACTTTCTGCCCCGCCCACAGTTCCTGAACCTATTTTCCTTAAAAAAAAAATAGCACTGTCGCGAAGTGTATTCTGTACGCGGAGTACCTGCACTGTGGGGGCATTTATGTATGTGGAACTCTGTTGCCGTAATTTGAATATTGAAGACAACTGTGCTCCATAATAATATATTGGAATTATTTTGTGGCCACACCCCCTCTCCATGAAGCCACTCCTCTATATTTTTGGCTTGAGCACCCACCAGCAAAAACATAAATCGGCACCTATGCTGCAGACAGTGCCGGGTGAGCAGCGGCAGAGACTGCAGCTGGATTTGACGGTTTTTTTCCCGATTATTATTTGAACTTGTACACATTTTTTTGGGATGGAACCATGCACTGATTTAACTGATCTGTGCATGGTTCTGTCAAACTTTTTTTTTTTTTTTAAGGTGCGAATTAGGGTGCGAATTAAAACTTTGCACCCTATTATATTTGCGATTTTGATGTTTTCTATGAGAAAACATCTGGATACAAATTACATTTTTTTAGACAGGTCAAAATGTGCGATTTTTTTGCAAAATTTTTGTCTAAAAATTTGCACTTCAAAAAAATCTCACCTTACTACATTTCACCCTTGGTGTCGACCTACTGTAATGACTGTCAACCTAGACATTGTCTATCGCTCTATCCACTGATTGCATATCGGGTCAAATATGGAGAGTGAGCAAGAAATATTGGGCAACAATAAAATTATTTTCCACTAGATGGCAGTATAATATCACTATATCCATCTTCATTGCACGCAATGAACTATTATTACACAAAGCAAGAATAGAGTGCAATATCTTTGTAGTGAAAAAAGGTTGCAGTAAAAAGCATAAATCACAACTTTCTAGGAAGGATACAATGCTCCTGGACTTCCATCGTAATCTCTGATTGCTATCACCTATGGTGAAATACCTTTCTAATCAAACAAGTTCAACACAGGTGATGGCAGTCATAGATTTAAAGGAAAGTCCAGGAGCAGTTGGTGCCCATTTACTATGGGATAGCATATACTGTACCATAACACACTGGGTGACTTTGAGCCCGTCCCTGCAATCTGCTTTGCCGTGTGCTGGGGATCTGCACATGTGCAGTTAGCGCTGACTGCACTACCCAGTTGGCTACAATGGGTTACTGCCATCTCAGAATGGCGGTAACCCCAGGACCCGATGTTGGTCCTTATTCAGATCTGATCGCAGTTCAAATTTGTTCTCAAAAGGGACAAAACCATGTGCACTGCAGGTGGGGCAGATGTAACAGGTGCAGAGAGAGTTAGATTTGGGTGGGATGTGTTGAAACTGAAATCTAAATTGCAGTGTAAAAATAAGGCAGCCAGTATTTACCCTGCACAGAAACAAAATAACTTATACAAATCTAATACTAACTTATACTAATCTCTCTATACATGTTACATCTGCCCCACCTGCAGTGCACATGGTTTTGCCCATTTTGAGAACAAATTTGTACTGCGACCAGATCTGAATAAAAGGACGCTGTCTGTTATTGGTACATTGGGCAGCATCACATCATCCATAATAAAACTATGGGCGATGAGTCTGCGAGCGGGACAGGAGAGATCGCAACAGGGATAGGAGATTGCTGCTGCGGGGCCTTCGCACCAGTGTTTTCGTGGAATTAGCCACAAATATTACATGGTAAATGGGCCCCTTTTGTCCCTCCTGGAATGGGTAATGTTGGGAGGTATTAATAACCAGTATATACTGCAGTTGAGGGGTCTGCCCGGGACAGCTCAGAATAGCATTATTCCTGTTGGGTAGGTCAGTGAAAGACAAATAACACCGCTTTCAGACAGCGGCGGCCGAATAACCTGGTAATTAGCATCAATTACCCGGCATATGAAGCACCGGGTTATTCGGCCGCCGTTGTCAGACCCCCTTCACACAGGAGAGCAAATCTCCAGGTATAAAATTTACACCCAGTAATTTGCTTTATTACACTGGGTTTTCTCCTATGTGAAAAGGTGGATCCGGATCTTAAACTCTGGATCTCCGATCCTGGTCTTTTGCAGGGTCAGAGACCCAAAGTTTAAGATCCGGATCGACCCTTTCACACAGAAAAAAGACCCGTTTATTTAAATTCCCGGGTGGAACTGCTTCACCTGGAAAATTCCTTTTCTGTGTGAAAGGGGTATTATTTTATTTTGGGTGTGCAGATAGTTAGATCTACTGCTTATAATAATCAGAATAATTATTGACAATAATGGTACTTATGTAGTATCTGGGCTGCCGATTTTGAAATCGGGTCCATCGCATGCGACCAAAATCGCATGCGATGCGATCGATGCGATGGACCCGATTTTTCCATAGGATTCAATGTTAAAATGGACTGAGTCCATTTTAACATGGAATTCAATGGGAAAAAGGGGTCCTTTTCATACCCCTACTATCCAAGTGGGCATGGAGTTGGATATTAACCTGTGGCGAGCGTAGCGTGCCACCAAGCCCAAAGCGTGGCGAGCGAAGCGAGCCCCGCAAGGGGACGGTATTCTGTGTCCCCTCGCGGGGCTCGCTACGCTCGCATGCGATTAGGGTTACCACCTAGTCCCTTTAATTCACATGTAATAACAAGACACATGTTAATTACACAGGTTCTGTGGCAGTTTAAAATCAGGTGAAGTGGAGTCTTGACGTCAGCCAGCCACAGAACCTGTGTAATTAATATGTGTCCGGAATTAAAGGGACTAGGTGGTAACCCTACATGCGATGGACCCGATTTTTAAATCGGCAGCCCAGATACTACATAAGTACCACAATAATAATTGTAATAACAAATCCTATCAGTAATAATTTGCCTATCATAAACACAGTTCATTTGCATAAATACATGGTTACATACTTCAAATGTATTTGACAAATGCATACCTCCCAACATGATCCTCTCCAGGCAGGACACAATGCTCTGTTTCTGGACTTCCCTCTTAATGCATGATTGCCAGCACCTGTTTAAAGGGCCCCATACATCAGCAATTAATTGTGACAATTTTCAGATATGGAGATGATTGCCAAAATTAATTTTAGATGTGTGGGCTCCCCCTTTTGGCAATCCCAATCAAAATTGCCAATCGATTGCTTAATCAGGTTTTTAAACATGTTTAATAATCTGGTATTATCTGCAGATCTTTTTTATATGTGTGGGCATTCCCAATTCGTCTTCTTCATCTATTTACATTATGAACAGCTGAAATGACAATCAATTGGGCAATTTCCAGATATGAAGATGCAATCTTTAGATGGAAAAATCTGCCGATCACTGAAATAAATCTGTAATGTGTGGGCAAGTCAGATAGATTGTGAAATCCATTTATCTGGCCAAAAAATCCCTGTATCTGGAAATCCATAAATTGTGATTGCTGATGTATGGGGCCCATCAGTCCAGAAGCAGAGCAATGTGTCCCTCCTGGAGAGGGTCATGTTGAGAGGTATGCAAAAGTTTCTACCCAAAGGGGACAATAAGCAGTGGTGTAGCTAGGTGCCACGGCGCCCGGAGCAAGGACATGTTCCTTTTAGGCTAAAAATTAACCCTACAATATCCATGTGTGAGTTTACATGTGGTAGGGAATATAGATTGTAAGCTCCACTGAGGCAGGGACTGATGTGAATATTCAAATATTCTCTGTAAAGCGCTGCGGAATATGTATGCGCTATATAAGATCTGGTAATAAATAAATAATAAACAAATTTTAAATAATGACTTGGAGACTTATTGGCGATGAAAAGGAATGGTTTAAATGTTAAATGTTCAAGTATTAAGTAATCAATTAGTTGGACTTAATTGTCTATTTCAAAAATAATTAGCAGCTTAGCAGCTCTTCCAACACACCCATGAGGTGGCTGCTCAATGTCGTTTTTGTTTTTGGGGTGTCGCCAGTAGCCCTAATCCCCAGCTTGTTCACGTCAATTCCCTCCAGTTTCAAAACAGAAAAATTTAAATAGAGAAAAACACTGTAAACGTGTAACAACAATTGTTGGAACTGGAGGGATCAGTGACAAGTCTTATTAATAATTAGAAAAATACAAAAACTGTAAATTGAAAAAAACACTGTAAAAGTGTAAAAACTTTTGAACTTTAAAACAGGAACTTACCGCTTTAGACCATGATCTTATGTTTGGATGTTCTGCTTTGCTGGGGAGCCATCAGTAAAGGTGGGAGAAATGATCCGGGTTCAAGAGTCTCACGCGGCACAGAGGGCAGATGTTGTTTACCTGCAGCCATTCTGTCAGACAGGGGACATGGAAGGTGTGGTGACAGTACGATACAGCCATTTCTGTACCTACCTCAATGTCAGAGATACAGATGGAGCAGTACTCTGGTTCCTCTCCGTCTGCAATGGTGCGCCTGCTGTAGGTGGGGAGATGGGACAGGACGAGCCGCATGATGCTGTCCAGCAGGAGGTGATCTACTCTCTCTGCAACTGCCTGATGGTCTCTTCCTCTTCGTCCAGACCTTCCTCTTCCCGATGATGGTCCTGATCTTCTTGCTGACTGACTCCCACGGGATGGTCTGCAGCGTCCTGACCTCAGCCATGTCCCTCTGATGTTCGGGCTGGGTCCATCTAAAATGATATTTGATATATTGTAGATATAACAAATAGCCATATGTGACATGTAAAGATCAGATATTGCTGGTGTACAATAAGGCTTCCAGCAGTAACATGATTTATATATTATATTACTATACAACTGAAAAACAGAGCTGCAGCAGTATGAGTGTATGGATGCAGGCCCCAATGTATAGCGGTTCCTGATCTGTAACTGACAGCATGGGAGGTGCCAGCCAGTAACACAGGGACACTGGATAACCACCACTACTATAATCCCTCCCACTACAAAGGACAACTGCTAGAGAAGAGACATTGGTCTAAGATTTAATTTACTAAACATTTACTGACCTTCATTTCCAATCAGCTGGGATAACTCTCGACGGCTCATTGTAACCGGAGGCAGAAGGTGATCACGTTTTAAAAAAAAAAAGGGGGAAAAAGAGAAAGAAAAAGCACAGATGTAATTGTGCGCTGAGCTCCACTCACTGATAATTCACTCGGAGAATCACTGGCAGCGATTAATAACCTGCAAATTGATCTCACCTGAGAGGCCTGTTCTCCTGTGTCCACATCAGCTGCTGCTCAGGAAATGCCAGTGATATTGCTGTGCACTGAGGATTGCAATGTGGCATGCGGGCGGCAGTTGGTGGTGGCAGTTGGTTAAGGCCATGCAGCACAGCACATATACAGTATACCCCACATCATCCTCTGCTGCCAGCAATACACTGGACAGAGCACATTGTAGCAGGGGGTCCACGTACATCCCAATGTTTAGTTAAAATGTCTCTTACATTACTACTTTCTTATATAAGAGAAATGTTAACTAAACATTGGGATGTACTAACTGTCCACCCCCTGCTACAAACCTTTCTTCCTCCCAAGCCTCAATTAGTGTTTAGGTGAGCTGCCATTCTGAAATCTGTCATCACCTTAAGTCAACTGTTAAAATAAATTGGTTACAAACAGATGTTTTCCCATGCAATAAGTGCAAAACGTGCCAATATGTAGATGAAGATTATAGCACAGATTTTGGGGCATAAAAAATCATGGGTTATTAAAAGCTGCATGACGTCTCACTACACACCTGATCTATATACTGTAAATGTGGAAAAAGATATATCGGAAAGACCAAGCGTCAACTTTCTGTAGCTTTCAGTCGGAATAGTAAGTCAATACTTACCTGTCAGATGGCTGCTGATGACTGAATTGGGGGCAGATGCTGAGGTCATGTGACATCACCTGCATCCCATGGGAATGTCAGTTCATGGGGACGCTGGGTGTTCCCCTGCTGCCTCCCCCGCCCTCCTCTGCCCATGCGAACGCCTTGGAGAGTGTGATACTTACCAAAGGCATTCGCACAGGGAGTCTGTACATGCGCAGATCCACGCATGCGCATTCACAGACCCCCACCTGAATCAGGCCCTGTGTATCTTTAAGAAGGTGTATATTTGACAATCTATCTATCTATCTATCTATCTATCTATCTATCTATCTATCTATCTATATATATATATATATATATATATATATATATATATATACATATGTGTGTGTGTGTGTCTTCTTATTACCATGCAATTACTTTATATCCTCTAGTTTCTGACACCCAGGAGTCTCTCTGTGCATGTAGAGGGACTAGTTAGTGTTAGTGAGTGGATCACTGAAGAACAGATGATAACTAATATTTTGCTGCTGTGACCTGTGACCTCAAACAGCCCAAAAAGGCCATTTTTAAGTACATCAGCAGGGAAAAGCAGGGCTGACCCGTTGTAAGTGTAAAAGAGCACTGACCTGGGAATAACATGGTTGAAGTGCAGTGTAAATGGTGTTTGAAGCAGGGTCTGACCTTGAAAATTCCTGTGGTCAAAATACAGGGTTCGACCTGGGATTCTAGTATAAAGTGGTATTAGAGGAGTCTGGGTCTGCTGCCCACTTGTGAAAGGGTGGAATCTATAACACTGATCGCTCCTCCCCCAATGCTGACTTTTTCATTGGGGGGGCTTTGCCATACTTGCCAACTTTTGGTTTCTCTGCCCGGGAGAAGCCAGGGGGCTGGGCAGGGCAGGCGTCATCAAGTCCCGCCCACATCGCAGTCAAACAACGCAATTCATGGCATTTTAGCCCAGCCGCGGACCCGCAAAAAACGGTAATTTTGTGCAGCATGGAATGGGGTGCGGGGGCTGCCTGGCCAATGCGGAAGGATTGCCCACCTTCCCAGGGGGCCGGGAGGGGGACCCGATTTTCGGGAGCCTCCCGGCAATTGCAGGAGGGTAGGCAAGCCTGGGCTTGGCCAAACCTCCTATGATAACCGGCACGTCCCACAAAAAATTATTGAGGCCC
Source organism: Crinia signifera (assembly GCF_055691185.1). Taxonomy (NCBI): domain Eukaryota; kingdom Metazoa; phylum Chordata; class Amphibia; order Anura; family Myobatrachidae; genus Crinia; species Crinia signifera. The sequence goes on from NC_139224.1 coordinate 57,581,956, forward strand.
CAGCCAGCTCTCTACACCACTGTAAGTAGTCACAGCGGTGACAGGAGATTACGGTTGCCATTGATTATCATTAGTTTAGTTGGTGTAATAGCATCAGCTGACTGCTCATGTGCAAAACAAAATCCACCCATGGTTCTCCATCAATGCCAGAACTATCGCATCAACGTTGGAGCTATCAATAATCAACACTATATTCTTAATGTAAAATATGTTTATTGAATTTTAAAGGGGGGGTACAATAAACCGGAATACAGAGTGTAGGATAGTCTTAACAATAATCCAACAGTATATAAAATTGCATGGATGTATGAGTGTAGGAAAGCTTAAGAGGGTAGGGGGTAAGAGGGATTTAGGTCATACAAAGGATGGGCGAGGTGGGGTAGGGGATTGGGGGTGGGGGTGGATCCGATATAAAGCATAAAAGTCCGTTAGGAGGTGATAAGCATATATTCCTCTATTAATTTAATGGGTGTGGGTGGAGTGTGTGTGAGGTATATAAGAGGAGGGGTCTGGGGCGTCGTCAGCGAGCTGGGGTATCACTAACACTATATTCTTAAGCCAGGTGCACTTATTACTGACTGACACATTTTAAAAGATCCACAGGTGGAACTAATTATTTCACTTGATTCTGTGAGGAGACCTGCAAAACATGCACTGTGGGTCCTGAGGACCGACTTTGAGAACATGTGCCTTAAGCGAACAGATGAAGAAGTTGCCTATACCTACCCATTAGAGTTTAGATATCAGTTATCAAGTACATTCTATAAAATGATAAAAGCTCATTGGGTGCTATAAGCATCTTTGAAGGCTTAATACATTAACCATACCTCCCAACTGGTTTTTGGGGATGTTCCTGCATCCCACCCGGCGCCGACATTGTCCAGCGGTAGAATGGGGCAGTCGGGAGGCCCTCTCTCATCTGGTGAATCTATGCTCGCAGCAGAGAGGCTGGGGGCTGGCCAGCAGCTTACAGCACCGCTGGTCAGGCCTCCACATCGGCGAAAACAGATGTGGCCGTGCGGGGATGATGTAATTTGCAGGCCATGCCCCCTTGTCGAGAAGCCACACTCCTAATTTTGGGCACTGCCCTGTTTTCCTCATCCAAAAATGTTGTGATGTATGCCAGAGGTTCCCAAACGTGGTCCTCAAGGCACCCCAACGGTCCAGGTTTTAGGTATATCCATGGCTTAGCACAGATGGTTTAATCAAACTGACTGAGTTATTAATTAAGTCACGTGTGGCCAAGCATGGATATACTTAATACCTGGACTGTTGGGGTGCCTTGAGGACCGCGTTTGGGAACCTATGATGTATGCATTACGAATATTACTTTGCTTAGTAAAACATAACCTTGACACCTCTATAGTAATACCAAACAGCTGTTACAGCTACTCTTCCATTTAGTTTTAGTTTTTTTAATTAATTATAAAATAATATTTACTAAAGAAGACTTTTTTTAAGTGCGAACACTTTACATCATTCCAAGGGTTATATTATAGATGGTCAACAATGCCTAGGTTGACAGTCACTAGGTCGACACCTAAAAATGGTCAACATTTTGTTGAGAGATTACCGGACAGTGGCCCGCCCCTTGAGCCACCCACATCCCATCCATTGACCTGACTCCAGTCCTGCCCCTTGACACACCTTATATTTTTTTAACATTTCCTCCCATTCTATTCTTGATTTTTCACTCTGTAATGCCACTTACACGTTATGCCACTCACAGTAATGCCTATTACAAATTATGCAACAAACTGCGATGCACATTACATGTTATGCCACACACCGATGCCCATTACACATTTTTCCAAACACCATGATGCCATTTCCACGTTTTGACACACTGCAATGCCCATTACCCCACACACCGTGATGCCTATTACCAGGGCCGGATTAAAAATGGGCCTGATGGAGCTGTAGGCCCATTTTTTAGTTGAGGGCCAGGGCTTTCCAACGAGACCGGCCCCGCGTCACTAGCACCCCAGGAACCAAAGATACTGTACTGCAGGACAAAGCTGAAACGTTTCACCATAGGATAACATAGGATAATCAGTTTGTCGAGTGCCGCCGTCACCCAGGGGCCCTGATGCATAACTTACAGGGTGGTAGAGGATGTTTATTACGCAGAGGAGGGGTGTATAAAGTTTTATAAATAAAGTTTTACCTATAAAAGTACAAAGTGCTCACAAAGAAAATATCCTTGAAAAAGTGCGCTCAGTTGCATGAAACGCATTGGACATTATCTCCCAAATTCCACCTTCGTTGTCCCCACCACCCGCAGCAACCCCAAGTGACCCGCCGTCAGAACTTCTGGCGACTTCCGGACAGAAGACCAGTGAAGCAGCAGCCACGGACGCGTGGTCCAGCCAGTCTCTCCAGCAACCCACCTCACTGAAGGATCTCCTCTCAGCCCAATTACCGCAGACCACCAAGGAAGACTCTGCAGGGAGGTACATAGGTGAGATAGGGACAGTGCCGCACAGAGTCATTTGTTCTTAAATTACAACACCAATTCCCCAAAAGGGTGTAAACATTGTTTTTGGTACTTGTATAGTTTCACGGCGCCGCCACGCTCACACTCTGTCTCTGAAACTTGGCAGCCTGCCAGAGGCTCTGTTTAAATGTGCGCATGCCACTCTAGCTCTGTCTGACTGTGCGCGTGCCGCTCTAGCTGTAAGCTACGTATTGTCAGTTTACGTTATCAGCGTAGCGCCGGGCAGCAGTGCGCTGCCCAGGCGCTGACAGGTCACTGTGGTACTTCCACAGTGAAATAGGCAGCCCTGCGCACCGCTGACAACGGGGGCATGTAAAAGTGGACACCCCGGGCACACCGCTGACGTGCCGGGGATTCTAAACTACACACCCCGGCACACCGCTATCGAAGATGGAGTCCCCCATGCAGACGCTAAATTTAGACGTTTAAAGCGTCTGAAACCCGGACTATCTGCAAGCCGCTAAGAAGGGGGAGTATGGATTTAGATGATAAAGCGTCTGAAACCCGACTACCTGCTAGCCGCTAAGAAGGGGTCGTGTCCCCCATGCAGACGCTAAAATTTAGACACTTTAGCGTCTGAAACCTGGTTTACCTGCTAGCCGCTAAGAAGCCGGGGTTTCTGGATTTAGACGCTTAAGCGGCTGAAACCCGACTACCTGCTAGCCGCTAAGAAGCCGGGGTTTCTGGATTTAGATGCTTAAGCGGCTGAAACCAGACTAACTGCAAGCCGCTAAGGTGGTGGGGCATCTCAAATTAGACGCTAAAGCACCTGAATTTAGTTGGGTCTAGGGGTACATCTAAATTTAGACGCTAAAGCATCTAAATTTAGTTGGGTCTAGGGGTACACTATTGAAACCTGTCCACAATGACACTAGTCGACGCAACAGCTGTCGACCTTGTAAATTCCACTATCCACGCCAACCCGAAGCATGGCGAGGGGCGGCGGTACGCGTCCTATGACCTTTTCATACCCCCACTATCCACATCGGCGTGGAGTTGATTTTATAAAAGTGTGGCGAGTGCAGTGAGCCACCGAGCCCAAAGCGGCTTCACAGGTATCCGCGTCCGCTCGCCACACTTTATAAAATCAACTCCACGCCGACGTGGATAGTGGGGGTATGAAAAGGTCGAAGCACGCGTACCGCCACCGCTCGCCACGCTTCGTGTTGGGGTGGATAGTGGAAATTACAAGGTCGACAGCTGTTGCGTCGACTAGTGTCATTGTATGGGGGACACGACCCCTCCTTAGCAGCTAGCAGGTAGTGGGGTTTCAGACGCTTTATCGTCTAAATCCATACTCCCCCTTCTTAGCGGCTTGCAGATAGTCCGGGTTTCAGATGCTTTAACGTCTAAATTTAGCGTCTGCATGGGGGACTCCACCAGTTTAGAACCCCCGGCACGTCAGCGGTGTGCCCGGGGTGTCCACTTTTACATGCCCCCGTTGTCAGCGGTGCGCAGGGCTGCCTATTTCACTGTGGAACTACAAGTTCCACAAGCACAGCGCTGCTGCCCGGCGCTACGCTGATAACGTAGCTTACAGCTAGAGCGGCACACGCACAGCCAGACAGAGCTAGAGTGGCACGCACACAGTTAAACAGAGCCTCTGGCAGGCTGCCAAGTTTCATAGACAGAGTGTGCGCACGGCGGCGCCGTGTAACTATACAAGTACCTTGTTTTTAACATAATCTTTTTTACAGGTACCACTCATTACTCATATTTGTATTACCCAGCACCCAACATTAGGTCCTTGCATATGGCAACCTTTTTGCCATTTTCCACCCTATACTAAACCCTTTGCATTTTTCCTATGCCAGCCCCCTGCCTTTTCCAGGCATATATAAGTAGTTGAAAGTATTTACACAAATAGAGACACACCCATAAGCAGACCACCCAACCAGAACACTGGTCACGCCCCCCACATTATAATGTGCTGGCCACTACCCCAATTATTGCGCATAATAGGCCCTTGATCATTTTCAGCTCCAGGCCCATTTAGACCTTAATCTGGCACTGGATTTGGGTCATGTGGCAGTAATGACTGCAGCTGTGCACCAGCTAGGTGATTTGGGTCATGGGCCAGTAATGACTACAGCTGTGCACCAGCTAGGTGATTTGGGTCATGTCACAGTAATCAGCAGTGCCTAGAGGGGGGGGAGCAGGTACAGTTTACCCGGGCCCGGGCCTGTCAGGGGAGCCCCGGTCTGGACAAACAGGGTTTTTTTTTTATTTGGTGGCGAGTGCGCAAGGTCTGAGTGCGCTGGAGTCAGCTTTTCAGCGGCAGCCCTGGGAGTGCGGATGTAGGCGAACGTAGGCAGGCGTGGGGGCAGCAGCATCACAGAGGTCCTTCCATTCTCCAATTCCAGGGCCTGCTGAGAGCCCGCCACGTGACTTGGGAGTTTACCGTGGCTCAGCGACAGGAGGATACTTAGGATAGGTAGTCCCTGGGTGCTGGGAGGAGCTGGGTTAGAGAGAGGCCGCCTCCCATGGGAGTGTCACCCACTCTGCAGAATCCAGCCCGCCCCACTCCCCACATTCCCATCCCAGCCACCACCAGCAATATCAGGTGCCGGTGCCATGTCTCCGGCCTAGAAAACCCAGACCTGGTTCCCTACCCATGTCTAGGTCACTGTGTTCCAAGGTCGAAGGTGGGTGGCTGGTTGATCTGTGTCTGCTGCCTCCCTGCATGATGCTGGGGCTGAGATCCAACTCTGGAAGTCAGTATGTAACCCCTGGCAGAGCATGTACTGTAACTCCATGACAACGAGTGTGTAAACCCATGGCAGAGCATGCAACCCCTGGCAGAGCAGGTTAATCCCATGGCAAAGACCATGTTAACCCCTGGCAGAGCTTGTAACCCCTGGCAGAGCAGGTTAATTCCATGGCAAAGAGCATGTTATCCCCTGGCAGAGCAGGTTAATCCCATGGCAAAGAGCATTTTAACTCCAGGCAGAGCATGTAAACCCATGGCAACAAGCATGTAAACCATTGGCATCAAGCATGAAGCCCATAGCAACGAGCATTTAGGTAAGTGTGGTATTATATGTAACTAGGTGATTCATCGCGCCCTACGGGCGCTCTTCACACCGTCGTAAGGGGCTGCGCCCCCTTAATTTGTGAACATTTGTATATGAAAAAGATGGTTAGAATTGTATGAAAGATATTGCAACTTGAGTTATAGGTGAAATGTGTTAAATAGAGAGCATATGATGTGGAAGGGGATGTGTATTGTTTTGTTTAATTAAAAAGCGGTTACAGAGTAAGATGTACATTGATAGTGTGGATGGTACAGTGACATTTGTGGGTGTGGGGGGGGGGCTGTGTGTGCATGTTGTTTAGGTGTGTGTGTGCACAATAGTATAGTAGGGTGTTTCTGAGTCAGCGGCTCCACACTGGCGGAGGTCACGACACAGGAAAACAGGAGGCTGGGTAGTGATAGGGGTGTGTGGCCATAAGGGGGACTAAAGAGGAGGGTGGGAGATACTGTGCAGCTTCTGCCAGTGGGTGAGGGTCCAGCGTGGCAGTACAGGAGTACAGGATGGTGGCCCTTAGTCAGTGTCTCCTCCTACTGGGTGGGAGTTCGGGTGCATGAGAGCAGGAGGCTGGGCTATGAGGCATGATAGGGGCATGTGGGCAAAACAGCGTCAGCGACTCCCCAGTGGTGGAAGTTATGGTTCAGGAGAGCAGGGATCTGGGTAGTGATAGGGGTGTGTGAGTATACGGGGAACTAAAGAGGGGCTTAGGGGTGCTGCCGTGGGTGGATGCCGTGAATTGCGGGAGGGGGGGGTCGCGGGGGGGGGTGTGGGTACCGCGAATTGTGGGAGGGGGGGCGCGGGGGGTTGCAGTGAATCGCGGGAGGGTAGGTCGCGGGGGCTTGCCGCAATGACAGGAGGGGGGGTCAGGGGTGGGGAATCGCGGTAGGGGGGGTCATAGGGGGCACCGTGAACAGCGGGAGGGGGGGCCCGGGGGGTTGGCGCGAATCGTGGGAGGGGGGGTCGCGGGGTGCCGCAATCGCAGGAGGGGGGGTGTGTCACGGGGTGGGGCCGCGAATCGCGGGAGTCACCGGGGGTGCCACAAATTGCGGGGGGTGTGCTGCAAATCGCGGGAGGGGGGTCGCGGGGGGTGCCGCGAATCGCCACAAGAAAAAATCAACACAGAAAGTTCAACACATGTAAATGTTGACATAAGTGTGGCACTTCATCTGTGTCCATGTCGACACATGAGAATGAATATGAAAACATAAAGAAAAAGAAAAATAAATCTTCAAAAACTCATGTCAACCTTTTTCATTGTCGACCATAGCCGTGCCAGTGTTTTGCATGTGCCATTTAATCCTGGGGTTGCCGTGAATCGCGCGCGGGGGTGGGGGGGAGGGAGGAGGTGAGGGGTGTCCGCGAATCACGGTAGGAGGGGTCGTGGGTGGATGCCGTGAATTGCGGGAGGGGGGGTCGTGGGGGGGGTGGGTGCCGCGAATTGTGGGAGGGGGGGGCGCGGGGGGTTGCAGTGAATCGCGGGAGGGTGGGTCGCGGGGGCGGGGGGTTGCCGCAATGACAGGAGGGGGGGTCAGGGGTGGGGAATCGCGGTAGGGGGGGTCGTGGGGGGCACCGCAAACCGCGGGAGGGGGGGCCCGGGGGGTTGGCGCGAATCGTGGGAGGGGGGGTCGCGTGGTGCCGCGAATCGCAGGAGGGGGGGTGTCACGGGGTGGGGCCGCGAATCGCGGGAGTCACCGGGGGTGCCGCGAATTGCGGGGGGTGTGCTGCAAATCGCAGGAGGGGGGTCGCGGGGGGTGCCGCAAATTGCCACAAGAAAAAATCAACACAGAAAGGTCAACACATGTAAATGTTGACATAATAGTGGCACTTCATTGGTGTCCATGTCGACACATGAGAATGAATATGAAAACATTGAAAAAGTGAAAAATAAATCTTGTCAACCTTTTTCATTGTCGACCATAGCCATGTCAGTGTTTTGCATGTGCCATTTAATCGTGGGGATGCCGTGAATGGGGGGGAGGGAGGGAGGTGCATACCTCCCAACATGACCCTCTCCAGGAGGGACACATTGCTCTGTTTCTAGACTTTCTTCTTAATTTATGGATTACCATCACCTGTGCTTAAACACCTTTCTTATCAATTACCCTGTTTAAAACAGGTGATGACAATCATAAATTAAGATGGAAGTCCACAACCCAGCGTTACAGCTCCAGACACACTTTGAGTGACAGATGTAGCCAAATATATAAGAGATAATATGCAATGAGCATTACAGTGTGTGGAATAATGTGTAATGGGCATTATGGCAAGTGGTAAAATATGTAATAGGTATTACGGTGTATGGCATAATGTGTACTGGCCACTACGGTGTGTGGCATAACATGTATAGAGCATTATGGCATGTGGTAAAATATGTAATGGGTGTGTATCACAGTGGCGAAAGTTCGTCCCAGTTGCCCGGAGGCAAGATAAATATTGGTGCCCCCCCTCCCCAACACACACACACACCATCTTATACCACTTTTACACCAGAATACCGGGTAGGACCCGGGAAATCGAACACGGGAAATTGCCAGGGCATGCCCTGCCTCAGACCCCATTTACACTGCAATTCAATCCGGGTTTTTCCCGGGTAAGGCCCTTTCACACTGAAAATGGATCAGCCCTGTCTTTCCTTGCTGGTGTCATTAAAAATGGACCTTTGGGCTGTTTGAGATGAGGTCACAAGAAAGGGAAAAGGGAGGGGGTGGGTTCTGCTCCCAGCATTGCAGCAAAAATGGCAGACGGAGTAGCTGTGTTGCAGTTTGTGCTGTACTTTTCAGCAATTGAGAGTTTGAAGCAGCTTCTTACCCTGTGCTACTTGCTTCACACTTGGAGGAGGAGAGCACAATTCTTGGCTGAGAGGTTTAGATCTCGATAGATAGATCTAGATAGAGGTCTAGAGCGTGGTAACGCTGCTGCTGCGCTGCTACATGCGCCCTGTGCGGGTCTCCAGCAGATGACATCATCTGCCAAAGCCGCAGAAGCACCAATCAGCTCTTTGCGCCCCTCTACCCACCAAATAACCCAGATAATGACCATTTACACCACCCTGAGCCCCGGATAAGCCCTGTGTCCGACCCTGAACATTTGCCGGGTCAGATTCCCGGGGAACAGTACCCGTGTTATTTTTTTTTCAGCCCATTTACACCATGCCCTGCCCCGGACTGGAGCGGCAATATCCCGGGTCCAACCTCTGGTGTAAAAGGGGTATAATATTATTATATGTATGCATGTATGTATGTTATGAATATTATGTTTATCTATGGTCATGCTAGGAGGAGGAGACAGCCACCGAAGCGATATCAACGGCTTTCAATGAACTGATTCAAACTCACAGTGGAGGAGAGGTGCCCCCTTGGGAGCAGGAGCCCAGCAACAGATGACTCCGTTGCCTCCCAGAGTTCTGCCTCTGGTATGACATGTGTAATAGGCATTACGGTTGTAAATTTTTGTCCCTGTATCCACCTTGGAAGCAGTGACGTAACAAGGGTCCGCAGAGTATGCGGGGAGCTCTGTCCATGGGGGCTCCAGGAAGTTGTTGTACCGGGCACAATATTTCTCTTGGCAGCCCTAACAGTAATGACTACAGCTGTGCACCAGCTAGGTGATTTCGAAAATGTGGACCAGTGACTGGTTTGGCCAGTCCTGCTATTAATGATGTAAATAGTAGTATAACATAAGTATAACATATCCAAGGGACTACTGGGCATGCAATACAGTAAGCGCACATTTTACTCTCATTTGTTTTACTTAGATGGTTGTTTATATTATTTATGACATGATCACTTTTCAAGACAAGTTATATTTACAACAGCTTTAATTACAAGCTCACTAGTACATACTGTATCTTGTTATTTCATTTCTGCAAATACCAATAGAATTTGTCCGTACAAAAAGAATGTTTATACAGAAGCATCATCATGTGGATAGCATTCACAACAAAGTAACACTGAAGACTTTAATAGGTAATATGTACAAACATTGGAATAGGTCAAATAAATTTACATTAGGTTTAATATCTGTTTCCAACCAGTGAATACAGAACTGGATATATTGTAAGTGTAGATTTCAGGGCAATATATCCTGTTGGCTCTGTTCGATCAAAGGGAGGACTGCTTCTTTGCTGTGCCTTACTTGATACCATGTAATGGAAGCATGACTTTCTGGGTAGGCTGCAGCGTGTTCTCATGTTCTCAGCCTCACCGAATAATTGGTGCAGAACGATCATCGGTTACAGTAGGGCGAAGCTTAACGGTCGCAAATGGGTTTGTTCCCCTGGAGGAATGAGAATATTAGAATTGTTCTGAAAATTAGAATTGTGTAGATTGTTCTGAAAAGTAGCTATTGCGTTCTGGTGTAGCTTTATTTGGGACATACAGTAGGGGTTATCCTTATGTGAAACTCATAGGGGGGAATTTACTAAGATGGGAGATCTATTTCAGATTTGATGTTGCTATGGGCAACCAATCAATTAATAAGAGGTAGATTCTGATTGTTGCCCATAGCATGTGAAATATATATATATATATATTTGTGTGTGTGTGTGTGTTCATTCTAGCACCCGCTATCTTTGAAAACCCATGCAGTTCCTCTTCCCTGCCTGGGATGTCGCTGTCTGCTGTGGTGTTCCTAGCACAGGTCTGGTTTGCATATCAGTGCTGATATACAGACCACACTGTGCTAGAAGCACTACAGCAGACAGCGACACCCCAGTTAGGAAAGCGGAACTGCATGGATTTTCAAACATGGCGAGTGCTAGAATGACCATTACATTATATATATATAATCATTGTACAGGTTGCAGAGTATTAGACAGCTGGGAAAAGGAAAGTCCCTCTATCCCTTCTACGCACACTCTTTGTTGTACGATTTCTAGCAATCTTGATCAATTTAATTAAACTGTGTACACATGGGACTCAGTCTTAGTGAAAATTGCCTTGCCTGCACAGTCTGTTTGGCCAGGCGATAGTGACGCCATGGGACTGCGCATTGCTATCGCCAACAGTGTACACATGGGGCAATTCTGGCTAACCTGCTACCAATTTTTACTATCTAGTCAAAATCAAATGGTCAAATTGCACACTTTAGACTGGAAACCTGCCATTTTGCAGATCTCCATTTAGTGCTTGTTTCTAAATTATTTATGACTTGCCAAATTGCAAATGTAACATTTTAAACAAAAGCACAATCAGATGATCAGAGTTACTTGTCAAAATTGAAATGTGGAATTGAGGGGGAGATGTATGAAGCAGTGAAAAGAGTGGAGAAGTTTCACAAGGCAACTAATCTTCTGCTACCTATAAAAGTATAGAATACTCTTGATAAATATCACAACAAGAAAAGATAAGTATAAATGTGGGTGCACTGAAAGTCTAATAATGACCCATAAAATATAACTTTTAATGATTTTCAATAAAAATATTAAAATAAGAAAGATAAAGAAAAGAAAATATAAGATTTAAAACATAAATGGCCGCTGCTAATCTATGGCCAATGTTTGCAGGGGTAAATTGTCCCTGACAGTGTGTTCAAGGGGATTCGGTATGAAATCCCGACAGGGTCAAAATCCCGAATGGGTCATAATACCGACAAGGACAAAATCCAGACAGGGACAAAATCCCGACATTTAAAATCCCGACAAGGACAAAATCCCGACATTTAAAATCCCGACAAGGTTAAAATACCGACGTATAGAATGTGCAGGTGAAACTGTCAACATGACTTTGGGTCGACAGGTCGCGAGGTCGACATGGGTTTTTTCACTTTTTTTTTACCCGAATGTCGACACAGTCGACATGGACACAGTTGGAGGTGAACCGCAGCCCCTCGCATCGCTCGCAGTGCTTCGGGCACGGTGCCTCGCTGCGCTCGGCACACTATTTTATTCTCCCACCACGCCCTAGTGGATGGTAGTGCATGAAATACCAGCTGTCGGCACAAGTCGGGTCAAAAAACAGTGAAAAAACCCATGACGACCTCGCGACCTGTCGACCCAAAGTCATGTTGACAGTTTCACCTGTACATTCTATATGTCGGTATTTTGACCTTGTCGGTATTTCAAATGTCGGGATTTTGTCCTTGTCATGATTTTGTCTTTGTCGGTATTATGACCCTGTCGGGATTTTGACTGAATCCCGTTCAAGGAATAGCTATATATTTTTTTTTTAACTCTGTAGAATATATAATCACTGGCTTTATATTTAGCTTTTAAGTGAAACTTAGTATCTGAAAATAGTTACAGACAGTTATGTAACAAGAGAGTAATTGTATCAGTTATGTATAAATTGCTGTTTCCAGAGCTCTTGAGCGCCAAGTGCAGTTATTCTAAAGGCCCATACACACTAGGCGATTTTGAGCTGAAAGCCGCTCAAAACAGCAGGTTTAAGCGTCTTTCAGCTCAAAGCCGCCCAGTGTGTATGGCCCGGCAATGAGCGGTGAGCACTGCTATGCACTCCTGCATCATCGCTGGGAAAGCCAGGGGGTTTGTGTGCATATGCCGGGGTGGCGTTACAAGGACTCGGTAAGCTGTGAGTTTGGCAGCTCACCGAGTCAACCAGAATCACCCCATATGTCTCCATACTTAAAGTATGGTAACAGCAGCCGCTACTATGGAAGTAATGCTACTAGAAGATATCAGGGATACCTCCTGCGCTACATGCAAAATTACTGGCTCTTTACTTTGAAATTATAATTGAATGTAATTATAACTAAGTAAAAAGAGGTGATAAAAAAGGCCCCTAAATCACTTCTTTACGTTAAGGTTCTAGATACACGCATACTGTAGGCAGGCAATAGGAATGCCATATATTGTCACACCTCATCTTGTTTACAACAATGATAATCCAATGTCTGGGAGATACTGCATTGAAAAGTTATTAGTGGGCAATATCAGAAATCATTTATTGATGTGTAAGGGTTATGAATAAATTCATAATTCATGAATAAAGATGAGATAAATACGGCACATATTAAATTGATATAACAATGATTATTCGCATGATTGTAGTGACTCTTACCTAGGGAACAGCTCCCCGCGCAGTCCTCCGCCAGACTTCTGTGAACAGAAACCGGGGGGAAATAGTCAGACAAACATAACACATAACCCACCACATGGAGACCTCTGTGTAGTTAATCTAGCCACGGCAAAACATCCCTACGTCTGCTTGTGGTCACCACGCTGCAGCATGAGCGGAGTTATATATATAAGCCATACAGTGTACAGTGTGTAGTACTGGACCAGCAGTCACGGCCATGATAAATGCATGTGTTGGACTTGGAATGGCTTTGTTATGCATGCTTAGGACTTACCCATGGTAAATTACGTACAGAACTCATCATCTGTTAAGCAGAATTTGGAAAACCTCAATCTGCTTTCTGTTATAAATCTAAAATCGCCAATCAGTTCATTTAGAATCGTTCTGCTCATCCCCGAAAACCAAAACACACAACACAGGAATGGTGACACACTGTGGTTTATACTGTGGTTCCCATATATTTACTGCATATCTCTAACCCTCCCCGTCTGCCACAGTGTGGGATCCCCATGCAGGGCCTGGCAGCAGTAACATTGATCATACGGTTCAACAATCAGAGCCGTCATCTTGTATCCACCAGAAGAGTGGCTCATGGGTCATGGACGTAAGGATGGAGCTAAAGGGACCCTGCTGGGAAGAGAAAGGAGGGTGAGTGTATGTGTCCGGTGAGTTGTATGTGATGTAGTGAGGAGCTAAAAATGTAATATATCCTGTATTCTGCAAGCTAAGATGGTGAAATGTCTGTCAATGTGGTAGTGTGTAATATTATGTGTAAGTTATATGACTTACGGATATTATACTAGAATATATTATACTACAATATTACATGCAGCACCTACTGTAGCTCCTGTCAATGACTAAGAGCCAGCACTGCAGCCACAGCACTCTCCGGGAACAACCCAATCTCTCTGACCCTTAGAGTGTCAAAAATGTGGGTTTGGGTAGTGAGACACTCCCTCCCACAAAGCCACGCCCCCGTGTGAAACTATCACCCCCGTGTGAGGCTACACCTCCTTTCCTCAACTGGTCACACTGGGTGTCATCAGGGTGAGTGACGCACCTGGATAGCATCAGTGATTGCCTGTCTAGCCTAATCCTTACAAGACTGTACCGGACACCAAAGGTTATGCATTATCCAGCTAAACTAGTAATAAAAACACGTACATTTCTGCCAACAGGTCTGTGAAGACCACCAGGAGCTGTATGTTAGTAAAGTGCTTCTGACTGGGTTGTGGTTGAGCTATGTGCATCTCTCTGCCAGAAGAACTTGTGCATCATAAATATATAGGCCCTTATTCTGGTTCACTTGCAAAGGCAATTCCTTCTCAAATGGACAAAACCATGTGCACTGCAGGTGGAGCAGATGTAACTTTTGCAGAGAGAATTAGATTTGGGTGAGTTATTTTGTTTCTGTGCAGGGTAAATACTGACTGCTTTACACTGCAATGTAGATCTCACTTTGAAGTAAAATCCCACCCAAATCTAACTCTCTCTGCACATGTTACATCTGCCCCACCTGCAGTGCAGATAGTTTTGTCCATGTGAGAAGGAATTTGCCTTTGCGAGTGAACCAGAATAAGGGTCATAGGAATTGCTAAAAACATTCTTTTTTTGCTGAGTTGTTGGGAATCAGTTTGTAGCCCGGGCTATCTTCTAGTGCTCTTACCTTTACATTATTGTTGTTTACTGAAGGTTGTGGAGGGGCTGCATTGGACTCCTGTCCTCTTTGGCTGTGTTTGTTGGTTGCTCTCTGCTCCATGGCATTCTGCCTGTAATTCTGTTGCTGATAGTTGTCAGATGTGTCCAGGAGATCACTAGCACTGTGTGCACTGCGCATGCTGGATGGCCTGCAGAAAGAGCTCAGTATTGTGGTGACTGCGTTCAACGCATGTCAAAAGTCTGTTTCTGTATGATCGCACTCATCTAAGAAAAGACTGATATACCACTAGTTACATTGGGCAGTATTCAATGAGAAAAATTCTCCGTGCATGGCGAGAGATTTTTTCTCTCGCCATGCACTTGCCCTGTTCCGGAGGGCTCGCTGCCACTCCTGCTCCCACTATTCAATGTGGTTAAGACTCGCCGCCACTCGCGGCGAGTCTTAACCCCTGCAGCGGATGAGCGTCCGCAGCAGGGAGCTGGCAGGGAGCCGGGGGACGGTGGCAGCCAGGGAGATTAAAGTCTCCCTGGCTGCCCCAGAACATATGTGGAGGGGAGGAGGGCTCCCCGGGACCCAGGCAGCACAAGCTGCCCCCCCTATAGCCAGCGGGGGACCCAGTATTCACTGCACCCGATCGTGCATATGTAATGAATATCTAATGAGCGGCTCGAGAGCTTAAATTAAATATATATTCATGTGCTATATAAGCACATGAATAAAAATAACATGCCCTTTCACAGAAAAAAAATCCTGATTTTTTTTACACCAAAATTTAAAAAAAAAAAACTTTTAGTTTTAAAGTTCACATTCCAGTTCTCCATGAAAAGATGGAGAATTGCTACATGGAGAGACACGGCGAAAATCACTTAAAAAGACGGCGAAAATATCACATTGAATAGGGTGGTTCACTTTTGGAGAGCAAAATGCTCCTTCCAACGCGAAAATAGCACAAACTCGCCATAAAACACGGCAAATTTTTCTCATTGAATACTGCCCATAGATTAGACCCTTCTCTGAATATCTGTCTTACCTGGAGTGGAGGTCTGTGTCCAAGAATCTTACATAAGCCTCAGGGAACCAGCCAGTCCTGTGTGGATAACAAAGGAGGAACAGAGAGGGATCATTTTCCATCTAATACATATTCCTGCCAGTGCTCTACAATGTCTCTTAGCTGCAGTATATCCCAACTGACTTCAACAGAATCCCATTATGCCTTGATGGTCTCCTTGTATGTAACAATTCCATCCCCCAGTTGTTGTTCTACAATAATCCCTTAGATGCTTCTGGCAACACATATTATAGTGCCAAGTATTCGCCGGTTTTTAAAAGATTTTCGACCCATTGGTATGGGGAAACATGGGTGTGAATTTGCCAAAACATGTGGATTTGTGCCAAATTCTCTGATCTACGTCGTTCCCGCTGGAGCCGGATTTTTTCCCAGGTGAAAAATCATCACAGAGATTGAATAAGGTGAAGCGAATTCACCCTAAAAACAGGTGTAAAACCCGTTTTATTTCTTCACTCATGGATTCAGGGCCAATCTATGCATCTATGCCATTGTAAATTCTGTACACCCAACACCCAACTTACGTGGATAGACCCTCAAGTCTCCCATATAGCCAGCCATTCTGAGCTTCTGGTACCAGCACCGTAATCAAATCGCCTTTAGAAAATTGCAGCATGGTGCGGTTTCCTCCTGGGTTGTGGTCTACGATGGCCTGAACCCTTCTATTTCCTGCACTTACTGAAGCCGCTACCACTGCAGCTACTGCCACCTCACCGAAGGAACTAGAACGGCCACGAATGTTGCTCAAGGATCCTGCAACATAAAGGAAGAATTGGTACTTGTTTCCTAGCACGGCGCCCGCGATTTTGATTGTATTGATCGCGGCCGCAAAAATCGCGTCGATCGCATCGCATGCCAACCAAATCGCATGCGATGCGATCAACGCGATTTTTGCATTGGAATCAATGTCAAATGGTCCCTGAGACCCAATTTTACATTGATTTCAATGTAAAAAGCCCCAAAGCCCCCCATTTTCATTGAAAACCCCCCTCATGGGTGAAATGGTCCTCCATTGTTAACGCCACCCCACTATTGACGCCAACCCGAAGCGTGGCGAGCGCAGCGAGCCCGCGAGGGGCGGCGGTACGCATCCTCCGACCTTTTCATACCCCCACTATCCACGTCGGCGTGGAGTTGATTTTATAAAGTGTGGCGAGCGCAGCAAGTCACTGAGCCCCCGAGGGGACGCGCATAACTTCACAGGTATATGCGTCCACTCACCACGCTTCGGGCTCGGAGGCTCGCTGCGCTCGCCACACTCTATAACATCAACTCCACGCCGACGTGGATAGTGGGGGTATGAAAAGGTCGGAGGACGCGTACCGTCGCCCCTCGCGGGGCACGCTGCACTCGCCACGCTTCGGGTTGGCGTCAATAGTGGGGTGGCGTTAACAATGGGGGGACATTAAGCATACTTAATACCCATGAGGGGGCATATACAATGAGAAATTGGCCATATTGGCCCATTTCCCATTGTTCCCTATGTAAAATTGCGTTGATCGCATCGCATGCCATTATAATGGCATGCGATCGACGCGATTTTAACTTTAAAACTCATTTAACATTGTTCTCTATGGGAAAATCACGTTGATCGCGTCGGTCGCATCCCGTGCCATTATAATGGCATGCGATGGACGCGATCAACGCGATTTTCTCTTTACCAGCAATTAAAGCTGGTAATTGACAGAAAATCGCGTCCATCGCATCCATCGCGTGCCTTAAGTACCTTAACTTAAGGCATGCGATCAACCCCGACTTCGGCGAATTCGGACTAGTTTAGGACTATGCGCATGGTATTTTATGTGCATGGGCAGACTCCCCTTTGCGAACGGCTTTGGAGACTTGCATAGTTGCCAATAAGTTTACAAGGATCGGGGGGGGGGGGGGGGGGCGTGACGGTTGTGGATGTCAGCCGCCCGCCCTGTCTTCATCACGCCGGCTGCAAAAATTAGTTAGCTTCCAATTACTTTCAGGTTTTTTTAAGTATTTGGAAGGTGAAATCATTTGATGATCGGCAACCATCAAATGGTCTCCAGCGGCGGAGACATGCAAGGGGATGTGCAAAAAGGGGAAACGTCAATGGCATATTCAGATAGATAGATAACTTGCATTATCTATAAAACAGGATTCTGTATATTTAAAATGGTAGGATAAGTATTCAGGCCTTCAGCTCACCAGCAGATGGGGTACGTTCCAGACCTGTCTTAGTCTCAGTTGGACGGTTCACCATGGCTAGGACATCTACCACAGATCTTGGTGTCTAAAGGAGACAGTTATAATTATATTGGAACTTTGTCTCTAATTACAAATATAACATAGGAGTAATAAATGTAATTTCTGCAACATAACATTTTATTAGCAGTGTCTGGGTTGGGCTGTTTACATGGAAATTAACCAAGTTTGCCTACTTTCCTGAAAAGACTAGGAGGCTCCCAAAAGCCACCCTGCAGTTTGCTGCATCTGTCAACACCCCCACAGGGCAATGGTCCACAATTGGTGTCTGATGACATGGTTCGCACTGAACTTCATCATCATGGTCCAACCTCCTACATATAAGAATATACTGTAGGTTGTAGTTCCAATTGTGCAGCAGGGGCGGGGCCACGAAGATTAAATCAAGCATCCTGTTCCACCCCTAATAAGCTTCACATCTCACATGCCTCCAAGCCCCTGCTCTGATGTTTTGGGGGCAGGCAAAATATCAGTATCTATGAATGGAACCTTTACTGCCACACCACACGGTGGTGCTTCACTTGTCTGAGTGCAGTATTTATGCCTACAGTATGTGATCCTCAGCAAACACTTTCACTAAAACACTGCAATATTTACGATCTTCTTATTCAGTAATATTTTGAGAACTGTATGCTCTGGACCTATGCAGAGGCGTAATTCTGGAAGGCAATTAAGTCATCTGCTGCGGTGCTCCTATTCTCAAAGGGGGCACCTCTCCTCCCCTGCAAGTTTGAATCAGTTAATTGAAAGCCATCAATATCGCTTCTGAGACTGATCCTCCTCCTAGCAGGACAATAGATGGCACACTCTCTTTATTCTAATCAGAATGTTTGCAAGTGTCACACCCTGTATACATACATATCACCAGCCAGCGACTGTATGAAAGTACCAATGCAGAATTCAAGCAGTGATTAAGGAGTGGAATGCAGTATATTACAGTGCCCAACTAAGCTGAGTGGAGTATGTCCATGTCTCATTGTGATGCGTCAAGATGGCACTGCATATGCACAGAAGACCAAAAGGCCACCTTGGTAAATGACTTGTTGCCTCCCCAAAGGAGCATCATGGAGGCTGAGCAGTACAGCTCTCCAGGTTTCACCAAAGTCCACTTGCCATTATCAGAGAGCACAGAATTGGTGTCTACTTACCATATTCATAGAGTCCCTTGGGCTTGTGGTTTGCCGACTAGGTGTATAGCTCTGAGACTGAGAAACTGGGACAGTCTGACCTCTGCTTATATCAATCTGTTCTTTCCACGTGGACACCCGTGTGTTCAGCAGCCCCTGTGCCTGAAAGCAAGGTGAGATCTAAGTTCAATAAACATGAAGACATCAGATATTTCCATGGCTTTTTGGAAGTGACAAACCTTAATTCAATTAGTGTTCTTTGTATTACAGTTTGATGTGCAAAGCTTGCATAGAAATAGAGATGCACATTTTGTTAAGATGAAAAGCTTAAATTGTTGTACCTTCAGGCTGGTATTCCATTACCCATGACTGATCGTGGGGAATTGTGTTGCTAGGGGCTATTTAATTAGCTTTGGAAAAGGCATCATAAGTCAGATTGACACACAGAGGGATGGTGCTGGACACAAACAGGGGGATGTCGCTGAAGACACCCATGGGGTTTGGTACTGGAGACACACAGAGGGATGGTGCTGGAGACAAACAGGGGGATGTCGCTGAAGACACCCATGGGGTTTGGTACTGGAGACACACAGAGGGATGGTGCTGGAGACAAACAGGGGGATGTCGCTGAAGACACCCAGGGGGTTTGGTACTGGAGACACACAGAGGGATGGTGCTGGAGACACACAGAGGGATGGTGCTGAAGACACACAGGGGGATGTCGCTGAAGACAACCAGGGGGTTTGGCACAGGTGACACATAGAGAGATGGCACTGGAGATATAAGGGGTGATGGTGTTGGAGACACACAGATAGGACCTACTAGGACCACTGGTATGGTTAGAGAAAAAGGCAGGGGTACAGTAATCTTTAGCAAGACACCAATTCTAAAAAAAAAATATAAGTTATACAAATGGTAACAAATATATTGTATTAATATAAAATTGTTTGATCAGGGAAACTCACATTTTGCCTTGCCATAAAACCTCTCTTACTATGCATTATCTGCTTGACTCTCTTGCTTGATGATGACATTTTATTTTTATGCTACAGGTAGTTTCCAGACCATTTAATCTCCTGCACAAATAGTGAATACCAACTCCAGACACTGCCTGTCCAGGGAAGAGCAATTTCTTCAGAGCTTCCTCATTGCAGAGAAATCATTTAGGTAATTAAACCATCATTCACAGGAGAGGGGCAGGGAGAGCATAGCCAGAGCGCTGGACAAGTGCCCAGCATGATGAAAGCAATGGGAGTATCTGGCTGTCATGACTCTTCACGTGAGGCCATGTGCCTTCACCACGTGCAAATGTCTCAATCTACACTACTAGACTGGATACTATAACTGGATACTGTCAGTAGGAAGTAATGATCTGCCAACCTCACCAGCATTTAGGGACACTTTGTGGATATTTTCACTCTACATTACTCCATAACTACCTCCCCACCAGGAGAAACTGTTCCTTACCGTTCCAGTTATATAAAAGGGAAATGTCTCCATAGATGTCTACAGTAGCATTGGGTGTGGTCTTCGAGTTTGACATTTATGATGTAGACACCTCTATAATGATATCATGTTTAACATGTTGATATTATTAGAGATGTGCGGTTGGGTTCTCCAAAAATCCAAATCAACACAAATCTTGAGAACCCAACAAACCGAAACCCACTCCTGATCTCCCGTGGAGATCCAATCTGAAGCAAATCCTGGGGCTGCATGCATTGCGGTGCAACAGCCATGTGGGATGCCGCCCAAGCAGCTTGGTGAGGGGTTAGCAGCTCCCCGGTGGCTGACAGATTAAGGAGTAGAAGAAGCAGCAGTGAGTATTGATGGGAGCATTGTGCATTAGGCACTACGGGGGGCAATCTGCATAACACACTAAAGGGGGCATTCTTCATGTGGGACATTCTGTATATTGTACTACTGAGAGAATTTTGAATATGGCTCTACAGGTGGACACCACAACTCCCTCAATGCTCCGCACCACTACTCCCACCTTCCCTGCTCCACACTACTACACCCAACCTACCTCCCTGCTCCACACTACTACTCCCACCCTCCCTCCCTGCTCCACACTATCACTCCAACCCTCCCTCCTCCGCATTATTACTCCCACCCTCCATATCTACTCTGCACTATGACTCCAACCATCTCTCCCTACTCTGCACTATTACTCCCACCCTCCCTCCCTACTCCGCTCTTGATGGGGAGGGGGGCCCCAGAGATATCAGTGTATGGGGCCCCAAGATGTCTGTTGCCAGCCCTGCACATAGTTGGTCATAAATCATAACCCCCCCCCCCTGCCCCGTAGGGTCAAAACCCCCTCCCTCGTAGGGTTAACAACCCCCTCCCCCCTAAGGTTAACAACCCCCCCCATAGGGTTAACAAACCCCCCATGCGGCCAGTACCTCCTGCCGCCAGCGTTTCTGTCTGCGGGTCCCAGCTGCTAATAAAGGAGGCGGCAGCGGTCTGCTGTATGGGGACCCGACATAAGCGCCACTGGCAGGAGGTACTGGCCGCACGGGGTTGGGGGTTTTGTTAACCCTACTGGTGGGTGGTTGTTTTGTATTAGCAGCCGGGACCCGCAGACAGAAGCGCTGGTGGCAGAGGCAGACAGCAGCGGGTAACCATAGCCCCGCAGACCCACCGGCACCCACACTTTCTCAGCCCCTACCCGCCACCGCGGGGCTATAGTTACGCCACTGATTTCTGCATTGCTACTGAAAAGAATGATAAAATATGTGGTGTTATATAAATAAATTATTACAATAATAGCAGTAGTAAGATTAATAATAATTATATGAAAAGAGTATTTTTTTCTTATGTGGGAAATATATGTGTGTAATAATTGAGAGAGTGAGGTTTAATTCCAAAATATCCCATATACACCTTTTATGAGTGGGGATGCAGTGGGGATGCAGTGGGGATGCAGTGGGGGGAGGGTGGGGCACCAACTGTTTAAAATTTGAATGGTTTTGAATTATCAGAGCAAACTTTTATTATGTGTCATTTCTATGTATTGTAATTTACCAATCCAGCATCTTGTTGTTCTGATGTCCTCACAAATATCATAAATTGTTTCTGCGGTACTTATGTAATATCTGGGCTCCCGTTTTTCTTATGAGACCACGTCCGCTCGCCACGCTTCGGGCGCGGTGGCTCGCTGCGCTCGCCACACTATATAATATCAACTCCGTGCGTAGTTGGATAGTAGGGGTATGAAAAAATGGGGTGCATTTAACATGGGAGCCCAGATAATACATAAGTACCGATGCTTCAATAAAAACATTTTTACAAAACAAAATATATAATTATATGACTGCTTGATTAGCATCTCCAAAAAGTAATCAAATACTGTAGCATCCTGGCTTTGAAATACACACAGTAGTCAGGATCACTTACACGGTTGTGGTATTGCAGGAAGGAGCTACATAGCAGCCAGTGTCTCTCTGCCAGGAACCTGTACCTGCGCTTCTCCTCCAGCTCCGCTGCTCGCTGACTTTCCCGGGCAAAAGTAAGCATGTCCAAATGCAGTGTATCTACTCTATCCTGTAGGCACAGAACCCGTTGCAGAAAAGGGGCAGATTAAAGCGACGTATCAGAAAATTGTATTTGAGGACATACATGGAGAAACAAAAATTAGACCTACACATTGATACTTGTATAATTAAGAATAAAATAAAAGAATAAGGTCACCGGAAATGAGTAAAACCCAGCAATGTACAGTTTATCCTAAGCCCAGTGTTGGGAGAATCGGCAACAAAAATGTTCTTCTCTCTTTCTGGGGCCCAAATATTTATTCACAGCTATCGCCATCTAAAGATGACATTAGTCCACTGTAGCCTATCGGCAAACTTTGCTTGGAGAGGGTTCCCCCAGAATTCTCCTCGGTAATGGCTGCCACAAATACATGGTCAGTGTCCTTTGGCCATTCCAGATACGAAAGCTGCAAACTGTACAGCCAATTTGAGGGTCCTTAGGATGCACAGAGCAGTGCAATAGTGTCCCACCCTTCACTATCGTATTACAGTATGAGCCCAGGGAGGGTGGGTGGTGGATGCACAGGGCCCACTTTTGTTGTTGTCAAGCAATACCATTTTACATGGCCTCTCCTAAACATTGTGTGTAGTATACGAGGGGTGTGCAGTAAGTTTCCAGATGTGCAGTGCATAAGTAGAATAATCTCTCTGGTTGTGAACTGTAATCTCTGACTAAAGTCCTAGTGAAATATCAAGGCACAGAACTACTGTATATATAAGCAAGTCAGCATGTTCACTTCAACAGAGGCCACTGGAAAGCTAGGATATTCTACGACTATAAGATTGCTCTGCGCTAGCAGGAAAGTTTTGACCAACCGCAAGCTGCTTTTGGGGAAGGGAGAGCCATTCCTGACATTCTATTTGAGTAGTTTGCAGAATTTTGGCATGGAAGAAAGTCCCTTTGTCCACATCATCAAGGACAAAGTTGCTGCCGTGCTGGCCTCATGTGAGGTAGACACCAGGGTGATTGTGGCCCAGTTAAAAAGGATGTAAGGCATTTCATGAGGATCCATCCACTTAATAATTAGCAAAAACATTGTCTGAGTAGCATTGCTGGGTGCTCCATCAGTTGAATCGATGGCAGGAGGACTTTGTGCCTCAACATGCCGGCCAAGTTTCTACAGTTCTACAGTTTCAAAAACGAGACTTCTGATGAAGGAACTTATGTTCAGAAACGCGTTAAGTGTGCCTCCGTTTTTATCTGACTGACTCCTTGGTGATCCTGCTGCTTTCTGGTGCCAGCAACTCCTTGGTCCGGACCAAGAACTGCTGCCCTAATTCCACCTGGGATACACTGGACTGTTTGCTGTTTTGCCTTGGAGAATATTTGAATGTTTTAATTCTGTCTACGTCTGTAAGTGCAAACTCTCATTAAAATGTTATATGTTTGAGACTCGCTGCACTATTTCTGCTCTTTTTGTATTGTAGAGCCTATGGAAAATACACTGGATAAGTGACTTTTTATGGGTAATTACCCCTTAAAGTGGTAACCGTATCACTGTATTTGTGTGAATCACTTATTGGTGTACTGCTTTGTTGTCAAACATCACTAGCGCTTAGAGCCATATTTCTTTTCTGCAATCAAAAACGAGACCAAACAAGTCACCCCAGTGGATCCTAGTTGGAGGTATGCCACACCAGCAGTTCCAAAGTGAGTGCTGCGTGGCCAAGCAGATGTTGTCTGTTTAAGTAGTCAAGACTTTACCAAGTAATTACTTTACCACTCGTGCAGTAGGTCACCATAACTTGGGACTGGTACACCAACCAATGTCAGCTGCAAGTGTTGCGGTGCTCTTCTCCAACCTGAGAATGCCTCTACAAACAATTCCAGAAAGTGGTGGAATTCTGGCCCATGACACATCTAGGAGCTGGGTCATCTGCCATACAGTCCAAACCTTACCCCTTGCAACTTCAAGTTCAGGATGCATGGGATTCCCTTTGAAACACCAGAAGCTGCAGTGGAGGCCTCTTTCTAGCATGTAGAAGACATTCTTGCTCTTAGACTGTCCAGCTGCATCTCCAAGCGATTTCAGTGCATGCAACTTTGCATAGACTCCTCTGACAAATACTTTGAATGTATGTAATGTTCAAATTGTTTTTAAATATAATATTTTTTACATCTGGAAAATTATTGCACACCCCTAATAATGTGCCCCAATTAGTTCTCCACTTTTACCATCACAGATCCCACCTGTTGACAACCATGCAGAAACTTACTAATTACGTCATGTCCCCAGGTATAATAAGACATACTCTATATAATACATCAGTTTAGGTGTTTAGGGAAGTAAACCAGATAATAGGTATAAAACAGAATGGGCTCTACCCTATTATCAGCACTGCTTCACTGCTGGTAATAGTTCGGCCAGGGCTGTCCTATTAGCCCCATTGCTGGCGTCCCTTAGCCCAGATACCCAAGTGTTATCAGGTATTATGTATCACATGCCCGAAGCATGCAAAGCCTAATCCCCGATAAGCAGCCACCACATGGATGACACATGGGATCGGGGACTTATTCCTGATCCTTTGTGTTTTCGCCCGATACCAGGTACAGTATATTTTCGGCAAATAAAAACGTATGGAGGAAGATTCAGGGGAAATGTGAGGAAGAATTACTTAACAGAAAGAGTAGTAGATAAGTGGAATAGCCTCCCATCAGAGGTGGTAGAGGCAAATACAGTAGTACAATTTAAACATGCTTGTAATAGGCATATTGATATCTTTACAAAAAAATAAGGATCAAATATGTTTTGAGGTAACATGCTTAAAAAAGGGGCAGACTAGATGGGCCAAGTGGTTCTTATCTGCCGTCAAATTCTATGTTTCTATGTATGTTAATTCAATACCGCAATAATGACCATCAGTCGTTAATTACGCTATCCGACTGTTTTTATCAGCCAAAAATGATATAGTTGCTGAATGAATAGTTGCCCATGTCAGAATTAGTCAACAGTAATGTAAATTATTTTATTTATTTGTTGTTGTGTGGGTAAGGGTCTGGCTACTGCCCTTACCTTCATATTTTGCAGGTTGCGATCTCTTTGCCTCTCCATTCTCCAGGCCTCTGACATGCACTTATCAAGTGTGGCCGCTTTCTGGCGATACTCCTTTTCATAACGGTTTTGGCTGTCCTATTGTAAAGTAGTTGAGATAGACACAATATTGATTGGGCTCAGGTTCAGTTAGAGAAAACATTAGGAATATAAGAGAATGCAGGAATCATCTTATACTTACACGTATAAACTGCATGTCCAGCTTTGTGTTCTTGTCCATTTGCTGCACAATCTCCCCATGTAACGTCTGAAACTGGAACACAAAAAATACTTGTTTTAATTTTGAAAATGTTGACCTTATCAGACTATTAGATATTTTTTACATCCCTCATTAAATATCCTTTAAATATGAAATACACAATAAGCTGTGTTTCAACAGATTGGAGCATACACAATACATTTTTAGTTTCTCTCCCAAAGCATACCTCCCGACTGTCCTGATTCTAGAGGCACAGTCCATCTAAATAGTGAGTGTCCTGCTGTCCCACCTGTTGGCTGCAGTGTCCCTGGGGGGGCCAGTGCATGCTGGGAAGCTGGGGACTATCAAGCTGCACAGGAAGCACTGAACTCCCCCAAAATGAGAAAAACGGGGGGATTGCAGCTGTAGGCCCCGCACCACCTTCCGAGACCATGCCCCTTACCACATATTCACCCCTTACCCGGGAGTGGCAGGTCCCAATTTGAAGGGATGAAAAAGTTGTGAGGTAAACCTACACTGGTTTTTACCATGTCCCCAATTTGCACACGATGAAGAATAGATTCAAGGTGATTTGTGATGTACTGTAGTTCTGATTTACCATACGTCCATTAATAGTGATGAATACAATCAGTATAAGAAAAGGGAGGGGATGGCTAGGGTTAAGCCTTAGGCCTGAATATATACTATCCCCTATTCTTACAAATGGCTGACACTGCCAAAATGCTAAATCATCAACATAAACTGTACGTATACTGTAATGTTATTCTGTCTAATAGAATCTTTCTAAGGTGGATATTCAGTTGTGGGTGAAGTGTGCAAATTGTGGTTGCCACAGCGGTTCAGTGGCAACAATGACAGCCCAATTAGGTGCCGTGCTAATTTTGGCAAGCGAATCCACTTGACCCATAATTTAATTCCCCCCAAAGAGTTTATTTAATGCATTAATACACAGGTTCTCAAAGTCGGTCCTCAGGACCCCACACAGTGCATGTTTTGCAGTTCTCCTCACAGAATCAAGTGAAATAATTAGCTCAACCTGTGGATCTTTTAAAATGTGTCAGTCATTAATGAGTGCACCTGTTGGGTGACCTGGAATACGTGAACTGTGTAGGGTCCTCGGATCTGAATTTGAGAACCACTGCATTAATACACTGCTCAAAAAAATAAAGGGAACACTTAAACAACACAATGTAACTCCAAGTCACACTTCTGTGAAATCAAACTGCCCACTTAGGAAGCAACAGGTGGAAATTATAGGCAAATAGCAAGACAACCCCAATAAAGGAGTTGTTCTGCAGGTGGTGACCACAGACCACTTCTCAGCTCCTATGCTTTCTGGCTGATGTTTTGGTCACTTTTGAAAGCTGCGGTGCTTTCACTCTAGTGGTAGAATGAGACGGAGTCTACAACCCACACAAGTGGCTCAGGTAGTGCAGCTCATCCAGGATGGCACATCAATGCGAGCTGTGGCAAGAAGGTTTGCTTTGTCAGCATAGTGTCCAGAGCAGGGGTGGCCAACCGGTCCGAGGTAAAGAGCCGAAAAATATCGGCAATCAAGCCAAAGAGCCGACATCATGCGCACGCCTTTGGCGCGCGCTGCAAAAAGGGGTGTGGTCAGGGGCGTGGTCAGGGGAGTAGTCATATGACACAGGGGGAGTGGCTACATGACAAAACTTTATGCCCCCCAGTGCCAGATATGCCCCCCACAGTGCTAGGTATGCCCCCATTGCTACACATATATGCCCCACGGTGCCAGATATGCCCCCAGTGCCGTACATATATGCCCCACGGTGCCAGATATGCCCCCAGTGCCACACATATATGCCCCACGGTGCCACACATATGCCCCCACAGTGCTAGTTATGCGCCCAGTGCCATATATACCCCCACAATGCCACACATATGCCCCCACAGTGCTAGTTATGTGCCCAGTGCCAGATATGTTACCACAATGCCACACATATGCCCCCACAGTGCTAGTTATGTGCCCAGTGCCAGGTATGTCCCCACATTGCCACACATATGCCCCCACAGTGCTAGTTATGTGCCCAGTGCCAGATCTGTTACCACAATGCCACATATGCCCCCCACAGTGCTAGTTATGCCCCCCGTGTCAATTTCCCAGCAGCAGCACTCACCGTTGTTGCTGCTGCTGCCGGGCGGGGAGAGGACAGTCTGGCGTCCCCCTGCAGTCCGACTCCTGCATGTCATGGAGGGGAGGAGAGCACAGCCCAGCTCACGTCTCCTTCCCCCCTCACTTCCCTGTGACTGGTCCATCCATGACTCAAAGCTTGCGGGCGGGCTCCTGATTGGCTGCCGGCCCTCGAGCTCTGATTGGCAGACAGCCCAGTCACAATGATGCACACTAAGGGGTAGGAGAGATGCGCAATGCGCGCTCTCCTCCCCTCAAGGAGATGGATTCGGGCCGGGGAACCGGCAACGGGGGGACGGGGATGGAGGGCAGCAGGAGCCGCACTTAGCAAGGGGGAGAGCCACATGCGGCTCGAGAGCCGCGGGTTGGCCACCCCTGGTCCAGAGCATGGAGGCGCTACCAGGAGACAGGCTAGTATATTAAGAGACGTGGAGGAGGCCGTAGGAGGGCAACAACCCAGCAGCAGGGTCGCTACCTCCACCTTTGTGCAAGGAGGAACAGGAGGAGCACTGTCAGAACCCTGCAAAATTACCTCCAGCAGGCCACAAATGTGCATGTGTCAAATGGTCAGAAACAGACTCCATGAGGGTGGTATGAGGGCCCAACGTCCACAGATGGGGATTGTGCTTACAGCCTAACACCATGCAGGACTTTGGCATTTGCCAGAGAACACCAAGATTAGCAAATTCGCCACTGGCGCCCTGTGCTCTTCACAGATGAAAGCAGGTTCACACATGTGACAGACGTGACAGAGTCTGGAGACGCCAAGGAGAACGTTCTGCTGCCTGCAACATCCTCCAGCATGACAGGTTTGGCAGTGGGTCAGTAATGGTGTGGGTTGGCATTTCTTTGAGGGGCCGCACAGTCCTCCATGTGCTCGCCAGAGGTAGCCTGACTGCCATTAGGTACCAGAAATGAGATCCTCAGACCCCTTGTGAGACCATATGCTGGTGCAGTTGGCCCTGGGTTCCTCCTAATGCAAGACAATGCTAGACCTCATGTGGCTGGAGTCTGTCAGCAGTTCCTGCAAGATGAAGGCATTGATGCTATGGACTGGCCCGCCCATTCCCCAGACCTGAATCCAATTGAGCACATCTGGGACATCTTGTCTCGCTCCATCCACCAACACCACGTTGCATCAGACTGTCCAGGAGCTGGCAGATGCTTTAGTCCAGGTCTGGGAGGAGATCCCTCAGGAGACCATCCGCCACCTCATCTGGAGCATGTCCAGGCATTGTAGGGAGGTCACATAGGCATGTGGAGGTCACACACACTTCTGAGCCTAATTTTGACTTGTTTTAAGGACATTACATCAAAGTTGGATCAGCCTGTAGTGTGTTTTTCCACTTTCATTTTGAGTGTGACTCCAAATCCAGACCTCCATGGGTTAATAATTTTGATTTCCATTGATAATTTTTGTGTGATTTTGTTGTCAGCACATTCAACTATGTAAAGAACAAAGTATTTAATAAGAATATTTCATGCATTCAGATCTAGGATGTGTTATGTTAGTGTTCCCTTTATTTTTTTGAGCAGTGTACATAATTGCATAACCTTTGGAATGTTTCATGAGTTTCAGGGATCTCTCCCAGACCCAATGGAGCAATCCCCCATTTTAACAGTCATCCTAACCCAATCCTCCCTCCCATATACCACAAACCAGTGGATTCCACAAATGGAGTCAGGGCCTCACTAATGATATTCTCTGCAGCCTTCTTCTCACCTCTAGTTCTCTGTCAAGATTTCTTGGAGAGAATAATTTGAAAGGGAGGAAGCATATATGTAATTTTTCTTTAAGGTCTCCAACATGCATGTTCAGTGGTTGCTGGGGCATGTGCCTCTGCCCACCAACTCCCACTGCTAAGAAGATTGGACAGACCTAGCTAGAACGGAGCAGGGAGAGAAAGGGTACATCCGGGTGGGACAGAGCAACAGAGAATGGGGGTGGTGCAGAGCAGGTATATGTGCAGGTCAGAGCAGCACATAGAGAGTGTAGGTGTGTGAAAATATAAAACGGGGGAGACACAGAGGTTACATTTTTGTTATTAAATAAATCTGTGAAATATGTTAATAGTTCTTACCACTACATTTATACCAGCACTTGCTGTCCGGCAACTATCAGCCATCTGGATGAGTACCTCACCTGTAATTTTAATAGTCAGATAGTTAAAGCTTTAAATATATTTAATAAACATGTTGCAGTTTCATGTGCAGGGTGTAAACTAATACCCGTTTTACACCAAAATGCAGGGTCGCGTTTCACTCCTTTTATATGGCGTCCCCACTCGGGAGACGTCACCGGAGGTGGTTCCTGGGCCGGCACACGGAGATGACATCTTGAAGCACGCGCATTGCTATGCCCCTACACACAGTGGGATCTAGTGAGATTGCTTAGAAAATTCCCCTAAATCGCTTTATGCACCCTGCACAATTCTTTTTTTCCACAAGGGCATGGCCATGCCCCTGCCTGGTAGCCACACACCCCCCATATACCAAAGCCCTCTGGTGAGAACGTCCTCTCGAGTGCATACACACATTTGACACCACAGCCTTCAATATGGCCTCAGTCTCACATTACTACACTGTGCTGTTAGAGATCTTTACATGCTCATTTCCATGCTCTCTTTGACTTTCGCATTGCCTTCATTCCCGTCCCTACATAGCTCCTGACCTGACCTATTCCAGGAGGGACAAAATGCTCTCTAAAAGGTCTTCCCTTGCAATATAAGATTGGTGTCACCTGTTTTGAACTAATTAATTGATGAGAAAGGAGTTTCACCACAGGTGATGGGCAGGGCACACAGAAATACTCTGTGTCCCTGTGACCGTTCTGATCTACCTGGCTACATACTGGTAAACTGAAGAGAAAATGAAGACTGATTACACAAGGGGAGTAACTCCCAGAGGCAACGGAGCCACCAGCCTCTGGACTCCAAGCTCTGAAGGGGCACCTGTGTGGTTCACAGCAGGATCCAAGTGTGACCACTGCTCTTCCAACACAGCACTGCAGCTGCTTCTGCTGCAGAGGTAATCGGCTCTATCCCAGGAGCCCTGCTAATAGGGGACAAGATGGCTCCCTTCTGCTACCACTTAGCCTGCACTGCAGTAAGCAATGATCCCTACACTGCTACTGGACTGTGAGATGGGACCCTCCAGAGAAAGCTGGTTCTGTATGCTGCAGATGGCTAAATCTCATGAGGCTGACCCTGACCTACCAACTGTTGCCACACAGTTTACACATACAGATATATACATGTTTTTTTAAAGGGGGGGCAGAGGCGGATTTAGAACTACTGGGGTTTGGCAAGATACCGGTTTGGGGTCCTTCTTAAGGTGGCCATACATCAGAAAGATGTTGTACCCAATCATACAATCTCAATTGATTGTAAGATGGATTGTATGCAGATTGTGTGCACATCTTGTGTACACAAATCATACAATCAATCATCAGATGGATTGTATGACTGATTGTATGATGGATTGTATGCAGATTGTGTGCACATCTTGCATACACAATCATACAGCAGATGGATTGTATGACTGATTGTAAGATGGATTGTGTGTAGATTGTGTGTCCAAAAACCACCAAGGACTGCCGGGGATTTCAAGAGAAATTGTACACAATCATGAGCGCAATCGATCTTAAGATCGATCTTTCTGATGTATGGCCAGCTTTAAACAATCAATAGCTCTATATTTATGCTGCTGATTGCAGACAGCATCGATAGAGTACCATGATGCGTTTGTAGTCTATCGATAAATTCTCAGCTACGTGAACATCGGCATTGCGCACAAATCTGAATCCGGCTCTGGGTCTTTTGGGGAAAGGACTAATATCTGTGTCACATTTAAAGTAAATGGACTGCCCACCTACAGTGGATGAAACCATTTGGTGTGTCCAAATATTTTTATCTTATCAAAGGGATTTTGGGAGGTCCATGTGATGTCATAACATCATGCGGTAGTCACTCAATACTCCTCTGGGAACATTCTGGACTGCCAGGATATTTGGAGCGATCCCCTTGGGACACGCTGGTCCCTAGGCAGGCGCCTAGGTTGCCTTGTGGAAATCCTCCTCTGAGGGGGCACCAACATGCCTCCGGGCAACTGGGAGGAACTTACTCCTCTGGATTACACACAGGTCTTCTGACGGTACTTGTGTACTAGCACGGCGCCCATCGCATCGCAAGACACTAAGGCATGCGATGCGATGGCAGCCGATGTTATACAATTTTAAATTGTATACCATCGAATTGTATGGCATTGTATGCCATTCTATCGCATATACAATGGTTTGCGATTTAAAATTGTATAAGCACCCTAATGGGGGCTTACAATGTTAAATGCACCCCCGCGCCACCCCCACTATGAACGTGAACCCGAAGCGTGGCGAGCGAAGCGAGCCCGTGAGGGGTGGCGGTACGCGTCCTAGGACCTTTTTAACATTGTAAGCACCCATTAGGGTGCTTATACAATTAAACATCATATAGGGGCTTATACAATTTTAAATTGCATCGCAGTGCATCGGGTGTATGCCATGCAATGAGATGCGATTATATGTCATGCGACCAAATATCGTGGGCGCCGTGCTAGTACACAAGTACCGTTCTGACTCAATAGCTGTATTTGACTCTAGTCACTCAGTTATATAACTGCTATAAACTTTACAAACTATAATGGCCATTAAAAAATGATGATAAGTATGTAATAAATACTTAACCTTAAGCATCATTATTATATTGGATAAGTACAGTAAGCATTAGTTTCCCATTACAAAGTATAAAAACATGCAATAATGTATAAAATGTAGTTGGCTTAGCTCTATCCTCACATACATATATATACACACACACACACAATTAATACATTTAGGAAGATGGGCTGTAGGGGGTGTGCACCCCTATGTGGCTCTGGTCACACCCACGCAGCATTTTTTCATAGCTCCTCCCCTACTCAGTATAGGACCTTTAACATAATCATCCCCAGGTCTATGTGTTCCTTCATACTCCCTCCCCTTCTTAGTATAGGCATTTCAACACTTTCAGTCCCAGGCCAATGTGTTCCTTCTCAGTTAATGTGCTCATTTTCATGTGGTCCTTCATATACTATGGATAAAGTATTCCTCTGATAAGCATCGGGTTGTAAAACCTGGCTTATTGTGATATTGTTTATGGCTAAAATGTAAAAGGGTGTTATTATATACTGAGAGAGTTCACACATTCTGATCTCTATAAATTCTTCTGCAGGTGCCGGATGACTGCCCGACAATCGGGATCCCGACAGTCAGTATAACGACATCGGAATCCAGACTGCCGGTGCTCCGACAGGGGGGATACCTACTGACAGTATCTATTCTCCCTTGTGGGGTCCACAAGGGGCTTCTTTGTCGGAGCACTGGCAGTCGGGATCCCGATTGTCAGGAAGTCATACCACACCCTTCTTCTACTACCATTAAAAATCAGTAATATGGATATTTGAAGATGAAGAACATAGAGTTTGTCTCAAAGAAGTTCCTGACTGATTGAATGAAGGAGAAAACTTCTGTGTTTTGTACAGATTAGAACAAGTCAGTGATCAGGTTGAGAGAATGGATCTATGGATGTAATCGCATCTAATGGGTTCAAAGTCAAAACACTCCCAAGATATTCTACAGGCATTTGTGTCACCATGGACACCGCTACTTAATTTACCATAATCTGCTTGTTGCAAAGTTCCAGCTGCCACTCCCACCCTTGGACAGCTCAGCCTGTGTACAAACACTGTCATAGAAACGGGATACTATTCATCTGCACAAATCTACTCTTAGGCCAATAGAACATGTATCAGTCCCTTTATCATTCCAATGTTGCGTCATTACACATTTTATTTTGCATGCTGTCTAAATACAATACTAAAATACTGCTAAAATGCAGCGCTCAATGCCACAATCAAGAGCCCAATGTTGAGGTAGTGGCACAGTTGCTGAGAGCGCCAATGTCTTGCTTGTGGGCAACTGCAGAGGCATCCCACTGTCAGAAGAGCCCCGCCCTCCATTCTTGGATTGCTATTCTTTACTCTGGGGGCAGCAGGGACCACCCAATTGCACAGAAAAGTATTTTGGCAAAGTGCTCTCTCCTAATTCAGCTGGGCACAAGGTAAACGTTACATTTCATGTAATTGGCTATCTGATACTTCAGACTTTTAGAAAATAAATAGTTGCATGCAGTTTGGTAAATCTGTAATGTATATGTATGATAGCAGCAGTGAAAGTAAAGCTTAGATAAATATTTCTTAGAAAATGGAGTAAAGAGAAATATGTATACATTGTTTGACCTTATTCTTGGGTTCCCCCAAAATCTTACATGTGTGGCAGGTGCTTTGAGTGCTTGAGCACCCCCAGTATGAATGCTGCTTGCAGCCATATCATTGCATGGCATTTGTCAGTCATAAGCTGCATGTCATGTGATCACCTCCAATCATTTTTAAAGCTGCATGTCATGTAATCACTTCAAATCATTTAGAAAAAAAATGTGCCTACAAAGCATCTGCCAGTTCTTTCTCTCTCCGGTACACTACTTACCCAGTCCATGACACACGGAGTTCTGTAATGCCAGTTCCCCTATCTTCTTAATGGCATTATAATAAGTCTCAGCTACATCAGACAGAGCTGGGGATAAAGGACAAAGATTCATTCAAACCAAGCACTAAAAACAAAACCACTAGTTGCTTACATAAATAAGGGATTAGAGTAGGATGGTATGCAGTGGGATTTTTTGGATAAGGTGTATTCTGTAATTTGGAGCACCATTTTTAGAATATACATAAAAGTACATTTTAGCAGTTTTTTTTAACATATACTCATGATGATCCTGCGAGGCCATGTCCCCCGGTTTCACCGCACAGCGTCTATTTATGGGTGAAGGGGGGCGACTCCTAACTGCCCCCCCACCGCCGCGAGAGACTGCCGGACTGGGCGGGATGCGGGAACGTCCCCAAAAAAAGGGACGTTCCTGCGGAAAGCGGGACCGTTGGGAGGTATGAAATATATCTAGCATAACCTAAGTGAAATGTGGAGTTAACACCACAGAGTTACCCCAAAAGCACTCCAATATGATTTGAAATTTAGGCCAAAAGAAAGCCACAGAAGGGGAATAAGTGACACAGTGGTTATAAAGGTAGCGTGACTGACTGTGAACGTTCAGAACAGTTACTATAGATTATCTAAATGGAACCCTCATAAATCTTTGCACTAAAGTGGTTTCTTGTGAAACCTTTTTTTAATTTTACTATGTATATTTTAGCTGGGAATTGTAAAGGTATTATTATTTATTATTATTATTTATTAACAGTTTCTTATATAGCACCCCAGTGGAGCTTACAATCTATATTCCCTACCACATGTACACGCACACACAGACATATTAGTTAATTTTGTTGGGAGCCAATTAGCCTACCAGTATATTTTTGGATTGTGGGAGGAAACCGGAGGAAACCCATGCAAGTACGGGGGGAGAATATAAAGGTAAATATGATTTTCTCATTGCTGTATTTGTATTATAAATGTAGAAAAGCATAATTTACCAATAAATTCTAGAAAATCTAATTAAATCTGAACATAAATACAGATGGAATGACACAAAAACATATGTTGATTTTTCCATACATCCCAATCTGTCAGCAAGTACACATCCTTCCCCAATCCCCTTTAGCCCACTGGAGGCCAGGAACTTGACATCACAAACACATGAAATGGGGTTAAATGGGGGTGGTAGGTCCAATTGGAAGTCTCTTATTTTACATAACAGATTGGACAGTGTTGTGGGGAAAACATTGTAATAACTGTTCTCTGTTCAGCCCCTATATTTGAATCATCCAACAAACACGGTTGATATTCATGCTCAGTCCTCAAAGTGCCCTGACAGTCCAGGTTTTAAGGCTACCCATGCATAAGTGACTGTGGGGTGAATGTATGAAATGGTGCTATGTGCACATAGTGCAAGCTATGCGCTGCGGTTTCTGCATCCCCTTCAGGACTTAGCGTGTGCTATATGCAGAAAGCACATGGTGCAGCTTCATACATTCGCCCCTGTGTGCTCTATGTACTAAGCCTTAGAGATAAAGTGGGCAGAGATAAAGTTCCAACCAATCAGCTCCTCCCTGCCAGGTTGCAGGCTGTTTTAAAAAGTGACAATTAGGAGCTGTCTGACTGGTACTATCGCTGCCCACTTTTTCTGGTACTTTTTATCAAGGAAGGCGTTGAACTTCTAAGACGTCATCTCCACACCTGCGGTTCTAGAACATCAGTACAGTGTGAGTGGTGTTCGGAGCACGAAGCTGAAGTTTCGCCTAGGGTGCTGGATAATCTTGCACTGGCCCTGAACATGGCTATTATAGGAGGCAAGCTGGAAGCAGATTGATAGAATGCTAACACCCTGCTTGTGGGTTATACTGGAAAGTGCAGACACTGGCATGCACATGCATCATTGAAAGTGATGGAAAGGGATCTATAGAATATGCAATATAGTAGTCCATACTATGGGATAGCACCATCTTTAGATGACATTAGAAGCCGGGGAAAAGCTGAGAAATGTGAAGGTAAATCTGGCATATGGAGGCTGCTTTGCAGTTCAGGATATCTGCATTTTTTAATCCTTCTTAAACCTAAAGATCTTTTGCAAATATATTTTAATAATATTTCCCCAGAGGACCATAAGCGGGAAACACGATACAGGTGGTAGAGTATATAGGAATGAGGGCCTGAAGGTGGGTACTAGGGCACTCCTTTCAGACACAGGCTGCCACAAGACAAAAAGCAGCTGTATCAGTGAATGGGCTACTAGGCAGAGTCAACTGTGGTCTAGGAATGCCTCCTTCCAAGCCTGGAGAAGCGGAATGGGTTGTGCAAGTGGCACTGACTTAACAGGACAGTGTAACACGAAGCAGAGGTCTATACACATGAATCCCAAGTCACTAAGGAACGACAAGAGCAATAAAGATGTAAAGAAGGAATTGAGAAGTTATTTGGAATATTTTCTGTCTGATCAGTAACTCAATGGAGCAGGATCATTGATAAGCTTGGGTGCTTGGTTTGTTTCTATAGAGCACACAAAGATTAGCCCTCCTGACAATCAAAGTAGGCGGTCATGGCACACCCCTGCTCTCGCTTTTAGAAAGGGACCCTGTTCTTTGCATATTTTTAGTAATGTAGTAAAGTTCCTCTTTGGTGTCTGGCCACACTTTTTAAGCTTGGGCCCCTATCCCTACATTGTCTGGGGTGGCAGAGGCATAGCCAGAACGTTGTGGACCCAGTAGCAACATTTGTTACATTGTATGGCTTCCAGTACATATTATGCACCACAGTACACTCTATTCACATACAGTGCCCTCAGTTAATACTATGCCACAATACAGTCCCCCCTGTTCATATTATGCCAAACTATAGTGCCTCCACCTCATATTGTGCCATATAACTGTGCCCCCAGTTCACATTATTCCACAGTACAATGAGCAGGATACCCAGACATAATGTAGACTCTAAAGCAAAAGTTCGTATGGACCCCTCTATACCACCTAGTAGTAATAAATTTATAAAACACATGTAACTCTGACACCAAAGGTGGGCCACTCTAAGCTCTGGCCCCCATAGCAGCTGCACTCTGCAACTATGGTGGCTACCCCCTTGCTGAATGACACTGGAACTTAAAATGATCACAGGCCTATTGTGAAAAGCAAATGAGATGTGCATTTAGAGAAAATGTCTTATTACGGGAAAAACAGGTGCCAGAAACCATCTATATCTCTCCTCCAAGACTTAAAGCTGACACTAGACACTTGTGAAGTGTTGTATTTGTGTTTACGCGGCTATTCTCCTGTGCAGTACTGTCTCACACTTCATCTCTCCCTGCTGCAATACTTGGCCTTATTGTCCTTACCAGCAGCAAATAGACAGCTCAGCCATAACAGATGAAAATGGGAGCACGGTCATAGATGGCAGACATCTCCACTCCACCTGTTTCAGGGAGAGTAGCCTGCACTGTACCGTCTCTGTATGCTGATATTTGGGACCAGTGTTCTATGGCTCTACCTTTCCAGCACCCCAAATGTAAGGTGCAGTTCTAAGCAGTATAGTGGAGAAAATGCTTTGTGTTTTCAGATTGACAGGTCAGATGAAAACGCTGTTTAGCAAGGCTGCAACACAACTTATCTGGAACTGGTATAAATTCCTACTCAATAGATTGTGGTCTTATATGTGGGCTCGCCTACTATGCATTTCAACTCCCTAATGGTGTCTTTGTCATGGTAAAGCATTATGGGAATTCCATAAACAAATAGCATCATCAATCAAAATTTTGGGGCAGATGTATTAAGCCCGGTGAAAAGATAAAGTGGAAGGAGATAACGTACCAGCCAATCAACTCCCAACTGTCATATTTCAAAAACAGCTGATTGGCTGGCGCATTGTCTCCTTCCACTTTATCTCCAGTTTATCTCTATTTACCAGGCTTCATACATCTGCCCCACTGTGTATTAAACAAAATATTTCTACAAAAGATCTTTTACATGTAACTAAGCAACAAGAAATACATTTCCTGGTGGCCATTCCAAGCCTTACTTCGTACTTATTACCAAAAACCAGTGCGGGATTATTCATGGGGTGGCAGGGGTCCTTGCCTTGGGGCTCCCACACATCTGGGGACCCACACTGGCGCTGCTGCTGCCACAGGTGGGTGGCAGGCAGCGGGGTCAGGCAGCGTGGGGCAGGTGGTGGGTCCCTGTGGCAGACAGGAAGTCTGCGGTGGTGTCCCTGAGGCGGATGGGAGTCAACGGCGGGGTCCCTGTAGCAGATGGGAACTAGTAGCGCTACCAGATCCCATCCATCGCAGAGACCTCGCCGCTGACTACCCATCCGCCACAGGGACCCCGCTGCCTCCCCAGCGCTGCACGGATCCCGCTGATCGGGGGAGGGAATTCCCTTACTATTTAATGTATTAAAAGTCCTGATTCAGAGGTGCACACAATGTAGATATTGGATGAAGTAAAGCTATTGTTTGATGAAGCCATACTGTGCATACGCAGCCTTGGTCTTGCGAGAGATCACACGCAGATTTTATTCACAATGTGAGTAGCGGTAGTCAGCATTGAATTAAAGGGGTGGTTAGAAAATGCAGGTGTGTTGGGAACATTTACTGGGCATGACTATATGTTTGCAGCAGGAGAAGGCCAGGCGTCTTGTTTTGGGTAAGACGCTCAGTCTAAGATAGCGCAGGCTTGCTCAGAGGGTCGATGGTGCACTTTTGTGCAACTGATGTTTCTAGTACGAGTGGTGGGTGTGAGATGCCTGAGGTGGACATCTTTGTGCAGACATTAGTATATTGTTGCACTCACCCTGTGTAAGTGATCGCAGCTCTGCAAGAAATTGCCTGCACCTCTGATTCAGGCCCATAGCCTCTACATTTCTGCATACAATTCGCCAAGTAATACAATAGTCCAGCAGCTTGCATGGTTTGCATATGTCCGGCCATAAGAAGGATGACATACTGACAGAAAATATATGCAGATTATTGAGAATGCACACACTGCTCAATATCAGGAGATTGTGGCCAAGATATTTGCTTTGGAAAGACAGATTAGAAAATTAATAATTGTTCATACATACTGGGCCTGATCTTAATTAATTTGGTCCCTGGTGTGTTCTCCCCAGGGACCGATGTTTTAGCACTGCGTATGGGCATATTCGGGGCTTTATGTGCGGGCACCTTCAGTGACTTGTATAGTCGCCATGGCACTCGAACAGGGGGGCGGGATGGAGGTGGGCAGGGGGCTTTTGCATGGGGAAGCCTTGCACTTCCTGGGCATCCCCATGTGAATGCAGGTGACCATCTGCCTGCTGGGGGCAGGTAGCTGAAGTCACAGGACGCCGCAAGTTTAAGTCAGCACAGACTGACTTCGATTTGCGAGCATTAGAAAAGTCATTAGATAGTTGGTGACATCATATGATTTTGCCCATGTACGCTACCCTGCAAATGGCTGATTATGCAAAATATCCATTCGCAAAGTGTCTGGGATGTTCGGAGCAAGGCAGGGGGGCAGGCATTCACACGCGTGTTAGAAAGCTCGCTAAGCACCAACTTTTCACTGCTTAACGAGCCAACCAGAATCACCCCCCCCCCCCCCCACACACACACACACACACTATATGATAAATCAAGCTGATGTCCCAATGATTGGCAAATTGGCTGTACAATAACTGTATAGTGTGTACCTGTAGCCTTAGCGTGCCCTGAAGACCTGTGACGTAAGAACAGGGCCCTGTACATTGCTTAGCTATAGCACCCACTAGGTATGTTTGACATGAATCAGACAATAGCAGGAGGACTTACCACTTAATGCCCGCAGGTAATTATTACCCAGGTACACAAGGTTCTCCAGAGCTGGGTTAAACTGACCTAAAATTTTCTGTAAGAAAAAACAAATGATATAGAAGTTTGGGAGATCTACTGCATAGGACCTTATATATTGATGTGAATTGTGACATTATTTTACCTGCTTGATCCTCTAATTGTATATAACTGTGGAACATTGGTGCTGTCAGAATTAGCAATATGATTCAGAGAGATGGCAATAGGCAGAACAGCCACACCTTGCAGCTATAGCATGTGATGCTACTGTCATTTACTAGAATCTCAATGAAAGCCTAATACAGTATGGACCTTTTAATCCTTATGGATATCAGGGTTGCCATTTTTATTACAAAGGGTTAAACTTAGAAAATGCCATCATCCCTTATCTAAACTCATGCAATTAGCAGAAACATTTTCAATTCATACATAAGGTAAAGCCAAGTGTTCCAAGTTCCATGCCAATTAGTGTATGGGTGGGCTCACCTTATAAGAGGCAATAGTGGATGTATAAATGGAATCCATTTCCCGAGCCATGACTGTACTTCTGGAGCCGGCAAGAAGAGGGGTATCTCTCCTAGCAGAGTTTGGACGTTGATCACAGGGTTAGGAGAAGAGAGGAATGGTTTAATAATTCACCAGGTACAATGATACCTGATCATGCAGGTAACAGAACACCTGAGAGCTTAACAAGTGCTCTGCTAAACAGCGCACCACTATTATCTAGGAAAAGCTGACAGTCTGTTCCTCCCACTGCAGTGCGACAGTTTCTGTCTAGGACACCCTATAACACCAGTCAGAGGCGGAACTACCATTGGTGCAGCAGGTGCAGTGCGCCAGGGTCCATGACGATTAAGGGGCCCACTGCAACCCCTGTCACCCAATGTTTTACCCAGCCACACTCTGCCTCTCCCTATCACCCTCTGCCTCTCCCTGTTGCACACTCCCATGTTGCATATTGTGAACTTGGGTAAGGTGGAGGTGGGGGGTCCATATTATATTTTTGTACCTGGGCTCGCCACCCACAAGTTCCACCACTGATACCAGTAATATTAATGACAGACGTTACTACTGTCCAATATGCTTTCCTTAAATTATAATTATTGTCAATATGCCACAGCCACAATGCACAAAACAGAATCAGAGCTGTAATATAGTTATACAGAACATTACATGATGCATGCACTGGACTTTGCTTTACCTCACTGGCAGTGCACCACACCCTGGATGTATTATAGCTGTTCTTTAAAGGTCTGTCCAACACACAAGATACACACAGAATATATTAGACACACCCTGGGGATAATATAGAGTTGAACACAAGTCCCTGTAATTGCTCTTGCACTGTGGGCATAGAACCAAATGTGGCAATTTGTCCATATGCAGAGTTATAGTCATCACTGTGGTCTAGGCACTATAGCCCATAATCTTGGTCATCCCTTCCATCAGGGTGCACCAGTCATGTACAAGGTGCAAGAGGTCCATCAGGGAACCAAAGGATTTAGGTTTTCTCACAATAAGTTTCTCATTTCTGGACCTAGTAATCCATGTACAGAATAATATCAAAACTAAAACTTATCAAAAAGCTACAGATTCCAATAGCTTCATTGACATTTCCAGTCAACACCATCAAAACCGGTTAAATGCTATCCCTTTTGGGCAATTTGTGCGTATCAAGCGTAATAGCAGAGATACACCAATTTGTATTCAACAACTAGATGAAGCAACAGAACGTCTAGCTATTAAGGGATATTCTGAAAATGTATCACAAAAGTCCAGATCAAGAGTAGAACAAGTTGAGAGATCTGATGTTAAAAATTAAAAGCCCAACAAAGGCCAACAGTGATAAATTTAAATGGGCATTTATTAGCCAGGTCAACTCTAGACAGAGAAATTGAAAAGGTTTTTAAATCCAATTAAAAACTTTTATTAAAAGACCCTGTTATTGGTAACCAATTACCTAGTGCACCTCAATTTATTTACAGAAAAGCCCCGTCCCTCAGAAATTACCTTGTGAAAAGTTCCTCCGAGGTAGACATAAGGAGAAGCACTCGAACTAATGGATTTCATCCTTGTGGTACATGTTTGATACACTTAAAGTGTATCACCACCCCACATCTCCCACATTATTTTAAAATTATATATTAAAAGTTATATTTTAAAGTAAACAAATTTTCAAAGGGTTCCCCAGAAAAATTATATACTTTTCTCCTCTCTGCTGTTTAATATTACTTTGGACTCAGGGTTGGTCCCTGACCAACCCTGGAAAAGTTGGTTCAGGCTACTCAGGCCACATACAAACCCCCCACACACCAAGGTTTGGTTCACTCTGCAACAAAACCTGGTGTTGAGGGGACAACCTAGTGCGGAATTCGAAACAACTGTATCTCTTTTTCAGGTTTACCAGCCACCCATGCATCTGGAGGAAGTTAAGCACAAACGCTGATGCTTCTGACTCCGATTCTGTTGATTGACCTGCAATGAGGAGGTTGTCTAAGTAGGCCCAAATCGTTATTAGACACACAAAAACGTTTGTGAAGACTCTTGGCGAAGACTTCAGGCCAAAGGGAGACAAGTAAACTGATAGTCCTATCCTTTCATGCAAAATCTCAGGAATTTTTTGTCAGTCTGCTTAATTGGAATATGAAAATATGCGTTCTGCAGATCTATCGACACCAAAGGGTCTTTATTTTTAGCCCCATCAGAATAGACCTTGAAGTTTCCATATGAAACTTTCTTTTTTTTTTCTCTTGTTTAGGCTTCATAAATCCAGAATAGTCCTGAAACCACCTGAAGCCTTCTTTACAATGAATAGGCACGAATAAAACCCTTTCCTTTCTTCTATTCATGGAATTCGCTCTACCACCCCAGAGTTGATTAAGTCGCTCAAACTATTTAGCAGCGAAGAGACTTCTACTTCTGAACGGGTTGGGATCGTTTGGTTTACAGCAAGTTGGTCGACAGTCATTAGGTCGACATGGAGAAATGTCGACATGGTTTTAGGTTGACATGGGACAAGGTCGACATGGGTTTAGGTCGACAGGTCAAAAGGTCAACACAAGCATTAGGATCAACATGGGGGTTGTCACTGTTTTCTGTTTCCAGTGCACCGCATCCCCTCGCATCTCTCGCTATGCTTCGGGCACACTATTTTATTCTCCCACCACGCCTTAATGGATGGTAGGGCATGAAATACAACCTGTTGGCACATGTCGGCTCAAAAAACCTTTTGACTGTCGACCTAATGCTTGTGTCGACCTAGTGACCTGTCGACCTAGACCCATGTCGACCTAGACCCAAGTCGACCTAGAATCAAGTCGAGCTAGAACCAAGTCGACCTAATGGTGTCGACCTAATGATTGTCGACCAACTTGCTATAGACCCAATAACCCAGGGTTGCCGACTTTAAGATTCTCCTCTCCGGGAGAAGCCCAGAGAGGAGAGTTTCAGCAGCCGCTCAGGGGGCAGGGCTTACGAGTGACATCACTAAGCCTCGCCCCCATGCTGGTAAAGCAGGGAATTCACGGATCTCCGTGGAGGGGGCAGGGCTAAAATTACGCGATTGTGCCGTTTTAGCTCCGCCCCCTCCTCTGAGACCCGAGGATTGTGGCATTTTAATGCCTCGATCCGGGGGACAGCGGGGGTCCCCCCTGAATCCGGGAGGGTTGCCCACCCTTCCGGGGGGCCGGGAGGGGGTCCCGATTTTCGGTAGACTCCCGGAAATTCCGGGAGGGTCGGCAACCCTGCAATAACCGTGTCCCTTCCAAACTTAGTAGTCTTGAATTCATAAATGCGTCTATTCTTGGCTTGCTGAAAAACTCTAGCTGATAACCTTCGGTGACTATGTTCAGAACCCATTTGTCTTGAATGTTTTTTATCCAGCGTTGTACGAATTCAGAAATCCTTCCTGCAACTGGAGTCTGTAGGCAGTCATTGCCTCCGTCCTCCTTTCTTATTGAACTGATGAAAGGAAGACCTTGACATTTGAAGAAAATCTTTCTTTATAAGGATAACCAGGCCTATTATTGTTATTATCGTTTATTTTTATGGATAGATATACATAGATGAGCAAAACAAGAAAATAGGGATTTACAGTACAAATACAAATTAGGACAAATACATGGTAAATAAAAGACAGTTGCAGAAGCGGACACTGACGCAATTATAAAAGAGCCAGATATATTATCAGAAAAGCACATGAGGAGAGAGGGCCCTTCTCATTAGAGCTTACATTCTAAAGCAGTGGTTCCCAACCCTGGTCCTCAAGTACCCCCCAACAGTGCACGTTTTCCCGGTCACCCAGCAGGTGCACTCATTATTCAGGCACATTTGAAAAGATCCACAGGGGAGCTAATTATAGCACTTGTGATTCTGGGGTAGATTTATGTACCGGCGATCAGGGAAATCTGCGCTATCCCCGTGCGTTATAGCAGGGGATAGC
Organism: Crinia signifera; assembly: GCF_055691185.1. Classification (NCBI taxonomy): domain Eukaryota; kingdom Metazoa; phylum Chordata; class Amphibia; order Anura; family Myobatrachidae; genus Crinia; species Crinia signifera. Next base: position 57,626,365 of record NC_139224.1, read on the forward strand.
GCTTCCCCTGATCTATCACACCCGCCGAGCATTTACTCTAACGCCGGCGGTGTGGGGCAGGAGGCATAGCGCAGGGGCGATATTTTGCACTGCGCCCCTGCCTCCTGCCAGATTTATGAAGGTCAGCATCGCTGTCGACTTCGCCAGCTGCAGGCGGCGATGCCCTATACCTAACAGCAGGGACAGCGCTGTCCCTGCTGCTGGCGCTGAGCTGCGCTGGGATCTCGCGAGACTAGCGAGATCCCGCGCATGCACAGTCAGCCGGCCGGGGGGGAAGAAGACGGCGCATCAGTATTAACTGATGCGCTGTCTCCAGGAGGGACATCGCCGGAGGGGGGGAGTTAGCGCTCCCCCACTCCGGCGGCAAGATCTTAATAGATCTTGTCGGTGTCCCCTCCTGCTTTGCCTCGCTAATGAGGCAAAGCAGGAACTGTTATAGCGGCGCGATAGGCGCTGCTATAATAAATCTACCCCTCTGTGTGGAGACCTGCAAAACATGCACTGTTGGGGGTACTTGAGGATTGGGAACCACTGTTCTAAAGGGAAGGGGCAAACTGGGGTGACACAGCAGTGATAGAAGCAAACATAAACAGAGGGTTAGGACGAGAAATGATTAGATTTTAAGAAGTGGGTCTTGAGAGCCAGTTTAAAGATTTGTAGGGAGGTGGCAAGTCTGATAGGGAGGGGTAGAAAATTCCAGAGATACGGAGAACAATGGTCAAATTGGAATGGGAGGAAGTAACCAGTTTGCAGAAGAGGTGACATGTATTTGTGGAGCGGAGAGGGCGGGTGACCTAGCCTGTCTGTATTTTTGGTACTTGTGTATTATAGCGGCGACCCCGATGTACATCGCACGGTGAACACGTCGCATCGCATTGCATGCCATGTACCGGATGGCATGCGATGCGACGCGATTTTGACCCCCTATGCGATGAAAAATCGTATAAGCACCCTAATGGGTGCTTACAATGTTAAATGCACCCCCACGCCACCCCCCCACTAAAAACGTGAACCCGAAGCGTGGCGAGGGGCGGCGGTACGCGTCCTACGACCTTTTCATACCCCCACTATCCACGTCGGCGTGGAGTTGAGAATAGAATAGTGTGGCGAGCGCAGCAAGCCCGAAGCGTGGCGAGCACAGTGAACCCCGCGAGGGGACGTGGATACCTTCACAGGTAAACGCGTCCCTTCGTGTGCTTCACAGGTATCCGCGTCCGCTCGCCACGCTTCGGGCACGGTGGCTCGCTGTGCTCGCCACACTATTCTATTCTCAACTCCACGCCGACGTGGATAGTGGGGGTATGAATGAAAAGGTCGTAGGACGCGTACCGCTGCGCTCGCCACGCTTCGGGTTCACGTTTATAGTGGGGGGGTGGCGTGGGGGTGCATTTAACATTGTAAGCACCCATTAGGGTGCTTAACATTGTATAAGCACCCATTAGGGTGCTTATACAATGTTTAATCGCATCGCATCGTATGGCATTGTATGCCATGTACAATGGCATACAATTTAAAAAATTGTATGCCATCGCACACTATCCAAGGAAATCGCGTCGCATCGCATACCATCGTATTTTTTTTTCTACTACTGTTCAAAAGTTTGGGGTCACTTAGAAATTTCCTAATGCAGTTTTTTTCCAATGAAGATAACATTAAATTAATCAGAAATACACTCTATACATGTTAATGTGGTAAATGACTATATTAGCTGCAAACGTCAGATTTTTTAAGGAATATCTACAGTACATAGATGTATAGAGGCCCATTTCCAGCAACCATCACTCCAGTGTTCTAATGGTACATTGTGTTTGCTAATCGAGTTAGAAGACTAATGGATGATTAGAAAATCCTTGTGCAATTATGTTAGCACAGCTGAAAATGGGTTTGCTCATTAGAGAAGCTATAAAACAGGCATTCTTTTGAGCTACAGTAGTTGAGTATCTTGAGCATTACAAAGGGGATTTGCTGTCCGCTAATGTAAGTACCCCTCTATGGATTTTAGGAGAGAATTGTATGCTCTAACACATAATTTATGTTACATTTACACCCGGAGGATGACTTCCGGGGCGGGCTGCTGTGTTAATGGGCTGCATAGGTATTTAAACCCTGTTGGTTCAATAGGGGATAGGCTTCACACTCTGGTGGTCTTGAAAAAGGTCCCTGTGCGGACCGAAACGTCGGCTTATTTCACTATGTGTAAATAAAACTTTATTTCTGGAGAATATAACAGCCTGGTGAGTGCTCTCTTTACAAATGGATTGTATGTGGAAGTGGTCTTCTGGACTTTTTTCTATCTGAGATGGACACCCCAGCATGAACATAATTACATGTGAGTTGTGCCACTTATACCTGGATTATATATATATATATATATATATATATATATAGACAGACAGACCGACAGACAGACAATGACCCCAAGTGCGCCACGAAAGAGCAGCTACTCTATAAGTCCCGCCTATTAGTGGGAGACAAAAGGAATGTAGACAAGATAATTTATAGAGAGCGCTCATGTATTCCACCACCTGATAGAATTTTTTTACCAATTTTTCAAAGTAAAATACAATATGTACAACTTCGAATAATACAATTAGATATTTTATTAAAAATTCTTCACTTTAAAATTCCATGATTGCATCCATTCATTTCTTTGAAGATGATGTTACACATAAATAAAGTAATGATTCAAAAATTATGCAAATAATACTCTTTTCAGAGGTCCCAAAATAGAAGGTTAAGATGTTCCATAGAACATAATGGCCCTTATTCTGGTTGGTGCGGCCGGAGCCGCATATGCGGCTCCGACCGTGCAGGCGAATCCCCGCCTTCCATACGGATCGCCACGGCCGTCCGTACGCGGACATGTGGCGGTCCGCATGAAAATGGCGGGGGATACGCCTCCACCATCTTGGAGGAGCCCCCTGCATTCGATGGTCGCCGAACATCGAATGCAGGGCCGCACGCTCCACCAGCTCCCGCACCCATAGACCTCACGGACACTTGTCCGTGTGAAAGCATGTATGGGGGCGGGCAGCTGACATCCGGCGATGTCAGATGCCCGCCCCCAACACATGCGTCACAGCCTCATTTCCATGCGTACGCCCCGCGTTTGCATGGGAACGCCCATGAAACGCGGGGCGTATGCATAGGGTAATGAGGCTAGGTAGCCCCTCACGCCCCTATCCACCCCCTTTGCGGCGGTAAAATAAAATGTGCGGCGATTTCGCCTGCACATGCGCAGAGTGCCCTCTGCACATGCGCAGAGCGAAAACATCGGCGGAACGGCCGCAAGCGGCCGTTACCGCTTAGATCAGAATAAGGGCCAATGTGTGACCAATGTCAGGAAAACTTACTGTATTACTAAATTTTCCCAACAGCAAACAATTTGGACAGTGGAAAGCCAAAAGGTAGTGGTAATCTACTTCTCTCAATAGTAGATAGGGCAGATACCCCAAAATAGTGCCTGTAAGCGGTTCCAGTAGGGATAACATCCAGCAGACTGAATTCAGAAATGGAATTAATGGATGCAATCATGGAATTTTAAAGTGAATAATTTTTAATAAAAGATCTAATTGTATCATATCAGGTGGTGATATACATCACCTCTCTCTCTCTCTCTCTCTCTCTCTCTATATATATACACACACACACACACACAGTATATATATATATATATATATACATATTTATTTTTTTTCCATTTATGAATCTCTGTTGTATTTACTCTTTCTACAAAGGCTTATACCGCTATCAGCACTTATTTGATTGAATTTATAAGATTTTTCTAAATAGAATCAGTGAGGACAGCAATAAACATTTACAGCTTGTTTTACAACTTTTTTTATTGCACAGAGTGTAATCCATTTCTTTAACACTTTCCTCCTCTAAGGCATCTGCTACATGCAGTCACTGAAAGTAGTCAGCCAATTTCGATCAGTATTTTATGTAACCTTGGGTGGCAGGATTGTACTGTTATCTATTATCTAGCATTTTAGGGTGGAAGCAAGGATTAAGAGAACTGGAAGTATGGAGAGTTAGCAGCCATCTAGGAATTTATCATGCATGTACAGTACCTGGAAAACCAAGTACAATGTATGTAAGTCTGCCACCTTCCCCATTCCCATATTTGTTTTATGGTTCTGGAATTTTATATTTAAAGAGAAAAAACAGTGACCTAAAATACTTATGAGACCTCTGCTGGCGGAATTGTGTGAATAAGGGCACCTTTATGCATATTTGTTGGGAATACCCCCTGATTTCTGCATATTGGGATGAGGTCCTATCTCTGGTTGGCAGTGTGATCAACTTCACATAGCCTAAAGATCCAATATACATTCTACTGTGCAAGCCATTGAGTGGGTTACCTAAGCCCCAGGATAAACTTTGTCTCCATATTTTTAATGCAGCTAAACTCCTCATTGCTACACAGTGGAAACAGCCTTCTGCTCCACCGATGCCAGCTTTAATAAATAAAATTTGGTCCTTAGCATCGATGGAATATATTACTGCTCTTCTCCACGATAGAGTGGACAAGTACCACGTTGCCTGGGGTCCATGGTTCTCTCATTTCCATAGACAACTCCCCGGTATGGTATGATTTAATTGCCTCTCTTAGGGCCTTATTTTGGTTCATTCTTTCTGACAAAATCCTTCTTAGATGGACAAAACCATGTGCACTGCAGGGGGGGCAGATGTAACATGTGCAGAGAGAATTAGATTTGGGTGAGTAATTTTGTTTCTGTGCAGGGAAAATACTGACTGCTTTATTTTTACACTGCATTATAGATCTCACTTTGAAGTAAAACCCCACCCAAATCTAATTCTCTCTGCACAAGTAACACCTGCCCCACCTGCAGTGCACATGGTTTTGCCCATCTAAGAAGGATTTTGTCAGAAAGAATGAACCAAAATAAGGCCCTTAGTGCTTATCTGTATCCAATTTTATTCTAGCTCTATTTTTATTTTTTTACTAAAAAAAAAAAAAAAAGGGAAATACACCAATGGTTATGGTTATAAGTTTGATCTTTATTTTTATGACTATGCATACAGAAATGTATCGGTTTTATACTTATTGTTATGTCAACACATATGCATACTGTATCGCAATGTTTTCAATGCCAAACTTTCCTATGGTGTATATAAATAAAGAGATTTAAAAAAACAAGAAACAAAAATACTTCTGCCCCTTTCAGACATCAGAACCGGAAATTTGCTGGGTCTAGCAGTCGTCAAATTCCCAGGTCTCAGCCCTAACTTAGGGACTCATTCAGACCCGATAGCCGGTCTGCAAATTTGAAGATGACTGCAAGTGGTTATTGGCTTATTCCCAGACAGAAAGAAAACACGCCCTGCGTAAATATGTGAGTGAAAAGGGAAAATATCGCAATCCGGTATCCAGTTGCACATCCACGTGCAATTCACTCACCATCAAATTACTTTTCCACTATGTGGAAATATGAATGTCTGACCCTTCCACAACTCTGCAACAGAGACCGGGTGATCAATGGCGGCGCTGAAGTCACAAACTCCCTCTTAAAAACACATGGGCACACCCAGAAAATGACAGATTACCCCCCCAAAATCCAAACTTCCTGTCCATCAAATTGCAAATAAATATTTTTGCCATTCCTGACGCTATGTTTTGCTTGTGCAGGCGTGCTACAAGCCATACGCATGTACAGTCATTCAATAATCAAACTAATTTTAAATCCGCACATCAGCTCTCCTCCCCTCAGTGAAGTTCAGTGGAAGGGGCAGGCCTTATCCTACTAGAGGTATTGGGGGAAATTTACCAATATGAAAAACCTAGTTTTTCGTATTGGTATTTTCCCTACGACTGCATACGACTGTTTAAGTCGTATGCAAAGTCATGTTCCGGAGGATCAGTTACAAAGCAGTCATATACGACTGCTTTGTAACCCACCGATGTCGTAGGAATTGGCCCGCTAGGCGGCCAATAGAATTCAGTCTGAGGAGAGGCGCCGAATATGAAACATCAGCATCTCACCTCAGCGCGATGCAGAGACAGCGCAGACAGCGGGGAGCGCCGACAGCATGAAGATTACCTGGATTACGTCGGATCAAGAGAAGACTTCTTCAGCGCAGGAACAGGTGAGTAGGATTTCCTTCCACAGCTCCAACATGGATTTCTTCGGACCCGGACACCGCCATGGACCTGGAGGACGACACGGACCGTCGACATGGACCTGGAGGACGACGCAGACAGCCGACATGGACCTGGAGGACGACACAGGACATCAGGACCAGGGCTACCTACAGGATCAAGAAAGGTAAGTATCAGTATGTATGTAATGTGTGTATTAAACTTTTATTTAAAACGGGTGTCAGTGTGTTTTATTTAACTATTTTTTTTACTGTGGCACTACAAGACCCAGCGGGCCCTTTAATGCCCAGCAGGCTGGGACTTGTGGTTCTCCAAGTCCCAGCTTGCTGGGGAGGCTTGCTGGCACTTGTAGTGCCACAGTAAAAAACAATAGTTTTATCTATTTTTTTACACCATTTATCAGCTCGATGCCCACCGCCCAGGGGCATCGAGGACAGCACCAGGCTTCAGCCTGGTCAGGTAAGTCCTGGAGGGGGGGGACCCCTTTATTGGGGGGTCCCCACTCCCCCAGGGCCCCTGGCCAGGCTGACTGGTCGGTAGGGTTAATGCTTTGGCCGGGGGGACTTGCATAAAAAGTCTCCCCCCGGCTGTGGCATTACCCTGCTGGCTGGTTTTGCCTGGGGCTGGTTCTTAAAATACGGGGGACCCCTACTCATTTTGTCCCCCGTATTTTGGGAACCAGCCCCAGAGCAGGAGCCTGGGGCTGGTTGTTAAAAATCAGGGAACCCCTATTTGTCGGGTTCCCTGATTTTTAATTACCGGCTCCAGCCTCTGCCAGCCTGGTGCTGGTTTCGGCTGTGGGGGGGACCCCACGCCGTTTTTTTTTTTTATTTATTTATTTAATTTTTCTATTTTTTTACACTGCAGCCTGCACGGATCTGACTGATCCGTGCAGGCTAAAACGCAAATACGACATGAAAATGGTGTTCTATTTTCCTGTCGTATTTGCGTGGGTGTTTCACACCACTTAGCAGCCGTATTGTCAGTACGGCTGCTTAGTAAATCAGAAACCACCATTCTTTTGAATGGTGATTTCTGTCGTATTCTATCGATGGTGTAGACATTCGTATTTGTAAATACAAATACGAATGTTCCATCTTTAGGACTACGAATTGTTGTATTTTTGGGATTGTAAATCCCGAAAATACAAATTCGTAAAAAAAAAGGTGTATTTCTCCCTACGAATACACCTTTTTTCTACGAATCCATTTTGGTAAATGTCCCCCATTATGTTTAAATGGCACTACAGGGGGCATTTTGTGTAAGTGGCATTATTGGGACATTATGTGTGTAAGCAGCACTACAGAGAGAATTATGTGTAAGTGGCACTAAAATGGCGTTGGAAAGTAATTAGAAGCCTTGCAGCATATTTGCATGTGGGACATAAAATTATGTCAGCTGCATAACTGTATGTGGAATAATATGCAATAGGCATAACTGCGTGCATAAATTGAAATATGCATTATAGTATGTGGCATAATGTGTATTGGGCATTATGGTGTGTGATATGTTCTGTAAGGAGCATTATAGTGTGTTGCATAATGTGAAAGGGGCAATACTTTACTTTCTTGCTTAGAAGAAAACAAATGACATGGGGGTGGTGCTGAAACATGCCCTTGCTCTGGGCACCATGTCACTTACCTATGCCTCTGCTTAAATGTGAAAGTTCTTGAATATGTCTTTCATATATTGTCACCTGAGGATGATCCATCGCCACTACTTAGATGCTCAAGTCGATAGTCCATCATCGCAGAATGCTATGCACAGACACATGTTGAAAGGCTCTCTGTCTTAGTCAACTCCTACTTAAACAAAGTGAACATTCCCTCATATACTATACGCGCTGCTTACAGTGGTATTCCCCCTGATCCTGTTTTAACCTGTTGTTTGGACATAGTGCTCAGTGTACTCAATTGGTGTTACAACACCATCTTATCTTCATGGTCTGATGTATGCTATGTTAAGTTTACATACAAACTACTTCTCAGGACCTCATTCTGTTACAAAAGCAAGGCCTGTGTACAGAGATTTGATAGTGCTCTGGACTACGATGGACAATCCCGGGATCAGCGGGATCCCGCCAAAAAATGTCCAGGATTTCAATCCCGGGGTTTTGGGGTTTAGACTGCACATGCGCAATCTAATGCCGGGCAGCATCTGTGCACCCATTGCCTGGCTGTTCCCAACCCCAGCGTGTGGCCTGCACAGCATGACTTGGTCATAGGTCATGCTGTGCAGGCCGCAGCGCTGCACCTCCGCTGTCGGAACCCTCCATTGCCCAACCACACCTCCAGTGTCACACTGCCTCCACTCTGCCGTACCGCTTCTGCCTGACCCGCTCCCTCAAGTACCTTAATGTGGGGGAACATGGTGTTTTTCTTTTAGGGATGCCAATCACAGGATCCTGATAAACCTGGGAATGAGCATTTTTTCAATCCCGGTTACCAGGATTGAAAAAATGCCCTGGGATTGGCTTCCCTACTCTGGGCCACATATAAGAAACAATGTGTCATGAAGAAAACAGTATCATTTTAAAACACTTGTAATAACAGTCAATCATAAAGTTGTACCTCTTATACACATTCTGCCACACAGTAGTACTTCAGTTACCTTATGACAATCAGTAGTTGCATGTGAAGGTGGTATGGTGTGAACATGAAATATCGCAGGGGGACAGGTCTGGACAGTACAGTGGATGACCAAGCTTCTGGATGCATTCATGGAGCAGAAAATACACCGCTTTTCTGGACTTGTGGGTAGTTGCATTTCCATGATGGAGAAGGGCACCACGAGCATGAGTTCTTGGACATAGCTTGGAAATGGCTTCCAGCAGGCACTGGCTGGTGTACTAGTCCCCAATGACGGTGCGCTGTTGCACATGTGGTTTGGCAGCTACATGACCAGGCTTGGCCACAAAAATAGCCACCTTCTGCTTAGCCCTGATGCCCTCACTTTGGAACTTCTATGGCGGCGCACCTCCAACTGGGGTCCACTGCATCGACTGTTGTTTGGTCTTAATGTAGATCCAAAACTGTAGATCCAGGATTTATTGTCACTGATAAACTCCCAGACCGTTTGAGCGACCACCATAAAACCTGGCCAGCATGTCACTGGTGAGTTCCTTTCTACACTTGCTTTCACACATAAACCAATTTTTCACAAAGTCTAGTATTCATTCAGATTCAGATCTTGTTTATAGGATGAAAAAAGACCAGTATGCTCCCAGAGCTTAACATCAAGAAACCATATAGTACCACAACAAATTCTTCTGACAGGAGCTTTATTTATATCCTAGAAGTCCTAATGTGAATGTTTCCTTGGTTTTTGGCCTGTGCAAACCATAGGATTGCATCAAACCTCAGAAAATAGCAGTTTTAAACGGTTTGACCACATTTTGATCTAATTCTCTTGGACCAACCCACCCACAGTCTCGGTCCAATACAGAAGGGAGGACAAGTTTGCTTTCCAAATTACACAAGAACAGGCTAGTGTCTGGGCGTAAGTGTGGAATTGTAGGGTCTGGTATGACGGGGTATCCTTATTATGTAATAGCTCATTTTTAAATGTTTGGGTAGTTAAAGGTAAAGTGGCTTTTTATTAAATATGGGGACTATTAACATAATGTGGGGTTGGTGGAGTTTCTGTGTTAAAAAATTGTAATAGCTAAAAAATCTGCATGGGATCTGTAATGTGGGGCTTATTAAATTCGGCAAAATAAGCCTATTTTATTTTAAATGCTATTAATTTGATATTGGGATACTTTGGGGTAAATGTACCTATTTATTAAATGTGAATGTATTATTTAATGAGAACACTGGTTGTGGGAGACACGCTTATTATAAGAGAATACTTTTGAAGAAGTATTGTCATTCAAGTTTGTCAATAGTGAATAGTTTTGTAACCACTACTACTGTTTACTGTGCTGGCTTGGTTTCAGCAAAGCAATATGGATATTTAGGACTTTAACATTTATTCCTAAAGCACCACAGAGTGTATACAGCAGTATGAATGCCACAGAAGATGCTGGTAATGGCGGTGTTTCAGTAGCATCCCAGATGCGGTCACTGCATGTTCCTGCATGTGCACCTATGAGCTTTTGGCCAGTTAAATTATTGCTAAGATATTACGGTCACATATTGTGCTGTAGTTACAAAGTGCTTGATAAATTTTCAGACCTTAACTCAACCTGCTCTTGTAATTTCAACTATAATTATTTTTCTCAATAACCCTCCCCCCCCCCCCCCAATATTAATTGCCCTGTTAAAAAAATAATAACATCTATATGAACTCTGAATAAGACAAAATTACTTTCATGAGATCAAAAAATTTTAAATAGATTTCAAGCAAGTAAAATTATGTATTTTTCTCATGCTTGACAGGACTGGTGAGACCATGGTATGTCCTGTGTAAAGTACGGGATATGACTGGATATGGAGAGACTAAAGCTGTGTACACACGGGGGCGATAGGGGCTGAAATCGCTGGGAGAATATGGTCGCTAGCGACCATATTGCCAGTGATGGGAGTGTGCCCCGGCGATAAATGGGGTGCGCGCTCCCATTTTTCAGCCCCATTCTAATCGCCGGCAAGCTCCTGCGACCAGCTGATTACCTCTGCGACTCCCCCAGCAGAGGTTCCGTCTCATCAGCGGCCAATTGCTAGCAATATATCTCCCCGTGTATACGGGGCTTAAGTCGCTGTGAAGGTTTGCAGATATAGGGGGACATTTAATAGGATGAGAGATTTATCTCTTTGGTAAGAGATTTCCAGGTTTTTTTTTTAAAGCGGCAATCATTTACACTGTAAACCAGTTATATTTTGATGTATAAATGCCGCTTTAAAAAATCTGGAGATTTCTTACCAAATCTCTCACTTTCTGAATCTCTCATCCTATTAAATTTCAACAATGATTTCAGTGATTGAAAGTTCCACAATTACAGTATAGGGCAGTGATGGTTAACCTGGACACTACAGCTGTTGTTGAACTACACATCACAGCATGCCCTGCATCAGTTTTAGCATTGCCAAATAGTAAAACATGCTGGGATGTTTAGTTCAATAACAGCTGGAGTGTCAAGGTTAGCCATCACTGGTATAGGGCCTCAATATGCAAAGGTTCGCTTGTTTGTTGAGCAAAAGGTTGCAATTGCAGTGCAGCAGAGGTCTGTACAGGAAATAAGGAACAAGTTTATAAGGAGTAAAGGCATTCCCACTGGATAGTTGGTGGAAGGTTCATTAACAGGTCTAAACGGTACATACAAGTTGCATTGATAAAGATCTGGTCCGGTGTTATCTTACTTTAGGAGATGTCCATGACTTTTCCAAAGGCCCTTTTACAGCTAGAAAGAAGTATAGTAGTATAACTAAAAGATAGTGCTATGAAATCAGGGCAACTCCAGGGGTATGATTTAAGACACATCCATATCAGGGTAATAAACAACAGAGCCCATTCAAAACAAGAAGCATAACAGTTGATAAAGCCCAAGAGAACAATCTACTTTATACTTTACACATTTGTTGTATTTGAGATGCAGCATAGTCAGGGCTTGTGCTCAGGGCTGCCACCAGAAATTGTGGGCTGATAAAATAGACAGTCCCCCCCCCCTTCCCCTATTATAATGCCAACAGGTTCCATAAGGCACTTAGCACTTAATATTAGTTACAGCCTGCCTGAGTCTGCACACACAAAATCAGCAGGAAATGGTATTATAGCCTGTGCCAGCCTGGGATCCATTCTGCCCCCCCCCCCCCCCCTCTCTCTCTCACTGTTTTGTCCATCTCAGTGCACCTCAGTCTGCTCTTTTCACTGGCGCAGCGTGACTTAATGACTTTTATATGGATATATCTACGCTATATGGAATATTTAAGAAAAAAGCTAAATTAGCACCATACAGCAAACTAAAATATAACTTTTCGGCCCTAATGTCTAAAATTGAAATTATAATACAAATATATATTCTACACACAGTGATCAAAGTGGATATTTGGAAAGTCCTTCCATGCACATCTCACTCTCTCCCTCTGCCCCATCACCCCTGCACATCTCCCCTCCTTTCCTAATTCTGTCTCTCACCCCCGCTTCTTCCCTGCACCTCATTGTCCCCCTCCACCTCTGTCAACCGTTTCACCCCTGCACCGGACTCCCTCCACCTCTCCATCCCCAGTCCCCCCCTGCACCTCTCGGACCTCCTGTCACAGCTGCACCCCTGGAACACCCCAGCACCTCTCCGGTACACTTGCACCTCTCCTTCATCCTGTCAAAGCTGCACTGTTTTTTGAGCCGACATGTGCCGACAGGCGGTATTTCATGACTTACCATCCACTATGGCGTGGTGGGAAAATAAAATAGTGTGCCCGAAGCATTGCAAGCGCAGCGGTGCACGTTAAACTGTGTCCATGCCGACTGTGTTGACATTCAGGTAAAAAAACAGTGAAAAGCCCCATGTCGACCTTTTGACTGTTGACCTAGACATTGTCGAACTAATGAACTGTCGAACTAATGACCTTTTCCCATGTCGACCTAATGACTGTCGACCATCATGCTGTAGACCAAATGATCCCAACCCCCTGCAACACCATAATTATTGATTGACAAATTGATGTGCGAGGCTTGCAAATGGCTTGTGAAAAGTACGCCAATCAGGGATTAGCAGCAAATCCATATGTAAAATGCTCACAATTGAATGATTTTTCCATTGTTTGTAGTCTGTGCATAGTCCAGGACTTATTTGATGGCTGTTATGAAAAGAGGCTGTTCGGGGCCGAAACGGACGTCACATGACTTCCCTTCAAACACCTGCATTTTTCCCTGACACTCCCAGAAACAGGTTATGTCTTATGCCTGGTACACACCAGGACGACTAGGGCCCGATCCCCTCAATCTAGATCCAATTCCGACCAATTGGATGTAGATTGTGTGGTGATTGGGCCCTTTTCTGTCCTGGTGTGGACCGATACCGATCCGATGCGCGGTTCTGCGGGTCGTTATTCAGATCCTACCTGCTGCAGGTAGGATCGGAATAACGACCATACTGCCGGGTGCGGGTTGCCATCGGATCGGACCTGCTCACGTGCCCCCCCGCATCATCGTGAGCGGGTCTGAAGAAACACTGATGAGCCGCTCACAATGTGCATCGTGAGCGGGTCGTCGTGGTGTGTACCCCACATTACTTTTTCCCATTCATGCACTGTCATCCGCTTTCTGTGACAAAGATACATTTTGCATAATTACCACAAATGTTTCATACAGGACAATAACAACCACCCAAATGGTATAAATGACCTACGTACTCCTATATATCACCTGCATTATCTACAAGGAAACATAGTTTGTGAAATACTCCATGTGGCTCGAGGAAGCAGGAAATACAGTACAGCGGAAATACATGTACAGTACAGTATATGTTTATTATACACACCGACTACAAGATGTAGTCATGCAATACCAGATTTGCTTTATACAGTTAACCCTTAAATAAATAGCAATACAAAGTCATTAATCGAAATCAATGCAATAATATCTGAATATTAGTGTTTCACATTTGTTCATAAACAAACCCAATAAAACAGCAGTAGTTTTTACGTTTACTGATGCAGATGGTGGGCTGTTCCTCCATATGTATATTGTCTGACATGTTCTGTCCTGAGTCACCCACTCTGATGTCTTCTAGGTCTCCCCCTGTCACCGAGACTAGACTATCCTGACAGCCTGTTTGTTGTTTCATCTGAGCGCTCTTTGGTGACCTCATTGCTACATGTCATTGCAGTGAAAGACAGGTTTCATACAGAATAATTGCAGCCCTCCCATGGTCCCACATATTATGGGGGGTATTCAATCCCCGCCGCTATTTTCCAGGTGTGAAATAGCGGCGGGCGCCTATTCATTGCTGTCTTGTTTGACAGCATTGAAGAGGCAGATCGACAGAATGGGCCTGACTCTGAAAGCTGTCGGACCCATTTTGTCCATTACGGATGTGAATTCACGTCCGTTTACGTGGATCGCGAAGCGGGACATTGAATCCCACCTGGCGATATGCTGTCGAGCAAAACAAAAACGGGCAAGAGACAGTCGTGACCTGGGATTGAATACCCCCTATGTCTGCGAATACTGGCCAGTAGTTCAAGCCCAAGTAGAGTCGAATAGTAAGAGTTTCTGCCTTCCGGTGTCACTTACTGTTCTACAGAACCAAGGGCATTGGTATATTCATATAGAGTGAGGAACCCATAATGTGTTTCCGGACACTTTATACATGAGGATGTTTAGGTCAATATAGAATGATTTGATCACTCCAGTTTGTAAATATTTCCTGTGCCCAAACAGCTCCATCAGTAACTGTGCAGCACAGGCTATAGATGCTAGAGACCTACAGTTGTCCATGTTAAGTGCCAAATTGTGTGTAAACAAAGAAACTAAATATTAGTCCAGCTGTCCGCAACTGAGATCCTATTATATCAACCATCAGACAAAGATGTGTTACAGTATGTCCAGGTTACAGATCAAATCACTAGTTTCAATCATGAGATGTACTAACTGTTTTTATTGTTCTCCTACTTTTATCATAAAACTTATTTATAACAGAAATAAAAGTGTAACCCTTCTCTAGGTGATCAAAAATGTAATAAAATCATATAATGTCAATCATAAGTAGTAATGTATATGAAGAGTGAGGGATAGTTAGGTATTGGATAATTTCCTTTGTTTTATTTTGTAATAACGTCCAGGTCTTAGCGTTCTTGTGGCAAAATATAGCTGTACGAGGTCCTTGTGAATGTGCCTGAAAAAGAAAAGGCAATTATTTGCACCTTGATAACCAGATCCATTTTAACATTCCTAATTATGTATTTATTTACAGTTTCTTCTACAGCGCAGCAGATTCCGTTGCACTTTACAATAGTAGACAGAGATAAAACAAACCGGGTAACAGACAGACAGACTTGGGGGTAAGCTTGGTGTGAGCTTCATAGGAAAAGACGTTTGTACTTATTACTTTAGCCGACCACACGTTTTTTTTTATCATGACCTATAGTGATTTCTTGTGGAATCATATTGGAGTAAAGAAATATTAATATTTTACATTTTGTAATTGTAAAGCAGTGTACACTCAGTGCGATTCATTTTCTATTCGATGCCAATTCAGGATTGAATCGCATGGCGCAGTGCACACATTTAGTCCCTGCAGCTGCTGAGGGGAGGGGGGTACCTGTCAGCCTGAGGTCGGAGCTCAGCGGAGGGGATGATGTGCGCCGCTGCTGTATCTGTTCTGCAAATAATCCGGCACTGCCCACCAGCTTGCGCAGGAATGCTTGCCCGTGTGCTCGTTCGGTTGTCGGGGTGACCCCCAAGCACATACAATTATTATTTAGGGCAGGGCTGACCCAGGTTCAGTGTAAATGGTGCAGACCCAGGTCCGACCCAGGTCAAAGTGCTGTGTAAATGGGGTATAAAGCAGGGTCAGACCCTGGATACTCCAGCGTTCAAAGACCAGGGTCCGACCAGGGTTTTTGGTGTAAAAGGGGTATTAGTTTAGTCTATAGTACAGGTCTGTACTATATAGTCTTGCCTGCACAGTCTATTTGATTTCAATGCTGCAGGGCGGCGCATCGGGATCCAAGGTGTCTGTTAACCGTTCGATATAAGCAAAATCGAATAAAAAAAGTAGACCAAATCGAACTGTGCGTACACCATATCAAAGTTGTATAGGAATATATAGGGCAATGCATTCTGTCAAAATCCCACCGCTTTCTTGAAAACAGGGAACTCTTATTCATTTTAAACCATATCTAATGTTAGAGATCAGGGATACAATCTATAGGTAAGAAGGGTAAGAAGCTTACAGTAGCTACAGTTTTTGTGCTTCACTTTCTTATCATTGTATAACTTACGGCATAATGTAGTTGCATACAGTGCTCAAGGCTGTAGTAAAAGTCTTGCCAGCCTCTGCAGTGCCTCCCTCTGCTGGTAGATGTAGATCTGCGTGTCCCATAGCATATTCACTAACACCGCATCACTAACCTCGTCTAGCATGACATCTGTTTGGAGCTGAGGGCTCAATCTGCATGAAGACAGCAAAGGGAACAGAATGAATGGCCAAATAATAGCATAACGGAATATCACACAGACCGAGCTATCATGTGCTACATGAGTACAGTGTTATGGAGCAACACACATGACCATCCGTATAGTGCTCACCTGAAGTATGGGACATCGATCATTTCACACCATGCTTGGGCCCTATTTACAGCAGGACCATCTGAATCTGTGCACTAAAACACATGAACACAAGTACAAGGTAAGGAAGGTAAGGAAGGTTTGAGATACCAAACTATGCTGCTATAATGAGAAAAAGGCATTAAAGTCACTGTAAGCCATCTCATATTATATAGTAGGTAGTGGTGATCTCTTCAATTAGATCATAGCTTAGATCAAGTGTGTATATCACAGTAATATGTATACAGAAATTATTGGAATGGCACCAATATCTCCTCTGTTCAGATGTAGTTCATACAAGTAGGTGAAAACCCGATCGCCCAAAGTTAGACTTCATCAGGTGTTTTTTCTTGGATACGGTCATTGGGTCACCAGTAAGTTAGACAGTCATTTGGTCGATATGTGTCTATGTCGACATGCAGGAAGTTCAACATGGGTTAGGTCGACAGGGTCATTAGGTCGACGTGTTTTTTTTTTTTGAGCCAACATGTGCCGACAGGCAGTATTTAATACCCTACCATCTACTAGGGCGTGGTGGGAGAATAAAATAGCCCAAAGCATGGCGAGCGCAACGAGCCATGCAAAAGGACGCGGTGTCCATGTCGGGTCAAAACACAGCGACCTATTGACTGTCTCCCTAACCCATGTCGACCTAATGGTGTCGACTTAATGACTTGTTGGTGACCAACTGATCAACACCCGTTTTTTCTAATTAATATATTCAATTACATTGACTCAAATTAGCAATTGAAGTTCAGAGTGCAAAAATATACTAGAAACCTAATTGAAAGTGATGATAATGTGATGAAATGAATTCCCTTTTTGGTAATCCGGGTGAGCATGAATACTGCCTTAGTCCACAGTGTTTTTCCAACCAAACTGTTTGTGGCAATTTGGTCACCAAGCAATGTTGACCCGTCGGGTCAGAAAAATGGGAACGCGAAGATACAAAGAGGAGAGGATATGTTTGCCTAGCAGTTACATTCAGGAGGGACTGAAATGATGAGAGTCTCTTTTTGTAAGACTATTACAATAACCAATGCTGGAGATGATGAGAGCATGGATTAGAGTTTTTGCGGTACTTATAGGTTAGCTGGGCACCCCTTACGTAGTTTGCGTAGTGGTGTATTGAGAATACCAATCTGATGAAGCCGCTGAAGAGTAGAGAGGCGGGGAAATGCGTCACCAAGTGATTGTCTGTCCACACAAACCACTGGAGCTTGGGAGACGTAAGCCAGAGCCAGAAGTTCTTGAGAAGGCTGCACAATCGGTGAGACCAGCAGCCGGGGACCCGCTCCAGGCGTGTACCAGTCACCCCAAAGTGGATTACAAATCGTCTACTCCCAGACAACGGAGCTTAAGTATAAGCATTTTCTTATCTACAGTGATTTATGAGTGAGTTTAACTGGGCGCATCCAGACCATACATTGCTTAAAAAGTGACCAGAGAGTCCCACATAAAGGAACTGTGTGTGAATGACTAATATGCCTACAAGTTGAACCACTTACCAATTGCTTGTCATTGTGACTCTGGGCTTTTTACCCCAGTGTGGGGATAAGTTTAACAGCTGCTTCAACTAAAAAATGTGGCTATACTAACCAATATAAACCGTAAAGTAAAGCCTCTGTAAACTCTGACTGAGTGCACGCAAATCAGTTTATTAACCAGCCTAAAAAGTTGTTTATGCTGTAGTCTAAAAGGTTTAGACAATATTTTAATCGGAGTGCTTTTATATATGATATATGCATTGTGCAAAAAGTGTATGAAATTGTCTCACCGGCCGGTGGTATCGTAAAAATAATTCTCATTTTATATTGTGAAAAATAAATATTTTATTTTTATCAAGATACTTGCGTTATAGTCCCCTAGCGCCGTTTACTCTGTCTTTCTGGGTCAAATCTAAGGGTTGAGTATCCCTTATAGACAGCAGCTGGGACTATAATTAGTGCCCTGCACTTGGTTAAAATACATTTGTTAGAGACGAGAAGAGACTTTAAGGAGGTGATTCTAGTTCACAGAGAGTGGAGTGCCGGACTTTTTATAGGTGTGTATCTACTATGTAGATCTATACATCTACATAGTATACTTTGTACATATTTTATTTTAAATACAACATATACTGGGATAAATAAGAAGTACACTGCATATATTAGAAGGTAATATATACATACACAGTCCACCACCATCTTGCCCAGTTCTCTTGCTCCGACCACAGTCTTCATCATCTCCCATGGATTAGATGGTCTGAACACATCAACAGAGCTGACCTGGATTTGTGGAGGCTTGCCGGTGCCCAGAGAAACCACCGCACCTAATTTCTTTACCTGCTCCCCCCTGCCCTGCAGAAAAGAGAACATTATATGTACATTTTACTCAATAGTTTAGAATGTTTCAGTAAGAAGGGTAGTATTTATTTTATTTTTAGTTATTTACTGAATACAAAGAAAAATACAGTTGCCTACCAGAAAGTACTGGTCTGGTCTTCACATAAAACTTGGGGTTGAAATCTAACAATTAAAACCGTTCTGCTTAATACGAGAGAATAATATCTAATTGGGGCTTATGTTAGCCTGCGCAATGCAAACAAGGCTGTGATTCTGGGGAGTCTGTCTGCAGTTTAAAAATGGCAATCATTTACATGGAAAAACCAAGATGGTTTGGACTGAAATAATTGCTGCATTTAAAATATTGTCTACTACATAAGCACCATAGTCTTCATAGTAGTCATGGTTTTCTTATAAGCTTCATGTTCTAATTTGTCTTTACCTGGAGGAAAGCAAAAAAAACAACCCATGGGGAACCTATTCCTTCTGAGCCCATCATTTCCCAAAACGAATGACCACCATAATGGCATCTACTAATTAGTGTTCCAATAAATTAAATTTGCCATCACAACCTTATGTGTGTGTTCTCAAATTATTTTCTACAATATATTTCTGTATCGCATCCCTGAGACCCAATTCACATTACACTTTACCCACACCAGAATTCAGGGGTAGATGTAAGAAGCAGTGATAAGGGAAGAGTGTGCCTGGTACTTTATCACCGGCCAATCAGCTCCTGACTGTCCCTTTTTAAACCCAGCCTGTAACAACAGTCAGGAGCTGATTGGCCGCTGATAAATTACCAGGCACTTTATCACTTCCCCTCCCTTATCACTGCTTCATACATCTACCCCTCAGATCTATACATTTCCTGTCTCCGATGGCGGAGGAGTGCGCATGAGTGAGTGACTATGTGCACACCACTGGAGCGAACGTCTTCGTTCTTCACTTGACTACGCAAAATTATTGACAGGCAGGGGGCGGCCGCTGGGGTCTGCCCAGCGTTTTATGGGCATGCCCACAAATAGGGTGGTCTCGCCCATGGAAATGCTGGAGGGACACCTGCAAACGCAAATAGCCCTGCCTGTTTGGGACGGGTGGATGACGTCGGCACTCGCCCCAAATGTGCTGGGAAGCCTCCATCACAAAAGCAAGTACAGGCTTACGGTTGTTTATGAACAGAGGAGAAGTAATTCGATGGGGGAGTAACCATCAAATGATTTTTCCTCTGTGCGGGCGCATGCGAGTGGTTGTAAGCGCATTCGATTCAGCCGGCGGGTGGGCGTGCGCTCGTTCAAAAATGGATGCTGGGTCTTTACAGGGGTCTTCATGTCAAGTCATGGAGGAGGCAATTTGATGCAACACCAGGACCTTGATATGCATTCTGGAACAGCACAAACACCAACATTGCTGATCTGCCTCACAATCCATAATGGAAAAATGGGTGCTTTTGGGGTACCATAATATATGTTATGCACATGGAAACACACATTTTATTGAAATCAATCAGTCTCAAAGATTAGACAGTTTTTAAAATTTATAAAAACCCTTCTCACATTACTTTTCCTTATCACCATCTGGTAGAAAACAATCCTCACCTGACGCTTCATGCAGGTATTGTAGTCATGTATCTCGCTCAATGTATCTAATGTGGGATTGTTGGACAGCAGCCCGCCATCCAGGAAACGGCCCATGGGGCGAAAGTAGGTGGGGGCAGCGCCACTGGAACGTGCAGCACGCCACACCAATTGTTCTGTGATCAGGAGAATCGAGGACAAGGAAAAAAACAGACAGGAAAAGCAAAGAAAGAAGCAAGATTGCAGAGTCAATAAAAATCAGCAGCAGCAAAAGCTGGGATATCTAGAAGCAATGGCTGGAATATTTCTTAATGCATTGGGGACAAGCTTTACTACGGTATATGCATTACTCTATGCATTAAAGGTGCATGTAAAATGCCTGGACTTTGGAAACCAAGAAGTGGAGGGAACTAGAACTAAATTGAAGCTACTATTGGCACACTTTTCAGTGACAAGCAGCGTCTCCAACTCCTGGAATGTGACTAAATGGGAGAGTCAGAAGAGTATCTGGTGGGACACACTACTCATACCTTCCCAGGGAAGCTCTAAGCTCTGTTCTCCCTCACACTCTTCACCTGCAGGTGGTAAGTAGAAATGGTCATAGAGCGCAACATGAATACTGGAGACATGACAGTGTGGCTTATGATTTACTGCTTCTTCACCTCCACCGATACCGCTTTACCATATGCAGGCAATTACTGAAGGTCAATTAGGGAGAATAATATATATACCTACACTCATATTGCTATCAACTATGTGTTTTTAAAACACTCAAAGCATGGTCTGCAATGTGGTCCCTTTTCTTTGTTTTGTCAATATGGATGTGATGTGGTTATTAAAACTCTTTAGACTCTCCCCTATGGCTCTCAGGGTACCAGGCCTGGCTTTCCTGGGAAGGAGCTCCTACCGATTGGCTTCACTCTGGCCCTGCCCAAACTGGCCTGGGGATGAAAAGTATCAGCCATCCCCTGTAAGAAGCAGTGGAAAGGGTGCTAGGAGTCTGTGTGCACGTAATTCAATGTTCCAGCTGTCGAGTGTTGGAAAGTCTGTGGATCGGCAAAAACAGCTGCGGATTGACGAAAAAATGTGAATTTGACAAACCGCATCCGTTTCCGACAAAACAGATCCAACTTTAAAAAGTCGGCTCTGA
The DNA here is from genome assembly GCF_055691185.1 of Crinia signifera. Classification (NCBI taxonomy): domain Eukaryota; kingdom Metazoa; phylum Chordata; class Amphibia; order Anura; family Myobatrachidae; genus Crinia; species Crinia signifera. Next base: position 57,647,746 of record NC_139224.1, read on the forward strand.
CACCCTTCAGTGCAACATTGAATAGATGAGTGCTGATATTTCCCCTGTCGGGAAATATTGGCACAGACTGAACAACACCCGGTCCAAAGTCAGCAGTTCCTGTTAAGACCATTCTTTGCTTCAATAAAGAGCTGTGAAAGTGTACGGAACATAGCTGTGGGCCACTACTAGACACTGATGGTCCTATATCAGATTGGAGATCTGTAGCCACAGTTGTGACTGGCTTACAACATAAACAGAAATTGTAATATCCCCCAGCTTTGGTATAAAAGTCACTGTTAATTATCACCTTATCTGCCAATGTAGAACTTCTCACAATGTAATGCAATCTTGTTTTTACCAAATTGTTACATAAAAAAAAATGGCAGATGGGCAAAGACAGATACACAGATATTGTTTTTACAATGCGTACAGATTGTTATATTGCCACAGTGTGCTACTGGCAAACATCATAAAGAGCCTTAGAATGTAATATATGTCATTGCTTAGTATAGAGCGGGCAGTTATTAGTCTCTGCATATATGACAAAGTAGAGGTTCTGTAAACTTCATTTATTAAAAGAACATAATGTGATGTCACTTATTACTAGAACAAGCATTACTTTTATTTCCATGTGGTCAGTACAGCTGTATTAGCTTAGTGCATAGTGTAAAATAAGTTTATATTATGTTAGAGTCATTACGGTGTGATAGTCTGCATTACTGCCTCATACCACCGATGTATTGGGTTCAATTCCTATAATTGCAATAACTTTGTGAAATTTGTTATACTCTCCACATATTCTGGTTTCCTCCCATTGTGCAAAAATATAGTGGTAGGTTATCAGGCTCTTGAGAAAAATGACCCATAGGGTACATAGAATGTAAGCACCACTGTGGCATGAGCTGATGTTAATGGCCAAATATTCTCTGAAAATTGTGATTGATACATAGATATCAGTAGTGAAATTCTGGCATATTAAAAATATGATTATCAGACTGCCTTCATAATACCAGCTTTGGTATAAAAGTCACTTATCAGCTGCATCTACTGATAGGACATCTCACCAGGCTTATACATAAATGTTCATGTGACTGGGGGCGTGACCACGGAACGTAGGGAGTAGGACGTGTACGTCGCTCTCTCCCGCCCTGTGATGTGAAGCAGGTATCCTGAGTACCTCTCACCACCCCTGCTAGCGGCGAGTTCATGCCTGAAAGGAGAAGGTGATAAGCGGCAATCCTCTGGAAGTCAGAGCCGGCCCACAGTGACGTCGCACGGAGACTGCAGCGAAACCCAGCATGACTACAGCGTCCGGCGAAGCCTGGTGACGCGTGAGCGGGCGAGGCGGGCGGACGAGGCGTGCAGGCGGCTACACTACACTAGCCAGCAGTGAGCGTACCCCGGAACGGGGAGGCGGCGGTACGAAATAGCCCCCAGGAGAGATAATTGGACTACATCTGTGCCGACTGGAGACTGCGGGGTGGCAGACCGGAGCTCCCGGCGCAGAGGGCAGACGCCTGAACTGGGGAGAAGAGACGGGCAGGAAGCCATCGCAACTTGGTGAGGAGAGCCACGGGGGTCGTGAGAGGACCCAGAGACTGTGTCTAAGTGCCTGGCAGGGAAAGAAGGCGAGTAGGTGAGCCCATACACGGAGGTACCATACCCATTTAAAAAGGCTAACTAAAATGGTGGTGTTATTATATCGATAATTTGCTGGCTCCTATCATATGCCCTGAAACGCCTTATACTCTCCTCAAATAAATAAGATTGCTAAATTGAACCAAGACTTCCCCCCGGTACAGGAGGAAAAGGAATGGACAGTTTCTGATATATGCTAAGGTTGTACTAAGAGGCTCCCGGGAGACATTGGATAATATTAGCCTCAGACTGCCGGGCGCTGATCTGCCTGGGGGGCGTTGGGGTTTCAGGGGAGTAAGGAACGAAGGCGGGGTGCCTGGACTGGGGGTTTAAAAAGGGGTTGGTGAGACGATTGATCAGAGAATACAGGTAATACCCTGATTAGTACCTGGTTAAACAATATTCAGCAGAATGGGGAAATCTAAGGACACCACCGCAGCAAATAAACTGGCTAAATTCGCCAGAACCCCAGCCACCCCAACATCAGTGGCCAAAGGTGATGGAACCCCCCCTACTACCCCCCCAGAAAATGCAGATAAAGCACTGGAGCCAGCCTCCATACAGAAAGTACTGGACGCGTTAGCGGCTAGTGAGGGACGCCTAGCAATTAAGATCGGGAAAATCCAGGAGGATCTCGATGTTATACGTATCTCAGTCCAAAAAGTAAAGGAGAGGACCACTGAGGTAGAAAAAAGGACCTCTGCGTTAGAAGATCTAGTAACTCCAATGGTCAAAAATATGGAGACTATGAAGGTGCAAGTGAGGAGCTTGGACAGTAAACTAACAGATATCGAGGGGCGCCTAAGGCGTAATAACCTTAGATTCCTGGGATTCCCAGAGCATTCGGAAGGGTCTAACCCTGAGCAGTTTCTTCAGAACTGGTTGATAGAGGCGTTCGGGAAGGAAGCCTTCTCAAAATTCTTCACAATCGAAAGGGCCCATAGGGTTCCAATGAGGCCTTTGCCCCCAGGGGCGCCAGATCGAACCCTTATTGCTAAAATGCTGTACTACCCCGATAGAGACTTAATCTTACGTTGGAGCCGTGAAAAAGGACCTCTAATGTGGGACAATAAAAAAATCTCGGTGTTCCCTGATTACGCCCAAGGGGTTCAAAGGGATAGGGCTCAATTTGTGGCTGTGAAGAGGAGATTAAGAGAACTGCACCTAGACTACGCAATGCTTTTTCCGGCTAAGCTGAGAGTAGTCTCCGAGGGGAAAACCCAAGTATTCCTGAGCCCTAATGACGCCTCAGACTGGTTGGATAGGAACTTTCCGGCTAGCCGGCCAATGGGCAATGCTTGAGATAAATTTGTGTCTCTTTAATGGCTTATTACTAATCATGCTTCCCTTTTTGGGGGTTCTTTTCCCTCCCATATTTTAGTCCTATGATATTGTTGCATATTGCTGACATTTATATATGGGGTATGTAGCATTGGAGGGGCATGTACGAAAAGAGATATTAGTATTATTCACGGAAAAAAGGGGTGAGGTAAATTATGCGAGTGATATTTCAGGGGCGGGAGAGAGCCCTTACTGGGTGGTCATGAAATCTGATGCCCCAAGGTTAGCCCATCGCGGGCACACCTGGAGGGGGGAGAGGGAGGGGGGGGGGGGGGTTGGGGATAGGCATGTCAGGAGGAGGGGGAGGCATGCAGGGAGGGGGGAGGGGGGGGAGGGGGGAGGTTTGGGAGCAAGTTTACCACTCAGGGTTTGGGTACAGAGCAGGACCAATTAGAGGGATGCTTCCCCTTGTCTAAAGTTAACCTGCTAAAAGAAACGGAATGGGGCTGATGAAGTATAGCATCCTCACGTGGAACGTGAGGGGAATAAACAATAGGATTAAAAGAGCTTTGGTCCTACGGGAATTGCGTAAATATGCTGTGGATATTATATGCCTCCAGGAGACCCACCTGGAGGGGGGCAGAGTTCTATCCTTAAAAAAGGCCTGGATTGGGTGGACATTCCACTCAACTTTTACCTCTGCCTCCAGGGGGGTCTCTGTGTTAGTAAGAAAGGGGATTCCCTTTTCAGTGGAATCATCCTCAGTGGACCCTAACAGGAAATATGTGTTCCTGAGATGTAGGTTAGACTCATTTGTGTTTTTGTTGATGACGGTCTATATTCCCCCACCATTTAACTATGCGGTGCTTAAGAAAGTTGCAGAATTTATGGCCCTATCTCCGGGGACACCAGCGTTGGTAGTGGGGGACTTTAATAACGTGCTCAATCCACAAATGGATAGATGGGGATCCAAGAGTCAGGGGAATATGGGTCAAAAGACTGGATTTTCTTTAATGATAGAGGAGATGGGACTGAGGGATGTCTGGAGACGGGACCACCCAGATGTACATGAGTACTCCTGCTTTTCTGGGACACATGAGACGTTTTCCAGGTTGGATATGGCCCTGGCTACTGAGGACTGTCTGCTGAAGTTGAGAGGGGCGGTCTACAGAGCCAGGGGCATATCTGACCACTCTCCTCTCGAGGTTACCATTGTTCCTGGGGGGCAGAGGGGGTTCGTGTATTGGAAGCTAAATACACACTGGCTGTCCAAATTAGCCCCGGGGGTAGGATTGGAAGAACAGTGGGAAGAATTTTTGAATCTTAACGAGGGGTCGGCATCAGCAGAATCAATATGGGATGCTTTTAAAGCTAGTATCCGGGGTTCACTAATTAAAAAGATTGCCTGTTTAAAAGCTTCCTATAGGCAAGAAGAACAAAAGCTAGAGAATAAATGTAAAAGATTAGAGCAGAAATATTTAGAGGAGAAAACCCTCCGTAGTAAGGAGGAATGGATGGAGGCCCAGGCAGTCTGGAACAAGATGCTCGTGGATAAAACGATGCTGGGAGAAGTGTTCAAACAACATCATAGATATATAGTCGGGGACAGACCTGGAAGCTTTCTAGCTAACATTGTAAAAGCAGACCAACCACCCAATATAGTCCTGGAGATTCAGGATGACGGGGGAAGGCTGATGAACACAACCCCCAGCATCGTACAGAGCTTTGCCCAGTATTATCAGAGCTTGTATAAAGCAAAGTCTGATAATTCACCCGAGGAGATACAAAAATACTTAGCACAAATAACCCCCCCTAAACTTTCGGAAAGGATAAAAAATATGCTAGATGCCCCATTCACCCTACAGGAGATTAATAACGCAATACGAACAATTCCTAGTGGTAAAGCCCCGGGGACAGACGGCATCCCCCAAGAATTATATAAGATATATTCTCTGTTCTTCTCCCCAAAACTGCTAGAGCTTTTTAATAAGATATACGAGGATGGGACACTGCCCCCCTCTATGTCCGAAGCATTAATAATAAATCTTTTAAAGAAAGATAAAGACCCAAGGGCGAGAGAATCATATAGGCCTATATCCTTGTTGACGAATGACGTAAAAATACTGGCCAAGCTCCTATCCACTCGTTTAAATAGTGCCTTGGGGGAAATAATACATGTAGACCAGACCGGGTTCATACCCGGCAGGTCCTCCGCTACAAATTTAAGAAGGCTGTTCTGCCATTTACAAGGGAAGCAGGGAGAGAATGAGGCGCCCGCGGTGGTCTCATTAGACGCCGCTAAAGCGTTCGACACGGTGGAGTGGGCGTACCTATGGAGGGCACTGGAGTGGATAGGAGTCGGGTCAGTGTTCATAAATTGGGTTAAACTGCTCTATTCGAACCCTAAGGCACGAGTAATGGTAAATAATTACATCTCCCCCAGTTTTCCTATTAAAAGAGGCACCTGTCAGGGCTGCCCGCTGTCGCCAGCACTTTTTGCGATAGCAATGGAGCCGCTGGCATGCTTAATTAGAGCGAGTGGAAAGCTGCAAGGTCTTCGGGTGGGAGGGAAGGAAGATCGGATAGCGCTATACGCGGATGATGTCTTACTTTTTCTTAAAAATTATACATCAGCTATGCCGGAGTTATTGGAGATAGTGAATCAGTTCGGGACTTTTTCGGGGTTGAAGATAAACTGGAGCAAATCCTGTATAATGCCTTTGAGGGACCTGGCAGTGACAGCCGGGGCAGCTAACTACCCATTAAAAATTGTGGGGAAATTCCAGTACTTGGGAATTGTGATTTCTAATAAAGCAGAGGAGTATGAGGCTCTGAACATTACCCCGTTGGTAAACTATATAAAATCTAAAATTGTGACATGGGAAAGGCTGCCACTGACTGTCACTGGGAGGGTTAACCTCGTAAAAATGGTAGTACAGCCAAAAGTGCTTTACGCCATACAACATGCTCCGGTTTACCTCCCCCGGAAAATATTCCGAACATTGGAAGGGCTTATTTCGTCCCTGATATGGAATAAGAAAAGGGTCCGAATTAGGCAGAGTAATATGACCAGGCCCAAGGCAGAAGGGGGGTTAGCATTGCCAGATTTTTGGCTGTATTACCTCGCGACCCAGATGGCTTTCCTTAGCTCTTGGATAAAAAAGGGGCAGGATTCGGAAATAATCAACGCCTTGGTGTGGACAGTCTCCCCGGGCCATTCCCCGTTGCACCTGTTACTGTCCAGAAACAGACACCATAATTGGCCACCTATAATTAAGCAAGCGATAGAGGTATGGAAACAGGTTGAGAGAATTATGGGCAGCAGGGGGATGGACCCCGAGACTCCCCTCTACAATACACGACATCTAGGCGAGCTGGGAGCCCTTCAGGTGGACAAGGTATGGGGGGTAGTAGGCCTTGTGGAAATTGGGCAGCTCTATGATAGGGCAGGTATTCGAACTTTTCTGTCATTAAAAGATGAGTTTAATTTGGTGAATAGTTTTCAGTATCGCTCAGTGGCGCCGGAACGGGGGGGGCGAGGGGGCAGCTTGCCCCCCCCAAAATTACTGAGGCGCCATATTACAGCCGCCTGTATTAAAGAATTATCATCCGCCCGGCCGCCTATATTTCATACCAGGCGCCGGGGATGGCTGCTGCTGCTGCCGCCGGGGAGATGTGCAGAAGACGCGCCAGCCAATCACTGCCGGCGCATCCCCTCCACATACACTGTGATTGGCGGGCGCGTCTTCTACACATCTCCCCGACGGCAGCAGCAGCAGCCATCCACGCCACGGCGCCTGGTATGTAATATAGGAGGGGGGGCGGATGATAATACCAGAGGCGTAGCCATTACGCCCAAGTCAGTGCGGCTCCCCCGCCGGCTGCCCGCTGCCCCCAGGAGACGTGGTATATTTAAAAGTCACTCACATCTCCCGCTGGACCGCGCTAGCCAATAGGCGCTCGCGGTCCAGTAGCCACCAGTTGATTGCCTGCTGGACCGCAAGCGCCTATTGGCTAGCGAGGTCCAGCGGGAGATGTGAGTGACTTTTGAATAGCAGCACTGTGCACAGCAGGGAGCCGGGAGCGGACAACCCCGGCGACAGGGGGGAGGGGGTGCGCGGAAAGCACCGCTGCTGCTTTGCCGATTGTGGGTGGGGTGGGGTGCACTAATCTCTGCACTATCCTCGCCCACCCACCCACCCTGCTGTGCACTATCCTCGCCCACCCACCCTGCTGTGCACTATCCTCCAACACCCACCCACCCATGCACTATCCTCACCCACCCACCCTGCTGTGCACTATCCTCACCCACCTGTGCACTATCCTCACCCACCTACCCTGCTGTGTACTATCCTCACTCACCCTGCTGTGCACTATCCTCACCCACCCTGCTGTGCACTATCCTCACCCACCCACCCACCCTGCTGTGCACTATCCTCACCCACCCTGCTGTGCACTCTATCCTCACTCACCCACCCTGCTGTGCACTATCACTCCCACCCTCCCTGCTCTGCACTATCATTTACTCACACCTTCCCGCCCTGCGAGCAAATTTCAGTCCCCCTTGGCAACGAGCAATTTCAGTCCCCCTTGGCATCGAGCATGAAGCCCATGGCATCGAGCATGAAGCCCCTGGCACCGAGCATGTAGGTAAGTGGCACTTATGTGTTAAATGTGTAATGGACATTACGATTTGTTAAATAGTGTGCGATGGGCATTGCGGTGTGTTAGTATGCGACGGGCATTGCGGTGTGTTAGTATGCGACGGGCATTACGGTGTGTTCTATAGTATGCAATTGGCATCATGTGTGGCCTTATGTGTAATTGTCATTATGGCATGTGGCTTTATGTGTAATTGGTATTACAAAGTTTGCTAAAATGTGCAATGGGCATTACGGTGTGTGGTATAATGTTGGGCCGTGCCCACTTTTCACGGAGCAGGAGCCTCACCTACTACAAATTGGGGGGGGGGGGGGGGGGGTCGCGAAACATGCCTGGCGGGCGGGTGGGCAGCTGATTAATCAGTAATATAGCCGGGCGGGTGGCAGGGAAGATGTGCGCCCGCCAATGCTGCTTCTCTCACCCTCCCTTCCCCAGTGACTGACACATCCAGGGGTTGTCATTTACCCCTGGATTCACACCCAAACAGGTTTATGTAATTATGTCTGATTATCATAATCAGACATAATCACATAAATCTGTTTGGGGGTGACACTGCCACTTTTTCCACTTTTTACGAGTAAATGACAACCCCTGGATTAATGTCAGTCCTGGTGTCTCTGGCCACATGTATATGCCGCTGCCCGGTGTATAATGCCCACGTGTATATGCCGCTGCCCTGTGTATAATGCCCATGCGTAAATGCCGCTGCCTTGTGTATAATGCCCACGCATATATGCCGCTGCCCTGTGTATAATGCCCATGCATATATGCCGCTGCCAGTGTGTATAGTGCCCGGGGGTAACATATAGCAATTTAGGGGGCGCCAAAATGAGATTATATCTTGCCCCCCCCAACCTAAAAACGTTCCAGCGCCTCTGGTATCGCTATTTCCAGCTGAGGCACGCTCTGGGAATGCAATTTAGAACGGGGAACCCTATGCTGGAGGAATCGTTGACCAAAAAATTTCTTAAAAAAATCCAGCCCCGTCATATGATTGCCCAATGTTATAAATATCTTATACAAGAATCAAGGAAGGATAATCTGGGGGCATTACGCAATAAATGGGAGGTGGACCTGGGGGAGATAAAGGAGGACGAATGGAGGGAGGCGTTGTCTAATGTACAGAGAGCAACAGGGCAGGCCAAATTTCAGCAGGTCCAATTGTATATAGCTCATAGATCATACCTAACACCTGAGCGCCTGTACAAGTTTGGCGGAAGGGGTGATAAAATCTGCCCTAAGTGCAAGAGGGGGGAAGGATCTTTTTACCATCTACTCTGGGAATGCCCTATGGTGGAGAGCTTTTGGGCTCAGGTAATTCGGACCCTCGAGAGGTTGGGTGTCCCACAGGGTAAATGTACCCCCAAATTATGTTTACTGGCGATAAAAGGTGAACTTGTTTTGCAAAGGAACCTGTGGCTTTTGGTGATAAATCTATGTACATTAGCTAAAATCTGCATAGCGAGAAAATGGATGGCAGAAAGTGGACCGGTGTTTGCAGAATGGGTTCCTCTTGTAGAAAGCACAATGGAACATGAAAAATATAGGTACATGGTGGGGGGGTCAGAAGGGAAGTTCCTTGATATATGGGACAGATGGATTAACTTAAGTTAAATAATAAACATTGTAAGGAGGAAGCAATATGATTAGATATAAAATTGATAAGGCTGGTGGATCCTGCGGGTGGGAACCTAGACCTGGGAGGGTAGAGTAAACTTGCTGGGTTTTAGTAGTATGTTGGTCTGAGAAAATGGATCTGACGATGGGAGGTGTGGAGAAGTGATAGGAGGAAGGAAGGGCGGTACATGGTGGTCGTGGGTTACCGGCTTAGTAAAATGCACGTAAATTATAATCTGTACAATCACACATTTGTTTGAAGGTTTTGTGGTAATGTATAGAGTGTACCTCAGTGCTGTAATTGCAATGTAGGTTATGTGGAATTTATGGAGAGTTTGACGTCACAATATGGAGGAGGGATCAAGGCACATACCCGAATATAGGGTAAATAGAATAGAGTTGGGGTAATATGGACATAAGTAAATAACAATCACATAAAGGGGGGAGGGAAGGGATTGGGGGGAATAATGGGGGAAACCCCTCCGAATAATGATACACATAGATAATGAACACTGGGGTAGAGGGGGGTTAAGGAGCAGAATAAGTTTAGTATTATTAGCACAAGCAACACCGGGGATACACGGAGAACCGGTAACACTAAGCCCAATTCCATGTTGAGGCGCCAAACTCCTAAAAACTATGGAAGTAAAAGGACGTCATATCAGAAGATCCAAGTAACTTGGAAATGTGGGGTCAGGGGGAATGTATGTAATATGTATGTTTTTTGGAAAAAATTGAAATAAAAACATAAGGAAATAAAAAAAAAAAAAATGTTCATGTGACTGTATTTGCAGGAGACTGTGCTGATTAATTTGATATGCGAGCCTGTACATAAAGCACAACAGAACTTGGCAAAAGAGATGCCGTTGTGACGTAGTCCTTCGTATACAGTTTCAGAAACTCACTCGTGCACAGATATACAGGTGTCACATATCACATTAATCAGCACAGTGACAAGGTGTGTCCTAGTCGTATTGCAACTAATGCTGTGTACACACGGGGGAGATATATTGCATATTGCTCAGTTTCTACTTTACATCAGCGACCAGAGATGGTCGCTGATGAAAAAGAAACTGCCGGGGGGAGCCCGGCAGTGGTAATCAGCTGGTCGCAGGAGCATGTTCCTGCGACCAGCGATCACCACAGGGGCAAAAAACGGGAGCGCGCACCCGGCGATATATTGCCGGTGCACACTCCCATTGCTGGCAATATGGTCGCTAAGCGACCATATTTCCCGCGATTTTGCACAAAATCTCCCCCGTGTGCACGCACCTTAAGATGCATTTTTGTGGCAAGAAAAATGCCCAACGCGAACAGATTTCAATATGACATGGTGCACTGGAAAGGGCTGTTTGCCGCTACATAGATAGACACATATCAGTGGTTATACTGTATGTAGGCAGGTTATGATCATGTAACTGGTTAAAATGATAATCAGCCACTGTGATGTTACGTCGTAGCAGTCAGTGCTTATTAAAGAATGGTCAGATCACATCTACCTCATGGTGTGAAGTGTGTTTATTTTAAGCAATATGTTATATGCAAATAATGCTGGATAGCTACAGTAGATCTATATCAGTGGTGAAATGCAGGCAGGTTATAGTTATGGGATGCGGCCATTAGGTCAACAGTGTCTAGGTTGACAGTCAAAATGTCGACACATTAAAAAAAAGTCGACATGCATTAGGTCAACATAAGCAAAAGATCAAAATGAAAAAGTTTGACATGGAAATAAAGGGTCTACATGAGTTTGTTGACTTGTTCATACTTTAACATACCATTGGGCATAGAGGGAGAATAAAATGGTGTTCCGAGCGCAGCAAGGCTCCGTGCCCACGACGGTCATGCGAGGAGACCTGATACACTTATATGGTGTCCATGTCGACCTATGTCAACATAGACAACACAAAACTGAAAAAATCATGCCGACCTTTTCCATGTAGACTTTTTGACAATGTTGACCTTTTCGATGTGTCGACCCTTTGACTGTTGTCCAATAGTGGCCGAACTATTGACTGTTGACCTACCAACCCGTGCCCATAATCATGTGACTATTTGCTGATATGGCATTTCATAGCATATAAACTGTAGATGGTAATGGTGAAATGTAGGCTGGTTGATCTTTATCAACATCAATTGGCACGCACTCAGTTTTGGTTGTTACAGAACGGTCCGATCCCGATGGTTTCCGTGCGTGTCTGACAGCAGAGGAACTGCGCATGTAGTGTAGAATTAAGGTTTTGCCAATATGCAGGCTTGCCAGCTCGTAGCATCATGTGTATACTCACTTGATTTACATGTGGAACTTCTTGGCCCATGGTTGAATATGTAATCTAATAATTGGTTAGATGAACTTTCATACAGAGTATTTCACACATGCTTGCTGGATATTTCTGACAGGGGTCAGACTTACGCAGTTCTCTATAGTAGTAATGTGTGCTTTTACCTTCTGGTCTAGTTACCGGACGGAATGAGGCAAGCCTTTTGAATGTCGGATCTCTGCCCGTTTCAGGGGGATCATAGTTCCGGAACAGATGTAGCTCAGCTGGGTGCCTATCTGACATTGTTCCAGTCACCATCACCCTGGGAATAAGAAAGGTGTGAGGAAAAAGGCAGAGTGAATAAAAGGCAGGGAATTTGGAAAGGGAAGCAAGCCTCCCCAAAGTAAAGGGAAGGAATCCCTCACTGTCCATAGAATATGGGCCTAATTCAGACTGGATTGGAAAGCACATTATTTTGGTACTTGTGTATTATCTGGGCGCCCGATATTGTTAATTGCATGCCTTAACTTAAGGCATGTGATGCGATTGACGCAATTTTCCATAGGAATCAATGTTAAATTTTCCCAAATGGTCCCTGAGACCATTAGGGTCAATGTGAAATGCCTCCCAGGTCCCCCCATTGTTTGTATGCCCCCTCATTGTTAACGCCACCCCACCAGTGAAGTAATGCTCGCTACGCTTCGGGCTCGGTGGCTCGCTGCGCTCGCCACACTATATAAAATTAACTCCACGCCGACGTGGATACTGGGGGTATGAAAAGGTCGGAGGACGCGTACCGCCGCCCATCGCAGGCTCGCCACGCTTTCGGGTTGGCGATGATGGTGGGGTGGCGTTAACAATGAGGCGGCATACAAACAATGGGGGGGCATTTCACATTGACCCTAATGGTCTCAGGCACCATTTGGGACCATTTAACATGGATTGCTATGGAAAAATCACGTCCATCGCATCGCATGCGATTTGGTTGCATGCGATACGATTTTTCCGACCCGATGAAAATATCGGGCACCCAGATAATACACAAGTACCTTTTTTTTTCTCTTATGGACAAAACTCTCTCTGCACATATTACATTTGCTGCACCTGCAGTGCCCATGGTTTTGTCCATTAGATAAAAAAATTAGTTTTGTAATCCAGTCTGAATTAGGCCCCTAAGAACAGCAATACTAATAAGGATACTGCAGAAAATTCCCCTTCCATCATGGACAGAATATATGGTACTTGTTTCCTAGCACGGCCACAATCGGGGGTAATCGTGTACCTTAACTTAAGGTACACGATCACCCCCGATGGACCCGATTTCCTTTGAAATCAGGTCCATTTTGCCGGCAAAGGCAAAATCGGGTCCATCGCGTCGGTCCATAGCCCTACTATCCACGTCGGCGTGGAGTTGAGAATATAAAGTGTGGCGAGCGCAGCGAGCCACCGAGCCCGAAGCGTGGCGAGCGCAGCGAGCCCCGCGAGGGGACGCGTATACCTGTGAAGTTATACGCGTGCGCTCGCCACGCTTCGGGCTCGCCACACTTTATATTCTCAACTCCACGCCGACGTGGATAGTAGGGGTATGAAAAGGTCGGAGGACGCGTACCACCGCCGCTCGCCACGCTTCGGGTTGGCGTCAATCGTGGGGTGCCGTTGAGGGGTTTAAAATTGGGGTCTGGGGAGACTTTTACATTGAATCCAATGTAAAATACGGTCCCAGGGACCCTATTGACATTTCAATCAATGTAAAAATCGGGACCATCGCATCGCATGCGATGCGACCGACCCGATCAACATCGGTGTGGCCGTGCTAGGAAACAAGTACCGAATATATACTTCTGCATCCCAGGTCCTAGCTGATAGTCTTGAGGAATTACTGCTGTAAGCAATCTGTATCTGTAAGACAGCACACCGATGTGCGCCGACACCTGCACGTCTTGTTGCCCCATTGGCAGCCGCTGTGGTGAGGTCTGCTGCTGCCATTTCAGGCTAAGCGCGGGAGATCTTTTGATATAAGCGAAAACTGTTCCCGTCCCCACCCACCCCCCAGCAATCCCTGTCAGCCCAGCCAGCTTCAGTACCACTGTTTTATGGTTATTGTAGCTCCCTGTGATCTATTCAATAAAGCGTTTCACAAAGAAAAAAAAAATACTGCATACTTACTTGGGGTACTTCACATCTGTCATCTTTGTTTGTTCCCCAAATTCCCTTTTCAGGAAGTCCTCTAGAGGTCCAGACTCATATGGTCTTGAGCCACGGAAAACCTCATTCTTCATACGGAAGTACAAACAGCGCAGGTACTCCATAGGCTTTCCTGATGGGAAAAGGCAAAAATTTAGTACAGGAAAATGCCTTAAGGGGTATACAGACAGGGTGATTTCTGACTAGATCGCTTAGAAATGGAGCACTGATCGCTCCGTGTATATAAACCCGGGCGACCACGCATTTCTATGGCCCGCAGGGAAAAACAGTGCTTGCGCGGTCTTTCCTGCTAGATAGCAGGGATCTGCCTATAAATAATAGGCAAAACTCCGCTCAGCAAACAGCATTGCGGAGTGCATGGCTTGTGCCACGCGATCCTGCTTAAGCCTGTCCCTTAGCACAGAGGCAGCAGTCGCCTCATGTGTACGGGGCTTTACAAAGACTTCTTGCCATAGTATATGGTTAGGTACTTCAGACTCTCATAACCAGAACAGTATTTATATATGGAAATCACACAGTTATAAATGGATATGAAAGACTTTCGTAGCAAGAGTGAACCTATGTGAAAGGCAGGCCTGTGCTATCATTGCCGGACTTAGCCTCCTGTGCAGCAGATAACACAGAAAATGTGGGTCTACAGTAAACCCCCATATCTGAGTCTCTCCATGTTATACAGAAAACATACCAGTTCAATCAGCATGTTTGTATTAATTATATTAACATATATTAGAATACACTGGGACATATATACATTAAGATGATTAACATAACATAGAACCAAAGAATCTGACAGCAGATCTTGGCCCATCTAGTCTCTTTTTATATTTTTGGTAACCTCAACCATATTTGCTCCTTGAGCTGGCCATACACTTGTGCGACTTCTCCCCTCAGAGAAGTTGCAGGAGATCCCCCCTGTGCTGCCTGGGATCTTCCCGGGCAGGAGGATTGCATGCGATAGATCCGGTATGTGGTCCTTTTGCATATATTTCATGCAATCTTAGCCAAGCCTGACTGGTTTGGCTGTGTTCCGACATATCTCTCCTGCAGCCCGTGCAAGCATGTTTAAATTGTTCTACTGTCTCTGTGAAGTAATGTTTCCCCTGAACCTAATTCCCGCCAGTGTCCGTGCACGTCCTCGTGTTCTGTTGCCCCTCTTCCTCTGAAGAAAGTCTCCCTTCCGTTCCTTGTTGAAACCCTTGATATATATATACACAAGTTTCCATCGTGCCTAACTTAGAACTTCCATAGCATTTTGTGACTGTGATAGGGCACAGGATCGCAGAATTTGGAGGCAACAAAATGTTTAGAAGCAATGGCAACATATAAACATATATACAGGTTGAGTATCCCGTATCCGAATATCCTTTATCCGAATTATTCCAAAAACCATACACTCCAGAAAGTGACAAAAAAAAAATTGGGGGGCTAAAAACTCACTGGGGACATCTGTAACAGCACTACTGATGACATGATATGTAACTGGCACTACTGGGGACATGATATGTAACAGCACTACTGATGGCATGATATGTAACAGCACTACTGATGACATGATATGTAACTGGCACCACTGAGGACATGATATGTAACAGCACTACTGATGACATGATATGTAACTGGCACCACTGAGGACATGATATGTAACAGCACTACTGATGGCATGATATGTAACTGGCACTACTGGGGACATGATATGTAACAGCACTACTGATGACATGATATGTAACTGGCACCACTGAGGACATGATATGTAACAGCACTACTGATGACATGATATGTAACTGGCACTACTGGGGACATGATATGTAACAGCACTACTGGGGACATGATATGTAACTGGCACTACTGGGGACATGATATGTAACAGCACTACTGATGACATGATATGTAACTGGCACTACTAAGGGGCATGATATGTAACAGCACTACTGATGACATGATATGTAACTGGCACTACTGGGGACATGATATGTAACAGCACTACTGATGACATGATATGTAACTGGCACTATATATGTACAAGAAAATGATTGCTTAGCATTCAAATTCAATATCTGAGATAGTACACAAATTTTGTTTCATGTTTTGAAACCTTGTTTTTTGAACAAATAAAATATATTTGTGTGTATTTTATGTGGTTGATGTGTTTATACAGCATAAATGCAAGATACTTCAAAAAGGGGATTTTTGTCCTTACCTGGAAAATCCTTATTTTTGAATCCTTTGGTGGACACTGGGACAGTGGGAAGGGGGCGGAGCCATGGCGACAGGCACCAAGTAGCTAACACTTTAGTGGTGCAGCCCAGGCCCCTCCTTCCCCACACTCCATCCTAGGTCAGTTTAGACTACCACCGGACTTAGGAGCACAGGAAAGGAGAGAATGAAAGAAAGAAAAAGAGAGATCTTGTATTACCATGAACAAGAGCATTCCCTAAAACCAACCCATCCGCCGATCAGGGGCGTCTGGGCGGGCGCCCAGTGTCCACCAAAGGATTCAGAAATAAGGATTTTCCAGGTAAGGACAAAAATCCCCTTATTTCCTTCATGCCATTGGTGGCCACTGGGACAGTGGGACGTCCCACCGCTGTCCCCTCACGGGAGGGAACGCTCCTGAGCTGCAGAAAGAACGCCACGGACGAACGCAGAGTCGACCTCGGTGAAAGTATCAAACCTGTAGTGGCGTATAAAAGTGTGCATGGAAGACCATGTGGCTGCGCGGCACAGCTGCTCTGCGGAGACTCCGGAAGCCGCAGCCCACGATGATCCTACCGAGCGAGTGGAATGGGCCGTGAGCCCTGCTGGCGCCGGCCTATTCGCCAGGAGGTATGCCTGCTGAACCGTAAGCCGCAACCACCTGGCAATGGACTGTTTAGATGCGGGCCAACCCCGCTTCTGATGATCATAAAGAACAAACAAAGCTTCTGTTCTTCTAATCTCCCTGGTCCTATCCACATAGATGCGAAGGGCCCGAACCACATCAAGAGCCCCTCCACTTCTTGAATCCTGGAAAGCAGGAACCACGATTTCTTGGTTTACGTGAAACCTGGATACCACTTTTGGCAGGTAACCCAACCTGGTACGGAGGACTGCCCGATCTTGGTGGAAAACCAAAAACGGTGGCTTGCAAGATAGAGCGGTCAAATCCGAGACCCGCCTAGCTGACGCAATTGCCAGAAGGAAACACACCTTCCATGAAAGCCAACGCAACTCCACTGACTCCAGAGGCTCAAACGGAGCCACCTGAAGAGCTCTCAGAACCAAAGGCAGATCCCACGGGACTACGGGACTCCGAAAGGGAGGAGTCACGTGCATGACCCCTTGGAGGAAAGTGCGAACCTCCGGTCTTGTCGCAATGCGCCTCTGAAACAGAACCGAGAGCGCCGAGACCTGAACCTTCAAAGTGGAATGTTGAAGGCCCAAATCCACTCCCGACTGCAAGAAGGCCAAAACCTTGGGCAACGAGAACCTCCTTGGATTCTTCTCGTGCTCTTCACACCAGCGAAAGAAAGAACTCCAGATTCTGTAGTAGACTCTTGCTGAAGACGGCTTCCTGGCCGCTATCATGGTTCTTATCACCGAATCTGAGAACCCCCTGTCTCTTAAGATCTCCCTCTCAAGAGCCAGGCCGTCAAATCGAGACGAGCTAGGTTGGGATGTTGACAGGGTCCCTGAGACAGAAGGTCTGGCCGGAGAGGTAACCGCCACTGAGGTTCCTCCGCCATGAGCCGGAGATCGGCATACCAGGCCCTGCGTGGCCAGTTTGGGGCCACCAGGATTACCCTTACCCGTTCCCGCTTGAGTCTTCTTAGGAACCGAGGAAGAAGAGCCACCGGCGGGAAGGCGTACACCAGATCGAACGGCCAAGGTGCCGACAGAGCGTCGACCAGAAATGCGCCTGGATCCCGAGTCCTGGACCCGTAGCAAGGCAACTTGTGATTCCACCGGGATGCCAGGAGATCTATCTGAGGCCTCCCCCAACGGAGGGTTAGAGAGTGAAACACCTCTGGATGAAGAGACCATTCCCTGGAGTGGATCTCTTGGCGGCTCAGAAAGTCTGCTTCCCAGTTTTCGACGCCGGGAATGTACACTGCCGACAATGCCAAGAGGTGACGTTCTGCCCAACGAAGAATTGGCTGTACCTCCAGAAAAGCTGCTCTGCTCCGAGTTCCCCCCTGGTGATTGATGTATGCCACCGCCGTGGCGTTGTCTGTCTGTACCTTGACTGCACGAGAGCAAATCAGGGGGGCCGCCTGGAGAAGGGCTAAGTAGATCGCCCTGAGCTCTAGAATATTGATCGGCAACCCCGACTCCTGGTGGGACCAAACTCCCTGGTAGGATCGGTCCTCCACCACCGCTCCCCAGCCCCTGAGGCTGGCATCTGTCGTCAAGAGTACCCAGTCGGAGACTAGGAAGGGCCGTCCCATGGACAGGTGACGTGGCTTGAGCCACCAGAGCAACGATAGTCGAACCTCCTGAGAGAGTACTATCTCCTGCCTCTTCAGAGCCTGTGGTGAACGGTTCCAATACTTGAGGATCTGGTGTTGCAACGGACGAGAGTGAAATTGGGCAAATTCCACCATCTCGAAGCACGAGACCATCTTGCCCAAAATCTTCATACATAGATGAAGAGAGACTCTCCTGTGCTTGAGAAACCCTCGTAAGAGGGCCTGCAAAGCCAGCCGCTTCTTGTCTGGAAGATAGACCCTCTGGGCCTGGGAATCCAGACGCGCTCCCAGATGTATCATCTCCTGGGAGGGTTCCAGGCTGGACTTGCGCCAGTTCACTAGCCAACCGTGAGCCTGGAGCAGGTCCAGCGTAATGCCTAGATGTTGCAGGAGTAGTTCTCTGGACTGTCCCAAAATCAGAAGGTCGTCCAGATAAGGCAGAATCCGCACTCCCTGGAGGTGAAGGAAGGCTGCCATAACTCCCATCACCTTCGTAAAGACTCTTGGTGCTGTAGAGATTCCGAAGGGTAGAGCCCGAAATTGGACATGAAGATCCTTGGTTGCAAACCGGAGGTACTTGCGGTGATCCGGATGTATCGGAACATGCAGGTATGCATCTCTGATGTCCAGAGATACCATGAAATCCCCCGGCTCCATTGCCTGTATAATGGACCGGAGGGACTCCATGCGAAACCGCGGAATGTTCAAGTAACAATTGAGATCCTTGAGATTCAGGATTGGTCGGAATGAACCATCCGGCTTCCCGATCAGGAATAAATTGGAGTAATAGCCGTGGCCCCTCTGCTGAGGAGGAACCACTTCTATCACCCGAGACTGGAGAAGAGTCTGAACGGAGGTGTTGAGAGCCTCCGCCTTCAGAGGACAGGCCGGGCGCCCCGTGATAAAGAATCGGGTCGGCGGACGCCTGTTGAAGGAGAGATAGTATCCTTCCGACACTATACTCAAAATCCAATTGTCCGATGTCGTCTCCCTCCATCTGTTGGCAAAATGGAGGAGGCGAGCCCCCACCGGCAGGGAGTCGACCTGAGGGGTCCCCGAGTCATTGGGAGGCCTTCTCCGGGGCCTTAGGAGGCTGACGTTTGCCAGACTGGGACTGTCTGCTCTTACCAAACGACTCCCTCCTGGGAGGACGGCTTCTTGTTGAAGATTGTCCCCTCGGCTTTCCCTGCGGCCGAAAGGAACGAAATGACTGCTTCGGCTTAGAGGGTGCCGACGGGAGGAAGGCTGTCTTGGAAGTGGCTACCGTAGTCACAATTTTGTCCAGCTCCGGACCGAAAAGCATATCGCCCACAAAAGGAAGGGCCTCCAGGGCCTTTTTGGACTCTGCATCCGCATTCCAAGTGCGGAGCCACAAGGCTCTTCTGGCTGCAACCGAAGACGCCGAGATCCTAGAGGCTAACGTAGCCGTGTCCAGGGCCGCCTCGCCCAAATACATGGAGGCTTCTCTGATATGGTCCACCAGAGAAAGCAGCTCCGACCTGCGTATGCCTGACGTAATGTTCTCCGTCAACATATCTGCCCATTTGCCTACCGCCCTAGCCACCCAGGCCGAGGCCAAAGCTGGCCTATTAAGCGTACCCGCATGAGTAAAGATAGATTTAAAGACATGTTCCATCTTTCTATCCGTGGGGTCCTTTAGAGCCGCCACAGTGGGAATAGGCAAGGTAGTAGCCTTTACCAGCCGGGCTATGTGGGAATCCACCTGAGGCGGGCGTTCCCATTTCGTGCGCCCGTCTGCCGGAAAGGGATAAGAAGAAACCATCCTTTTAGAAATTGTAAATTTCTTATTAGGAGCAGACCAGGCCTTTGCCAGGTCTCCCTCCAGCTGCGTTGAAGATGGGAACACAGCCGGATCCTTCTTCTTGCGCTTAAAAGAGGGTGCCTCCTCCGCAGGGGGTTGGTCTGGCTCCTGTATGTTTACGCAAGAGCGGACCGCCTTCACCAGCGCATCTACCCTGGACTGGGTCATAACCTCGTCCTGGGATGTAGCCTCCTCGTCAGGGTCGTCCGGGTCATCCAGGTCAACAGGGTCATCTGTGTCCGCCTGGTCGTCCTCTGAAGTATCCGTCCCCGTAGAGTCAGCTCTCTGGGTGCGGGCTCTGGGGTTCTTGCGCTTGCTAGCGGCACCCAGCAGGTTCTGTAGAGAGGAAGAAACCTGAACCAGTCCCTGCACTGAGGAAGAAAGGCCCTGTACCCAAACTGGCTCAGGCGCCAGCGTCAGCAACTGAGGCTGGGACTGCGTGAGCGGAGCCGGTTGAGCTGGTGGAAGAGTCGCCTGTGAAGGCTGACTCAACACTGGTGGGGGCTGAGGGTGTGAACGGGAAGCGGCTAGCTGTCCAGCAAGGTCCCTCATGGCTGCCGTCAGGGCCTGCGCCCAACCCGGTTCCCCGGAATGGGATGCCTGTGACGGGGCCGAATCCACAGAGTCCCCACCATTACAGCGTGTACACACACCCCCATGGTCTGTCGAGGTGGAAGAAAAATTCTCCTTGCACCTAACACACTTAAAGGCCCTCAGGGCAGGAGCGTCCCCTGACCGCGAGGGTCCTGCGGACTTTGAGCCTGACTTAGAAGTCATGGCTATGCTCTATCCCACTTCAATACAAGACAGAGTGAATAGAGAGATTTGCACAGAAAACCCCTATAAAAAGAGGGGTGTGAAAACACAGCACTGAACACCTCAAGGGTGCAGTGTCAATGTAGTACAACCTGACCCGACTGGAGACCGGGGAAGGAAGGGTGCCACAGAGTCCACACAAAAGCTGCTTTTCTGCTGCTCCTCTGCACCGATGTGTGACAGAGTCAAGCCTCCATTAGGACAGGACGCTGGCAGTCCCCGGCGGGAACTCATATAGAGGCTCCCTGCCGGGGATTGGGCGGGGAGGAGGTGAGGGACCTCCCCCCCCTCCTGGAACCTTGCCAGGGCTGAGAAAAATATGGCGGCCCCCACCGCTACAACAATAGCCCTGGTGGTCTAGTGGCCTCGGTTTCCCCTGTGGGGACCGAGTGTCACCGCCAGGAAACCGCCGGGAGCGCACCCACCCCCGGCGGCTACGTGCGCTGGGTTCCCTCCCTCCGGCGTCTACTATCCAGACGCCGCTGCGAGACAGAGCGTCTCGCGGTCACCGTTGCGGGACAGAGTCAAGCTTCCATCGGGAAGCGTCTCTGTCTCGCGTCTCCCCCAGCCGCGATACCGCTGCGTGCTGTGGGGAGGGAGGGGGGGAAGTGCGGCTTACCTGCTCCGTGGCGCACGGTCCCTCTGTGCTGGGACCCCGCCTGCAGGTCCGTGGCAGTTCACGACGAGCTGGCTCCGGAGCAGGTGAGCAGCCTGGGTGGTCCACCCGGCTTGCTCACCGCAAGTGTAAAAAAAAAAAACTTTTTAAAAAAAACGCTGCAGAAAACTGCAGCAGCTACTAAAAAACGTGCCTGTGCTCCTAGGCACCAAGAAAAAACTGACCTAGGATGGAGTGTGGGGAAGGAGGGGCCTGGGCTGCACCACTAAAGTGTTAGCTACTTGGTGCCTGTCGCCATGGCTCCGCCCCCTTCCCACTGTCCCAGTGTCCACCAATGGCATGAAGGAAATATACCATATATACCTGAGTATAAGCCTACTTTTTCAGAACATTTCTTATGCTGAAAAAGCCCCCCTCGGCTTATACTCGAGTGAGGGTCCCACTTGAGTCAATAAGTTTTCCCAGTTTTTTTGTTGTAAAAATTGGGTGCCTCGGCTTATAGTCGGGTTGACTTATACTCGAGTATATACGGTACATCATTGAAATATTAAAATAATCCAAAATACGAAATAATTCTTTATCCAAAATTGTCCTGGTCCCGAGCATTTTGGACACGGGATACTCAACCTGTACTGATATTTGTAGTGGAGTATTACTTTTACTGTATTTTTATTATGTAATTATTATGGAATGAATGAGTGTTATATAGTGATATTCCTCACTGGAAATTCACCCTTTAAAAGAAAATAAATTCATATAATTATGTGGACTGAAGTTCATTTACTGCTTTCACTCTATGTGAATATGGGTATTCACCTACGTATGCACTTGGGGATCATATAAAAACCATACCTCTAGCAACCCATGCCGCTGGTCACATCTCCTATGGTAAAAATAAAGAAAATATATGCAAATAAAAACTAAAACTAAGAAGCCTAGCTCCCATGGGTGCTTAAAAGACACTGACAAATAAGGGGTTGCAGAGTGGGCCAGACCATTCGTATTGGGGAGGTCGTAAACAAAGCCCCTGGTAAAGAGGGCTAGAAAACACAAAAACAGAAAAAGCAAAGCAGTCTTAACTTACCATGCACTATGGCTAGTGCCAAGATACCTCCCGTGCTGGTTCCAGAGACCCAATCAAATAGCTCCCTTATAGGACGGCCTGCTGTTTTTTCTAGGGCAATAAGCAACTGAATAAGGACCAATCCACGGATTCCACCACCATCCAAGCATAGAAGACGGTCTCGTCTGCAAGTATGGGGGATAGTCAATCAGCACTATTGTATTTTATAGGTTTCTGTATTAAGAGTTTAGGATATCAATTGCAGTTTTTATTTGTATTTAACAGGAGTTTATACTTCCTTTTTTTAATTATGTAATTTTTTATTTTTTATATATGCGTGTAACATAGAAGAAACAATACAGTATACAAACATTAACGTGCGTCTCTATTTTGCATACGCCATATACAGTATATATGTACCTTTGCATTGTTTTCTGTACAATATATATATATATATATATATATATATATATATATATATATATATATATATATATATTAATCAAAATGCGATTGTTTGAGTAACCCAGCAGTTATAGGGCTATAACAATAACAATGATATGGACATGTCGAAATATAGAAAAATGCATATCATTGTATTAACGAAGCCCTTTGGAATCGCCATGTGGGCAAACTGTTTGCCAGAACGGAGTTGTTCCATCTGTCCCATTTGGCATGGTAGTGTATAAGGGCGCATCGTACCTGATGCACGAATTTCTCATGCCCTGAAACATCATTAACCAGTGCTCTCCAATTATGTTTACTAGGGGAAGTTACAGCAAACCAGTTGCGTGCAATAATTACTATAGCTAGAGTGGCGATGCACAGGACGTATTTGTAGAATATAAGGGAATGGAATTCCTCAATGTCGAGGCCAAACATATAAATGGCAGGCGACATAGGCGGAAGAGTAGGCTCCGTCAGAACCATGTCCGCCCAAACCTTCCCCCAAAAAGCAAGTATAGCGGGGCACGTCCACAGCATATGCCAGAAGTCCGCACAGCTTGTTCCACATCTAGGGCATTTAGTATCCGGTCACAGACCTGCTCTGTTGAGTCATGGGTGTACGATAAGACTGATGGAGAATGTAATACAATACTTGTTGGTATTTAATACAGGGGTAGTAAACCTCATCGAGCCCAGTATCTGCGCCCATTGAGTCTGATCTATGATACCGATGTCAGATCCCACTTGAGCCTTAGTGTATCTAGATTATGAGATGATACATTTGAAATAAGTGTAGCATATATACTGGAAATCTGCTTAGACTGACCCAAGTTCATGATCAGTTTTTTTTTTAATCGGGGAGGGCGAGATAGGTGGAGTAGTCCCACCGAATTGTGTATGTGTCGCGTGACGCAACTGGAAATATCGAAAAAAAATCTTATTAAAGATGTGAAACTCATCGCACAACTGTTGGAAGGATTTAAGGGTATTATCTGTATATAATTGTGCAACCGAAGTATGCCCTGCTTTCAACCATATGTTATCCTCCGAAAGGGGTAGAAGTTCCTTACATGTAGCATTAGACCATGGGTCCTCAAACTGCGGCCCTCCAGATGTTGTGAAACTACAAATCCCAGCATGCCTTGCCACAGTTTTAACACTCCCTTATAGCAAAACTGTGGCAAGGCATGCTGGGATTTGTAGTTTCACAACATCTGGAGGGCCGCAGTTTGAGGACCCATGCATTAGACCATAGAGGGGTATCATCATCAATGTCTTTCCATGTAAAATAAGAATGGGACTGTTTCCATACAGTCAAGGTCTGCCCGAGTGTATATGGGAGACCCCCACGTGCAGTACCAGCTAAGGGAAAATGCAGGGGGACAGCGTAGGGCCCACCCTCTCAGCAAAAAAGCCTGAAAAAGTAGGACTATCCCATCCCTGCACCCAATTAGATATGTGCATTAACTGAGCAGCTAAATTGTACATAGGGAGGTCGGGCAGGCTGAGACCGCCATCACCGTTGGCTCGCATTAGAGTTCTTAAGGCCATTCTAGGGGTCCTACCACCCCAGACAAATGTAGATAATATACTGTTTATCTTAGTGAAGACTTTTCTTGGAATATAGGTGGGGGAATGCTGTAGGAGGTAAAGATATTTGGGCTGTATTACCATTTTAAGGAGATTAATTCTGCCAGTCATGGTAAGGGGAAGTTTCTTCCAAACATGAATTTTCCTCTGAAGATTTGCTGTAACTGGGTCTAGATTTTGGGCTATTTATTCCGTGACCTCTGGTGTAACCCAGACTCCCAGATATTTAAAGTGGAGAGTCCATTAAAGCGGGGAAGCAGTGGGGAAGATAGCATTGATATCTTCACCTCAACATTCATTAGACACACTTGTGTAATTGTATCAGTAGAAATAGCTCCTAGGTAGCAGACCACAAAACTATGTCCTATAAAAAAGGCCTCAAGCTTTGTGAATTTTAATGGTGTTTTCCATATACAACCATATTGCTTAGAACCCGTTATCCCTCTGTGCGGATGAGTCACTCACACTCGTAGACCATCTCCTGTGAAGTCCACAGTGTCCTGTGACACCAGCATACTGCTCAGACCGGTGGAAACATAGATCAAGTCCTGGAAGCCTGAGGGAGAATTACATGATAATCTTTTTAGCATTCCAGAGGTAGAAAAGCAATCCCAAGCAAAGAAAAAGTGAGACAGATGGAGAAAAGGAACCAAAAATCGTTAGCGAATAGGTGAAACAGTGCTCACATGTCCATTCACAATCCTAAGAACAATTGTAAGCATCTCTCTGAAGCCCACATTGGATGTAATTCTACTTCATAAACACAAGTCTTCTAAGGCAGAGCAATCCGTGAGCTCAGGCCCCAAGACTCTAGAAGTAGTCCATAGTATATATATTTCTTTGAACAATTATTTTATACAGGATCTGGACTAAAAGCAATATATATATGGCTACTATAATGGCATTTTAAATGGCTTAATTCTACATTACTGCTTGCGCCAGTCCATCCATGTCCAGACTGGTGATGGAAGTCACTAAAATACATTGTACACATCCAGGTGTGGTGTATAGAGCACTGCCTGTACAGATCACATCAACAGGCAGATCTCTGTACATGTACAGCTCATGAGAAGGAACATGTGTGCACAGAAAGAGATGCTTCCCACATCAAAGGTTGAAGAACAGAGAAGAAACACCTGGAAGGGAAAAAAAAAGGACAGCAAAGGTTTGCATAGGTAAGTCTGCAAAGAGACAAGGGATAGTCAGAGAAAACGCCGGTCAGTGGAATCATCATCACTCTTGGGAGCTCAGGACCAAATAAATAATGGAAACATTAATAACAATGCAATGGATTGGTGTCATGTTCTCAACATTAGGAATTATTAGGTATAATGACCTATCATGTGGTAGTATTAGGTTAGGTGAAAAAATAGGTACTGAGTTCCCAGCAATGAGATGAGTGAAGAGTAAAAGATCTGTGTTTGCAGGAGGCAAAGCAGGTTACCTATGCCTCTAGTTTGGTCCACGGGGCGTGCAGTACTGGGGGAGGAGGCAGCTGCTGGAAGCTGGGTGTCAGGGGGAAAACAGCGCTCTGCTCCTACATTACAAAGCATGCCGAGTAGCACCTTGCGATTGGATCCTTTAAATGGAGGATGGGAAAATACAAAAATCATATGTTTGTGGATCCAACTGCTGCACCTGTATGTGAGAACAGCTTTATGGCAATTGTTTGACAATGAACTAAAGAATACAAAAGGCCACCGGTTCTCAAACTCAGTCCTCAGGACCCAAACAGTGCATGTTTTGCAGCGCTCCTCACAAAATCACAAGTGAAATAATTAGCTCGACCTGTGGATCTTTTAAAATGTGTCAATGAGTAACGAATGCACCTGTGCACCTGCCGGGTGACCTGGAAAACTGAGGACTGAGTTTGAGAACCCCTGTGATAGGCAATATCTGTTGTAGCATTGATTCTGTGTGTGGAGGACTAGTAATAACTTCGTTAGGAAGGAAGAACTGCTGATAATAATGGATACACTGTGTTCCGCAACTCATATTTATTATTAAAATTATTATACTCCGTGTACCCATGGATATCAAGAAAAGGGGGATGCTGATGCTCACTGATGCCCCAAAGTAATTATTCACAGATAGATCAAATCAGCTTCTATCCACCAATGTTACCTAGCTAATATACCCACAAAATCTCAGCGCTTATTAGGGTTACCACCTTTGCTGGATCTGGCTGCCATGAGTCCCGGTGTCTCCCCAAAGTCATTGGGCTGTTCTACATTGGCCCCAAACACCATAAGAGCCTTGATAATTTCCAGGTGATCCTTCTGTGGAATAAACAATAATCCAAATTAGGTTTATTATAACTAAGAAACCATTTTGAAAATATATATATAGTAAAACATACTTTTGGTATATAAAAGTTCTTGAATATATGAAAACAAATCTTTTTTAATGAAAAGAGAGGGAGAGACTTATATTGGTACATTTTTAAATGCAATTGTTTTTTTAATTATCTTAAGTTAAATGAAAGAATGCATCCTCATATGTTGATGTTTCTTTCCCTTTGTAATGAAATTTAGTGGCTAATTCAGACTTGATTTTACCCAATTTTGAGAACAAATTTGCCCTGCAATCCTGTGCATTGCAGGTGACATCAGAAACTTTTAATAAATAAGGTATTAAATGTATGTCTTACCTTCATTGCAAGGTGTAGAGGTGTGTTGCCATGCTCACCCTTAGAATTGGGGTCTGCTCCATGTGTCAAGAGCACCATAGCGCAATCAAACCGGTCTCTCTTCACCATAATGTGTAACGGGGTCTCGGATGTTCTGCTGTAAGAATTCACATTGCTACCACGCTCGAGCAACAGTAGAGACATCTGCAGAAAAAGAGAAACAAACCTCATTTGTGACCATTGTAATCTAGGGTTTTACTGGAAAACAGAACATGTACTGTATACATAGAAAAGGTATACAGTGATTTTCCTATGCAGAAAATATATTTCTTGTACTCATGACAGTGAATATGGTATATGCAACCTGAGCTGAATTCTCGCTCACCCAGCTCCAGGGGAGCTCTGTATAAGTATGGTCACTGGACAAGCCATGGGTGCTGCATGCCCCATTGTTTTACATCAACAGTCCGTCTTAAGGTGCATACACACTGTACAATTTTTTTGACCAGTTTCCCTTGAACTCAGTGTCCTGGACGAAAGACGAAAGATCTAGCTACAGTTTATAGGCTATTTTTGAAAGATATCCAAATTGAGCTGCATGCACAGTTGATGTACAACCTTGACGAATAACTGGCGGGTATGGGTATCATCATTCGTCGCATTCACACAGAGATTTTGACCAATTTCATTCAGAATGGCCGAAATTGGTCAAAAAATTGTACAGTGTGTATGCACCTTAACTTCCATTCTGTGTTCCAAATCTAACAGGCTGTGTTTTACTGGTGTCCTAGCGCAATGTTAAAAGATACAACCTCTAGATTTATGGCAATAACTTTCAAGGCAAAACCAGATTATTTTGTGACCCTGAAGTTTAGTGGCTGTATTGTGTTTGGGCCAGGAGATTGGAATGTGTATAATCTGCATGTTCTTCTTTGGATTCGATCATTTCCTATTTGGAGAACTAGTTAAACTGAATTAACCAAGAGTGAACATTCCACCGACACAGGAAAAGCTTTGGAGATTGTGAATTAGCTGAACAGGTTTTTATTTATTTTTTACATAATATGTGAAGTTGCCCATTTTGAAGACAGGATAAATATTTATGAGTATCAGAATGTGAACTCCCAGTGCCCTGTGCTTTGAAACTTTCCATGACATAATCACAAAGCAGGACATGCCAGAATTAAGGACATGGCGCTGAATGATCACATGAGCCGAGGGTCACTGGAGCGGAGGGTCAATGGAGCTCCTGCCAACACTGACATTTAATTTAAATATTAGGTAAGGTATACTAGAAGCAATGGATGGAGATACAGTAGGAGCAGCTTTATTACAGATAGGTATCTCTGGCATGTCTATTAGTAACTGTGCTATACCTTCCGCACTGGAAAGAAACCATTTATAAATTAACATCACAATATCTCATCTCCAAACTGGTTATTAGAATGGAACAAAATAAAATACATCCAATGTATGTAACTTGCAATTACAATGGTTGGAAGGTGCTACCGTGGGTAATGTAATCATTAAAAAATCATAGATATTTTTCCTATATAATAACAACAACTGAGGGGTAAATGTATGCAGCTTGGAGAAGTGCTATCCATCCCCATAAAGAACGTTATGTGCAGGTGATATTTTGAGCCAGCCAATCAGCTACAATATGTAAATTGACAGTTTGGAACTGATTGGCTGGAGCATTATTACCTGCACATAACGTTCTTTATGGGAAAAGATACCGCTTCTCCAAGCCTCACATATTTACCCCTAAATTACTAAAAAGCGCTATATTGAAAAAATATTTTCTAATGATTTTTGCTTAAAATATTGGCCATGATTCAGGTTCACTCGGAACGGGGCGAATTCAATCCCGTTCCGATGTTTGGGGGTCTGCGCATGCGCGAGCGTGTATTTGCGCATGTGCAGATCCCGGCAAAAAACTACTTCGGTGAGTTACATTCTCACAGGGCCATTTTTTGCGGGAAGGGCGGGCCGGGAACGACACAGCACTGGACCATGGGAATGCCCAGCGGTTTATGGGCGTCCCCATGAGAACTTTGGGCATTCCCATGGATACGCAGGATAGGCCAGGGGCGGGCGCTGACATCACAGGATGCCCCATCTTTGTCCAGGTGCATGCAAATAAAAGTCAGTTTTCACCGACTTCTATTTACGAAGGCAGGAGAAATCATTTGATGGTCGGCGACCATCATATGATTTCTCCTGCTAGCGAAGGCAAGCGGGGGGATGTATTATCATACACATCCCCTCGCATGGTACCGAGGGGATTCGGAAGTGGGGGGGCAGAGATTCGTCGGGCGGCATCTGAGAGGTTCGGTAAGTGTTCGCAGCTTACCGAGCCAACCTGAGTGAGGGCCATATCCTACAGTCTACTACAAGTAAGATAATGGGCCGGATGTATGGCTTGATTCAGACCTAATCGGTCACCTGAAAAGGAGAAGATGACTGCAAGTAGTTAGCAGCTGCACAGACAGGAAGAAGAAACCCCGCCCTATGTAAATCAGCGGGTGAATTGTGAAAATATCGCTATCTAGTATCCGGCCACACAACCAGTCATGAAACATCAAATGATATTTCCAGTCTGTGCAAAATGTGATAAAGTCTGACCCAGAAACACCCTCCCATAAAACACATGGGTAGGCCAAGGTTTTTTCGAATACTTTCTGGTAATGGCAGGTGTCCACCTCCAAATATCAACTTCCTGTCAGCCAAATTGCGAGGGGATTTCGATGAGATATTTTTGCTATTTTAGTTGCTATTTTGGCTTGCGCATGTGCGGAAAGATCCGTACGCATGCACAGTCATTCGATAATGGAACTGATTGCGATTTTAGACATCAGCGATCAAGTCTGAATCAGGCCCGCTATGCGGTGCGAAATAGGGGGCCTTACGAGAGGTCACTCGTTTTTGGGGTATTTACAAGGTTTTGTTTTTGCCTTGTAAATGACTGCCCCTTTTAAACAAAACTGAGTTTCCCGGCATCCAGCATGGTTGCCAGACTTGCACCACGTTACATTCGGCCCAACCGCTGTATTTCGCCGTAATTGACCTGTTAATTAATTTCAATAAGCTAGTAATATAAATTCTAGAAATTGAGTTATGATTAAGTGATAATTAACCAAACAATAGATATAACTTTTTCTAATTCACCAAGAACTACAAAACTCACATTATTTTGAGATCTATGGGGTGGATTTAACTAGGGATATCCTTGTTAATGATAAATGGTGCACCAGCCAATCAGTTCCACCTTTTACAAAAATATTATTTGTTGTTAAATATATCCCTCTATCTATCTATCTATCTAATATATGCTTAAGCGTGGATATCCTTAAAACCATCAGTGGGTCTCAATCACTATTTTTTTTATAAAAAATTGGGTTTATAGAAGTGATATGTTGCACAAAGCAACTAATTAGATTAGAGCTATTTTTTTTATAGAAGGCGCTAGATAAATTCATTTTTTTATTATTTTGAAACAGTTTCTTATACATCGCACACATATTCCGCAGCGCTTTCAGAGAATATTTGAACATTCACATCAGTCCCTGCCCCAGTGGAGCTTACATTCTATATTCCATACCACATGTACATGCACACACAGACATTCTAGGGTTAAATTTGTTTGGAGCCAATTAGCCTACCAGTGTATTTTTGGATTGTGGGAGGAAACCAGAGTACCCGGAGTAAACCCACGCAAGCACGGGGAGAATATACAAACTCCCCACAATTAAACCCATGACCTCAGTGCTGTTAGGCAGTAATGCTAACTATTACACCATCCGTGCTGCCCCCAAAAAATGATAAGTGTAATCTGATTGGTTGCTATATGCAACACCTCCATTTCTATAAACCTGCAATTTAGTAAATAGGGTGACTTGAGGACCAGTTTTGAGAACATTGATGTATAGTATACTAAGCCTCAGTACCCCAAATGAACCTTAACAACAAAGGCATGTAAAACATCAACCACAAATACATACACTTAAATGGAAGGGACAACACCAAAATGATTTCCATGGCTACTAGTCTGTTTGAATGCCTCCAGAGGCAGTTATACTCTTTTGCCAGCTTGTTCCACTAATTCTGTCATCCTAGAACTCCAATCTCTTGTTTTCTACTCAGAATCCTTCTTCAAGGCAATCCTCTTGCGAGTCATCCATTCTTCACTGCCCCTCTGCTATCTTCAATTCCTTTACTTCATCTCTTTTCCTCCAAAATGGATTTCATCAAAAAATTACATCCCATGGCTCTTACCTCACTGTCAACCTTCCTCCTATGCCACTTGAGATTAACCTTTATTCTCCTCTCATTCTTTACACCTGACCTCTTAGCAACACTGTACAACTCGTCAACATATCCTTATCCTCTGACCACTTCAAGCAAATTCTGGCTTTCTCAAATCTGAAGAAACCCTCACCATACCCATTCCAATTACCATAATATCTCGCTCTACCTCCGTGCGGTGGTGTACAACAGTCTCACCATCGTAAAAGACAACACTATCTTCTTCCTCTACACCAGGGCTATTTTTCAGCAGGCTTCAGCAGGAACTGAGGCAATTATTCTAGTTTTGTTTTTTGACAAAAGATTTCAAAACAAATTTGAAGCTGTTTTCACTACTACACCCATAGTGTTACTGAGCTCAGTTTGAAAAAATAGAAATACACAACAAAACCCTGTGACCAGCACAGGGACAGGCTGCCGCTAACCCTGGGGTCTGGCAAACCCTCCTGTGCTGGTAATTGCAACAATGCAGAAGATGACAAGGATAAAGATTGAAAAACCTGCAGAGGGGTGCCACCTGACTTATCTGAATGATGGTAAAGAGCAGACACAGGCGGGGCTATTCTGCAGCAGACAGGCTTGAAGGTTGCTGGCAGGGACCGGGAACATACTGGACTGGACCAAGCACAGGCTGCTGCAGAGGAGGACTGTAAGGGCAGCTATATACGCTCTGTTTTGCCGGTCCGTTTTGTACTTTTAAAGTACACATCGTATGGGATCACATGCCATGTGTATGCAATGCGATCCAATACGATGTAAATCTAGTACAAAAAGTATGTGCAGCACATACTTTTTGTTCTGTACTATGAAATGCACGGGAACGCGCATCGCACAGTACAAAGCGGAGCCGCCGCAAAACGGAGCGTGTATGGCCTCCTTAAGACTGCCTTCTGACACAGACACACATGTGAGATAATTACTGCGAGTATCTTCAATCGCATACAAGCCAGAATAAAAAAAAGAAAAAAAACTTATTGAAAACAAGGATTGTAAAACTCCCACTAATAAAAAATTACAGCAAAGTGATAAGGTAATAATGTTTTTTGTATTGTGAAGTTATGGAAATTGTGAATTTTCAATGTGCTTATCTCACCTCCAGCTTGACAAAAAACGGAGGTATTGTGTATATAACTATGGGAGATGAAGGTACTTTCCTAGGTTATAAAATGGTTGCTGGGGGATATAGACTACTGAAAAAATATGCAATCATTACAAGGATATTACACCTGGCTTACAGTATCATTTTAGTAATAGTTCCAATAATGTCACGTAAGGCCTAAACATTGTAAACTATTCTATTTTTAGACTATTGTAATAGTGAGGAAATACAGGCGTTTCAAAAACTTGTTGAGCAAGATCCATCTTCAAAGGATTTCTCAGTAAAATAAATATTTCAAAAAATAAAGATAATGGAAACAGATAAGCTAGGTAACAGTAATTATATAGTAATTTTAGATATTTAGACAAATTCCTGTATTCACATTAGGTATGAAGGAAACAGCCTTCTGGTGGCGCTTAAATAAATTCTTTACAAACACCCCCCCCCCCCCCCCAAAAAAAAAAAACCACGGAAACCACACTAAAGTGCTCTATATAAAACATGACAAAATGTCTACAATACAAGAAACCAAAATTGTGCATTGTATGCATTATTATTGTGCATTGTGCATTGCATGCATTATTAAAATAAGTAATTGCGCTCAGTGAAAAAAATATGCGGGGCCCGGGTATCCTTAACTTTATAAAGTTGGGGTCCTACTCAACTGTTTCTGGGTCCCATCACATTTTATGCTTTCGAGCAACCCAATGCATGTCGACCTTGATAAGATCGACCTAATGGCCATATCCCATTTGGAACTGGGGCTGCTGCAGCAGCGGCAGCTTGGGACCATGTTCATGGTAAAATGCTGAGGTGTGAGGAGCTGCTGTGTTACAAGTTTATCAGGAACACCTCTATTATTGGAAATAAGCACCTTCTCGCCCCTCCCCTGTGTATTATGTGTTGGGTATCTCTGGGCTGTATATGCATAGTAATATATATCTAAAAAAATATATATACTGTATTTTCCCTTTTTAGAAAGAAGGAATTATATATACGGAGTTATGGTAGACTTACCATGGTTAACTCCTTTTCCTCGAAGTCCACAGTGTCCACAGGAGTCACATTGGGGTTGCTGGTAGGTTGTGTCCGGAGCACCAACAGTTAAACTTTTAGTCCCAGGATGCTCCGGTCCACCCTCCACACACCCCGCCCCCTGACCTCAGGCATCTAGTTTTGTAAGTAAGCCAAAGGCAGGAGCCGGAAATGCAGAAGGAAGACCGAATGATTCAAGAACACATTCTCACACACAGACAGGAAATGTACAATTGAGAATAAGTGAACCCAAAAGGCCAGGTGCGTTCAGGGTGGGCGTCCTGTGGACACTGTGGACTTCGAGGAAAAGGAGTTAACCATGGTAAGTCTACCATAACTCCGTATTTCCTCTGCAGAGTCCACAGTGCTCCACAGGAGTCACATTGGGGATGTCCCAAAGCAGTTATTTAAGGGAGGGAACCCCCTGAGTCGAGAGAAGAACTCTGCGCCCAAAGGAAGCATCCTGAGAAGCAAAGGCATCAAAAGCATAAAACTTAAGGAAGGTATTGATTGATGACCAGGTGGCAGCTTTGCAGAGTTGTTCTGCTGACGCTCCACGATGTGCTGCCCATGATGGCCCTACTGATCTTGTAGAATGGGCCAAAATGGAATTTGGAATTGGAATCTTTGCCTTTGAATAGGCTTCAGAGATTGTCATGCGAAGCCATCGAGCCAGCGTTTGTTTTGTAGCTGGCCATCCGCGCTTGTGGAAACCAAAAAGTACGAACAGAGTATCTGTACGTCTAATAGACTTTGTGCGCTCTACATAAATTTTGAGAGCCCGTACCACATCCAAAGAGGCTTCTCCAGGAGAGATGCTGGATGAGAGAAAGGCTGGAACAACAATTTCCTCATTGAGGTGACACCACTTTAGGAAGATATCCATTTTTTCGCAAGACCGCCCTATTATGATGAAAAATCAAAAAGGGTGACCGGCATGATAGAGCACTTAGATCAGAAACTCTACGTGCTGAAGCAATAGCTAGAAGAAACAGTGGGCGGTATTCAATGAGCCTGATTCGCCATGTTTTTATGCTGTTTGGCGAATTTTGACAAAAACGGTGAATCACCCTATTCAATGACCACATGGTGAATACATTTGAAGGTTTTTTTAGCCGTGATTCACCGAGTAGCAATCGCTATCTTTTTATGGAGAAGTGGAATGTGAACTTTTAAAATAAAGCGTTTTGTTTTTTACCTTTGGTGTAAAAATATCAGGAATTTTATTCTGAGGAGGGGCATGCTACTTTTATTCATGTGCTGTAAGCACATGAAGATATATTTAATTTAAAAAAAAAATATTTTTTTTTTTTACACAGCAGCCAGCAGGGGGCGCCGGAGCCGAGCCGCTCATTACATATTCATATATTCACTGCACCCGATCGTTACGATCGGGTATAGTGAATATACACTCCCCTGCTGGCACCCCCGGGGGGCAGCCTGTGCTGCCTGGCACCCGGGGAGCCCACCTGCCCCCCACAAACGTTCAGGGGCAGGCAGAGAGACTTCCATCTCTCTGCCTGGCACCCTGCTCAGGCTCCCTGCGGCATTCGCCGCAGGAGCTCATATTCGCCTGTCAGGGGCAGCGAGCCCCTGACACGTTGAATACCGGAGCCCGCTGGCTCCGGAACGTGGCGAATGTGCAGCGAATCCTAAAAAGGATTCGCTGCACCTCGCAGGTATTCACATTGAATACCGCCCAATGTCTTAACAGTTAACCATTTAATATCCATGCTCTGCAAAGGCTCAAACGGAGGACCTTGCAATGCTTTTAGAACTACATTGAGATCCCATGGAGCAACAGGAGGGACAAACGGAGGTTGAATGCGCAGTACTGCCTGCATGAAAGTGCGTATATCTGGTAAACAAGCAATTTTTCGTTGAAACCAGACAGACAAAGCTGACACTTAAACTTTAAGAGAGGCTAAACGTAAGCCTAAATCAAAGCCAGACTGAAGAAACTCTAGAACTCTGGACACTTTGAACACTTGATTATTATAGGCATGAGCAGTGCACCACTGAAAGTATGCATGCCATACTCTATAATATATGCGAGAAGAAACTGGTTTTCTTGCCTTAATTAAGGTTTGAACCACTGCAGGAGAGAAACCTTTAGCAGCTAGGACGGATGACTCAAGAGCCATGCCGTCAAAGAGAGTCGAGCTAGATCTGGGTGTAGACAGGGCCCCTGAGATAGTAAGTCCGGCCATAGAGGTAGTGGACACGGATCTTCTACTGCAAGTGTCAGTAGATCTGCGTACCAATGGCGCCTGGGCCATGCTGGTGCAATGAGAATTAGTAGTCCTCCTTCCTGTTTGAACTTGCGCAGAACTCTTGGTATTAGGGAGAATGGAGGGAAAAGGTATGGCAAGCGAAAGGTCCACTGTATCGCCAGAGCGTCGACAAATGTCGCTAGTGGGTCTCTTGTCCTTGCTACAAATGTGGGTAGCTTTGTGTTGTGCCGTGAGGCCATGAGGTCTACGTCTGGTAGACCCCATTTGTTCACCAACAGCTGAAAGACTTGCTGATGAAGAGCCCATTCCCCGGCATGAACGTCGTTCCTGCTGAGGAAGTCTGCTTCCCAGTTGAGGACTCCTGGGATGAATATCGCAGAGATGGCTGGATGATGTAGCTCGGCCCAATGCAGTATGTGCGTGACCTCTGCCATCGCCCTTAGACTGAGAGTTCCGCCTTGGTGATTTAAGTAGGCCACCGCGGTGGCGTTGTCTGACTGAATTTGTACTGGAAAGTCTTGCAGATATTTTTGTGCCAACATGAGAGCTTTGAGAACAGCCCGAAGTTCTAACACGTTGATTGGTAGGGTGCTTTCCTCCTGTGTCCAACGGCCCTGAAAGGTATGCTGACCCGTCACTGCTCCCCATCCGCGGAGACTTGCATCCGTGGTGTGAAGTTTCCAATTGGAAAGCCAGAACAGGTGACCCTTGTCGAGAATGGCCGGGTGTAGCCACCACAACAGGTTTTTCCGAACTGCTGGTGTTAGGACAATTGTTTGAATTTTTATCAAATGTTGTTGTCCCTTCCACTTGGATAGTATGAGGCGCTGAAGAGGGCGAGAGTGGAACGGAGCATATTCCACCATATCGAATGTCGATACCATGGACCCTAGAACCTGCATTGCTGAGTACACTGACACTCGTGGCTTGCTTAACAACAGCCGAATTCGCTGTTGAACTTTGGCAATTTCGTCCGGGGGTAGAAAAATCTTCTGTACCCTGGCATCTAACAAAGCTCCGAGATGCAGCATCCGTTGACAAGGATGTAGAGACGATTTTTTGAGATTGATCACCCAACCATGATCCTGTAGAAAGGTGATAGTAGTTTGAAGATGAAGGAGCAATGTTTCTGGGGACTGAGCTAGAATGAGCAGGTTGTCTAAATAAGCCATTATTCGAATGCCCTGGCGGCAAAGTTGAGCTGCCATAACTGCCATAACTTGTGAACCGAGCACTCTCGGTGCTGTAGGGAGGCCAAATCGTAGAGCCTGGAACTAAAAATGGTTGTGCATAATAGCAAACCGAAGAAACTGTTGATGAGCCGGCGCTATAGGGACATGCAGGTAGGCATCTTGTAGATCTAGAGAGACCATAAAATCCCCAGGCTCCAAGGCCAGGATTATGGATACCCTTGAGAGACAATGTCTAGTACCCATGCATCTGTGGTGGATTGGCACCAAACATTTGCAAATTGAAGTAGACGGCCTCCTACCTTGAAAGCCCCCAAGGTGGGGCCCGCAGCTTCAGGCTGAGGCTTTATCTGCAGGCTTCTGCGGCGGACACCGAGCTGCCCAAGATTGTTTTGGCTTTGATTTGGAACCTTTATTAGGTGCTTGTTGCCTTGGAAACGATTGTCCCTTGGCTTTTCCCTGCATACGGAAGGGCCGAAAGGACTGGTGCGCTTTAAGTATAGTAGCAGAAGGCAAGAATGCAGACTTAGAGGCCGCTATGGTAGCCACAATTTTATCTAACTCTGTGCCAAATAGAAGCTCTCCAGCGAAAGGTAAGTCTTCTAGTGCTTTCTTGGAATTGGTGTCCGCTTTCCAAGAGCGTAACCAGAGTGTTCGCCGTGCTACAATTGATGTAGCAGATGCCTTAGAAGCTAATTGTATAACATCAGCAGCCGCCTCACTCAGGTAGGCAGCAGCATGTTTAATGTCCATGACATAAGACAGCTGTTCTTCAGAAGCATTAATGTTTTCTAAAGCCTTGGCCCAAGCGTCAATAGCCAGGGCAACCCAAGCTATTGCTAACGCTGGCCTAGTAACTGCTACTGAGAGGGAAAAAATGGTCTTAAGACTAGTTTCTAGTTTTCTGTCGGTAGCATCTTTTAAAGAAGATGCAGATGGAATTGGTAATGTGGACGCACGGACTAAGTGTGCGACATGAGCATCAACAGAAGGCAGCACTTCCCACTTAGTGCATTCTGTGCCCTGCAGAGGATAAAAGGAGGCTAATTTTTTAGGGACTGCAAACCTCCTGCTAGGAGTTTTCCATGCTTCTTGGCGTAACTCATTAAAATCCTCAGATGGTGGGAATTCTGGGGTAGATTTATTACTAGGCGATCAGGGGAATCTGCGCTATCCCCGTGCGCTATAGCAGTGATCTATCACACCCGCCGAGCGTTTACCCCAGCCTCCTGCCAGATTTATGAACGGTCAGCATCGCTGACCGTTCCGCCGCCTGCAGCTGTCAACTTCGCCAGCTGCAGGCGGCGATGCCCTATACCTAACAGCAGGGACAGCGCTGTCCCTGCTGCTGGCGCTGAGCAGCGCTGGGATCTCGCGAGACTAGCGAGATCCCACGCATGCGCAGTGAGCCGGCCGGGGGGGAGGAGACGGCGCATCAGTATTAACTGATGCGCTGTCTCCAGGAGGGACATCGCCGGAGGGGGGAGTTAGCGCTCCCCCACTCCGGCGGCAAGATCTTAATAGATCTTGTCGGTGTCCCCTCCTGCTTCGCCTCGCTAATGAGGCGAAGCTAGAACTGCTATAGCGGCGCGATAGGCGCCGCTATAATAAATCTACCCCTCAGTTCTAACCGATTTTTTACGCTTAAACAAAGGCGTCTTATTTTTAGGAGCTGCCGGCATGTCATGAATGTTTAATATGTTACGAACCGCCTGCACTAAGGCTGGTACGTCCACTTCTACCGAAGAATCTTGTTCTTCAGAATGAGTCTCCTGTGAACCATCATCTGCCTCCTCATCAGACTGAGAAAGTTGTACAATAGGGGCCACTCTTTTTTTCACTCTGGGTACAGATTGAACCTCAGACTGTGCTGCACACAAAATTTGAGGAATATTCTGCTGGAGCATAGGTGGTACATGCAAATGGGAAGGAATTCCCAAAAAAAGCTGAGGCGGCGGAGCCGCTAAACGGTCAGCAATATGGGCCAATACTTCCGTAAAAGAAGCCACCCACTGTGGTTGTTGCGTAGTAGTGACTGGGACAGGCAATGAGTGGATAGGAGGCACATAACAATTAAGGCATAGGCCATCCTGTATAAGGTCCTGTGCAGACAGACCTGCCGAGCAGGATTTACAGATGTTAAGCACATGGACTTCAGATGCCTTAGCGTCTCTGGACATCTCCCTAGAGAGCTAAAAACCCAAACTGCACTGTGACACCTTCACAAACAATATGTACTGTGAGATACCGTAATAACCCTATAGCACTATTAGGCCGGGTAGGTATATAGGTTACAGATATAAGACAGAAAACAGTCAGATATACAGTACTAGCATACAGTCACATACAATGCAGTAATCTACAGATACACACTGCCAACTACTCAGACCACAGAGGCTGGTAGGATGTGTGCTTTGTACAACCTGATCCAGGGGGAAAGGAGTACAGGAGACTGGACCCAGCGCTTCCACGGAACTGCTGCACGTGTACAGCGTGTGCAGAGTAACCTATGTGGGAGGAGGGGTCAGAGATAAGCAGCCCAGGTCATTTAGCCCTTTGTGGAGTAATGTTCTGGGCTGGGGGGAAAGGGCTACAGGGGGGAGAGCTCACCTTCCCCCTGTGCTGCATTTAACCCCCGGGATGCTGGCCTATTGTAATAACTGTAAGGGCTAACTACAGCCCCCCAGCCAGCCTTTATCACCCGGTGGTCTAGTGGAGCACGCGAGGCAGCCCCGGTGCTGCACTTCAGCTCCCTCCGGCTGGTCTCCACAGCCGGAGGGCAGGACTACTGAAGCGCTGCTTTCCGCAAACGGAGAGGCGCTTACCTGCATCCCCGGTCCCCGGCTGTAGTCAGGGCGCTGAAGCGGGTCCCTGCTAGCCGAGTCCTCTGCTGGCGCCCACCGGAAGCACCAGCGCGAGCACTGGTGTTGCGGCGCCGGCGGGGGTAGTATGAGCGGGTTGCGTAAGCGGCTATAACCGCTGCGCCTGCCGCGCTCATAAGTGAAAAAAAAAAAAAAAAGTTTTCAGCTGCAAAGGCAGCCCTGTAATATGGTGTCCGGCTCCGGCCGCACAAACGAAAAAACTAGATGCCTGAGGTCAAGGGGCGGGGTGTGTGGAGGGTGGACCGGAGCGTCCTGGGACTAAAAGTTTAACTGTTGGTGCTCCGGACACAACCTACCAGCAACCCCAATGTGACTCCTGTGGAGCACTGTGGACTCTGCAGAGGAAATATTCAACTACTCCTCACTGCTGAGGTGAAGTACCAACAGTGACCACTAGAGGCCAGTCGATGGACCAAATTACTGCTTAATACAGTGTTTCCCAATCTTTGTGCAGTGGCAGAAGTGCCCAGGGTTGGTGGTCAAGGACCAATTCAAATAATTTATGATCAATGTAATAGGCAAAACCAGTACTTGTGGCTGCCAATCATAATTTATGTGGATAAACAGAAGGGAATCCTGTCCCTCACCACATAACTGTGTATTAACACAATATATTCAATTTAATATTTTTTTCTAAAGTACTCAATAAGAAACTTTTGGCCTAGCGGTGCCACTAAAAAATTTCTGATGCTCTAGGGTGCTGTGATTCAAAAAAGTTTGGGAACCACTGGCTTAACAGAAATTGAAAGCAAAATGATTTGTTTCAAATGTGCTGGATATGGAGAGCGGGAGCTGTGAAGACAGAGATTGCCTTGCTTGGGGGGGTGTGAAAGGCTTATTGCCTTGGCTTTAGAATACCTGTGGGAAGGCAAGTTGACTTTGAAGCGGCAATGGAAGCAACTATTTTGTCAAATTCTGGACCGAAAAGTGCAGACCCAGAAAATGGCAGGGCTTCTAAAGCTTTTTTTGAGTCATCATCTGCTATCCAGGATCTCAACCAAGGCTCGTCTTGCTGCTACTGAGACAGCTGATATCTTAGATGCAAAAACACCTGCATCTAGGACGTCCTCGATGAGGTAGCTGCTTGCCTCCCCAATATTGTCCACTAGGGACAATAAGTCTGCTCTACGCGTACCTGACTGCAGGCCTTCTGATAAAGCATCAGCCCAGCGACTGATAGCCATATTAGTACAAGCTGCTGCATAAGCTGGTTGAATGGCAGCTCCTGCATTAGTGCAAATGAATTTTAGAAATCTATCTAATTTTTTATACACTGGGTCGTTATAGGTACCGCTGCCAGGCCTCCGGTGACACCCCCCCACGACCGGCGGTGTGAGCCACATCACTCGATTCCCCTTTGACACTTCTACCTCAGCCACAGCTCCTCCTAAGTGCGGGGAGGTGACTGGTGTGAGCGGCCATAAGGTCAGTCCACCAGTCGCTGGGAGAAGTGCGGAGGCTGTCAGCTGCAGTGCTGGGGCCACGATGCTGACAGCATGAATTAAAATAAAAACTGAAAAAAACTAAAATAAGTAAATTAAGGCTGAAACAGCCCTCTCCTATACACGGCGCCTTGTTCCTCAGAGCACCAAGGGGAAAAAAATGGTCTCTGAGGACAGGAAGGGGTTTTAAGGTGGGGTGGAGCTACAGGCTGCACTGTCCCAAAGACGTTTCACCTCCTTAGTGCCCTGGAATACACACTACTTCAGCATTTACCACTGGCCGTTCGAAAAAAATAAGTGCTCATTGGTTTTTACTCTAATGGGCAGGATGCTGTGGGCCAATCACATGGAGGAATATGTATACTCCACATTCAGTCATTGTGACACCTTCGTACGGCCCACAAAATCATAGATGCCACTTAATGGGTGTCTGAAGTGCAACCTTGGTCTTTTTCCCTGCATCACTACTGGCACAAAAAAAGAGTTGAGTGACTGTTGGATATGCTGCAATACTGCCAGTGGAGAGTTGAGTCATAGCGGGAGCTTCACCACCATTGGTGCACAGGAATAGAGTAAGGCTGGGGCCACACTTAGTGTTTTGGCAGAAAGGAGACTGTACACAGTCTTCTATGCTGCCACCACACATATGTGGCAGGGCCACAGCCACTGGATCCAACCATAGCATTCTGCAGTTGGACAGGATAGCAGGACTACCAGATTTCAATAAGAACACAGGATTCCGCAGAACAGGATAACCCACAATCCAACCTAGCGGGTCCCAATAAAATGCTGTGTGGCCCAAGACTAACCATTGGGGTACCATATCAGGAGGCAGGAGTGACCATATTTTTACAATTTAAACTTTATTATTGAATTTTTAAAGTGCAGCAAAAAAAACCTTCTGAGCCACCGAGTCTTCAAGTGGCTTTTTTGCGCCCGCCGCCATGATAAAGTACCAGCGGTCGAGATTATGATGTCGGTACGGACATCAGGATTGTGACTCGACTATCAGGCTGCCAACATACCACACCCATGACCCCATGTATTACAGTACATCCTATAATAAAGTATATAGAGTAGCAGTAGAACCTCATCCCAATGAGTAAAATACTGGTTCACAATGAATAGCTAGTGCAAAAAGGGTTATGTTGGCTTCATATTTAAGGTGTGAATGTCAATAAATGCATACCTCAGCTGTCTTTGCCCAATGTAGAGGGGTTGCCCCATGTCGTGGATCTTCTGCACGGATCTGGCTGGCGCTGAAGTCTAAGATTGCTTCTGCACATCTAAAAGGGAAGTATAGATTATATTATAAGTTCATAAAAAATGAAACAGTGTGATCTCAGTGAGGAGAGAATCTTCTATGCCATTATTTATAATATTGTTATTAATCATTCCAACTCACCTCATAATGGGCATTATACAGGCTAGAATAGTTGAATCGGCAAGTTTGGCATTGCAATAAAAATCATTTTATATACAGTTTCAGAGCTATGCCCTTTTAAACATGCAGCGGTTGTTATAGTAATGATTATATTGTAGCAGTATATTGATGGGCATTACAAATACGCCTGGTTAATATGTAACACTGAAGTATTCAGTCTTTTGTAATGCCTCTATATGAATGATGGGTTTACCTTACCCTTTCATTGAGTATTTCATAGCTGTGTGAATGGGGTAGCCATCCTTTCCCAAGATATCGCAGTGAGCATGGCAGCGCAGAAGGGCAAGCACTGACTCAGCCTTGCCCATGCGGCACGCCACATGCAACGGAGACTCCCTGGTGTTGCTCAGATGGTTAATACCAATGGATGGCACCGAACACAGGATCTAGAAGTAAGTAAAAGGGTGTAGAAAATAAAACAACAAGCGAGAAGCTTAGTGAGTGGCACAAAAGGTACAAAGTGGGTGGTGGGCATATAGTCAAGTGTGTTGGCAGGAAAATATATGGATGGAACAGTCAGTAAGTAAAAGAGCAAGCACAATACTGCACACAAGTAGTAACCTCTATAACACTGGGGTTGTTCTGACGGGCTGCGTAGTGGAACACGGTCTCTCCATTAGAGTCAGCAATGTCCTGCTTAGCATGGCACTTCTCT
Source organism: Crinia signifera (assembly GCF_055691185.1). NCBI lineage: Eukaryota > Metazoa > Chordata > Amphibia > Anura > Myobatrachidae > Crinia > Crinia signifera. Next base: position 57,691,109 of record NC_139224.1, read on the forward strand.
ACAAGCTCCTGTATACACTCAATATCTCCTTTCTTGCAGGCCAGGTGTAGTGGGGTACAGCCTCCATCACATTCTGTGCTGTTCACACTCCTGGAGAATACATAAAGCTGTACTTACTGCAAAACCTGCCAAAGGTGTTGTACATGTGTACATTTATACATACTGTATACTACACACAAGGAGAATTCTCTAAACTGACAAAGTTGATGGGAAGGCTTTAAATTGTATTTTTTTTAAGTGATATAACAGACATTGAAGGAGGGGATCCTTAGGGGGAAACACTGCTTACCTGCAGCCAATATATATTAATATAAGCCGGGAATCCTGACATGGGTCAGCTAAGTATACTGATCTTCTCTCTGCCCCACCCCCCTCCTATATCTCCCTTTCTGTTGCTGCAATCTGACACTATTCCCACCCCCCTAGTGCCAAGATCTAACCCCCCCTGCACACACACTTCCCAGGCGTAGCACTAACCCGCCCCGGTAATGCACTTTATGGAATCCTGTTAGTCGGAATTCCAGTGCCAGCATTCCAATTGATGTCTGGATGCCGGCACTGGTCTTCGAGCAGTAGTTGGGAAGCCAGCGTCGGTATAGTGAAAACCGGAATCCTGAACGCATCCCCATAAGATAACTTAATTCCACATGATTAAAGACCACATGACTTACTGTAGGGTGGAATTGTATTTAAAATGTGAATAATACCTGGTGCAACCTGATTTCTTTCTTCTATTTTCTACTCATTAAGAGGATTGGCACTCCTCTTTTCAGGATAGGCCGTGGCAAACTGAACTTCTTTTAGAAAGATTTTATAAATTTTAAGAACAGTCTGGTGCAAGGGTTACTGTATAAGCACTTATTTTCACGAAGCTTTTATTTTCGCAAGCCCGCCATAATCGCAAAACTGTAAGGCTCGCAAAATATTTTTGCAAAAGGGGTTCTATTTAGGTTCATATAAAATTTGCTAAATTTTCAGCTCGCAAAATCCAAGATGTCTTCATTTTCGTGAAAATTACGGCTCGTGATAATAAGTGCTTATACAGTATATATTTTGTATTTATAATACCCGACACCGCTTGTTAGGAGGTCATCTTATGGCAGGTACAATTGTGCTTCTGGGCCCAGATTGTGCTGTTGTTCGCCAATGTTGAAGTTAGCTAGAGTATACATAGAAGAGAGTTGTAGGCAGGTTATTCTTTTCCCACGACCAGTGCCCTCCAATATGTTTTGGCCAGGGGATATAGGAGGACTTTATGTCAAGCCTAATGCTTTATAATGGTACTCATTAGGCCTACTGCATGTTGGTAATATATAAGCAGTGATTGCAAACAGCACCTGCTAGCCACCCCCCACCCCCGCCCCTGCAGTGCTTTGCATGCATTCCGCCAACAGTCCATTTATGTAAATAGTCACCAGGTCAATGGCTTTTTTTGTTCTAAGCCCATTACGGTGCTCCCTGACATATATAACAGGACTAACAGAAAGGAAAAGATCAGGCAACATGCTCCTCGGCCACTGATCCTGTACTTCTGCCTGTTGGCAGTGGATACTAGGTCAACGAGGGACCATTGCAGATGTGTCACAATGTGGCTTAATGCTTCCTGCAGGCCCCGATGTCTGATTACAGGTATCAGGAAATTGTCAAAGGCCTTTCTGATAGAAGCCAGGCTTAAGCCACGGGGCAACCAGGCTTTTTGTGCTGAGGGACATGCTGCAGCACGAATGCTCAGCACATAGCGGGACACCCAGTCAGCACACTGCGATGTTGTATTACAATTTTTATAATAGGCAAAGCCCCGTGATCTGGGGAAAGCCAGTGCAAGCACTGGATTTCCATGCGGGCAATACAGACGCACGGCACCACGCATCGGCATTGCTGCAGTGCATACACACGGAGAGTTCCACATCGCTTAGAAAAGGGGATGAAATCGCCCTGTGTGTATGCCCCTTTAGAAAAGAAATACACTGGGCACTAGCTGCCAATACTGGCCCGAGAATTGCAGGATAACCGTCAGGTATAAATATGGAAGGTGCCTTCTTTCTAAACAGTAATGGCTCCTGCATGACTCCCAAGACCCCCCTGTATATGATAGGGTGGAAAATAGATTGCTATACTGGCTCGCCAGCATGGATGGCAGCAGATTGTGACGCAGCCCATACTTTGTGTCAGAGACACAAGATCTGTAACCAAGCATATTTAAATGGCACTTATGTATAGTATTGCTCAGGAGTCAGGACCCACCTGCCACTTCTGAAGTTGGTGCCAGTACATCTCTTAAGGTGCCCATACACGGTCCAATGATGCTGTGCTATGCAATGCGTGCTCCCGCGGGCATCCCATTGCACAGCACATTGTCTCTGCAGCCTGTGCTTGTTGAACTAGGTCCAGATCGCATCGCATCATGCGCAAATCGCATGCGATCCGATACGATCTACTTCAAAAACGCACGGGAATTATTGTACCGTGTATGGGCACCTTGACAATAAGAGAAGTGAGGGATATTATTTGGGAGAGAAGACAGAAAAGTGGGCGAATCCATGTTTGGAGATTGATTCCATCTTACTTGTCTGTGTAAGAGGCCAAAACAACAAAGTACAGTATTAGTTATGTAGTAAATATGCCAACTAATCCTGTACAACTGTACATACTCCTGCTTACAAATGAGATGTCATATAAACATATGGATGGAAGTTGACGACTTGGCGAAAAGATGATAAGTTTGGATGATAGACAATTATAAAAGTTTATTTTTTAGAAACAGGACTAAAGTGAAGTTGTCCAACACGCACGCTACAGTGTGCAATTTGGGCAACAATATATCTATTAGTATGGGTTCAACTTTAGGGTCAAGTAAAGTTGTACTAACAATCAACATACCCCATTAGATGAGAAAGTAAATGATATCACTCAGAAGCAGTTGGCAGGACTTTTGGGTTATGGGCCCACGTTCAAAAAATTATATTCAGGCCGCCCTCCTTCACCTCAACCTAAGTTCACAATAACTCATTGCTGGTTTGGGCAGCAGCAGGCCCCTTAGTTGTCATGGGCCCCAGTGCAAAGCACCTGCTGCACCAATGGTAGTTCCTCCTCTTCTCAGAAGGGCCCTTCTGGGCGATAATATTTTATTTTCTCTTATAGCGTGTACACTCAATATAAGTAATGTCGTTATCGCCCCCCTCAACCCCGCCGGCATCAGCAAATGCCATTGCTGGCAATATCGCCGGCTGCACACATCGTCTTGTGTGTACCCGGCTTAACAGTAATTCGATCTTACCTCAGAATTCCATTGTGTTTAAAACATTCTCGAAGACCCATCTCCACTGCTATATGTGCCAAAGACCAGTTTGGATGCGCACGCAGACAGTCTGTAAGTTGTTGGACAGTTTCAAGACGATGTCCCTGTCTTGCAGTCTCATAAAATGGCCGCAGTTTGACTGCATATTCCTGAAATTGCTGTAGAGCTTCTGTCTCTGAATCCAGCTGGAACAAACTGAGAGAAAATCATCAGAATGACATAAAAAAACAGAACAGTCTTCCCTTGAATGTGCTTAAATGACTTCCTCTACTACAGGCATGTCCAGATATTGTGAATCTACACATCCCAGCATGCTTTGCAATAGTTTTAACATTCTCTAATAGCAAAACTGTGTCAAATCATGCTGGGATGTGTGGTTTCACATCATCTGAAGGGCCAACGTTGGACATGCCTGCTCTACATCATGTACTGTAGAGTGTATTTAGGAGTCATCTCAGCCCTAAAGAAGAGACTGGCTCAAAACACGTTGGTCCTGGAATTGTTTTCGACTCCTAGCCCTTTGTGATTGATACAAGGATCGTGGAACCATCCCTGAATTGTTTTGGAGCCATTTCAGGGTAGGTTTAGACTACTCTGCTAATCACCTGCTGCTCCTTCATCCACACTTCGGTATGATCCACCCTTTCAAACTATGTATGTATGTATGTATGTATGTATGTATGTATGTATAACTTTTACTTTTCCCACACCAGCACTACCCGCACCTTATGTGCATCCTGATGAAAAGACTTATAGCCTTGAAACATTGATGACGCCATGATGATGCTGTTTGTTTGATTTGGAAACTATAAATATCTTATTACCTCAAACCCGTGAGTGCTGCAAATTTTTATGTGACCAGTCTGAATATGTATACAAAGCACTACGTAACTTGGTGTTAAAAAAAAAAAAAAAAGCGTCGTAGCACTTTGTGTACAGATTCAGACTCAGCCACACACAGATATACAAGTGTCTAATATCAAATGAAGTATGGTGAAGCAGTTTGTTGCATTGTGACTAAAATGCATTCAAGAGAAATAGATTCTCGAGGCAAGTGAAGTGCCTGCCATGCCAAGGGCTGTTTGGAACGACTACAGCAATAGTGTATGAGGACAAATCTCTAACTCAGAGGAGCTTGGAAGAGTATTTCTAGCTAGCATTTATTTAATTTTTTTAAATAAATAGGGGATTGAAAAAAATAGAATCTAACCTGGTATGACAAATAGGCAAATGAAATAGGCAAATGAAAAATAAATTCCAATAACTGAAGTGCAGTCTACCTAAAAACAGGCTATTAACAGCTTATAAGTGGGGGGGGGGAAAAAAGAGTACTTGTGTAATTTCATGGCGGCAGTTAAGTAATCAGCATAGCATCCCTGTCAGAATGAGCATAGTGTTCCCACGGCCAGCTTAGTTAAAAGTAGCGTAGTGTTTCCGCGAGCGTCCCTGTCAGAATTAGCATACTGTAGCTTAGTGTTCCCTCCCGCGGCTGCTTAACGTAGCCAGCATCCCTGTCAGAGCCAGCGTACTGTTCCTGCAACCAGCGTAGTCAGTACGCAGTACATTGTATCAATTATGGCTGCCGACAAATTAACCATTTTTAACCTGCCGCAGACAGAGGAGGAGTCGGTGAATTTCTTGCAGCTTCACCACTTTCTCCCTGAGACCAAGACGTGTCCTAATGGCCATCCAATGTGACTCAATGTGAAGGAGCGGATGTGGCGCTGCCACTTAAGAAGCTGCGGCAAAAAGGTTAAAGTCCGTGCCGCACAGTGGTTTCGTGGATGCTATCTTACGTTCATGACACTCATACGCTTCGTGTTTTGTTGGGTGGAGGAGCTAACCAGCATCACGTTTTGTGAGCGTCATTTCTCCATTTAGAAAAAAACCACTGTGCAGTATAACAACCTTATGCGGGAGGCCTGCACCGTGGACCTAATGTCGCAGCCCCAACGCCAGATTGGCGAACCAGGGAAAATAGTTGAGGTGGATGAGAGCCTCTTTGTACAGAGGAAAAGTCATGTGGGACGCATGCTGCCTCAACAGTGGCTGTTCGGAGGCATTTCCAGAGACACCGGTGAGTGCTTCGTGACACCTGTGGAAAGACGTGACGCCAGCACCCTGATGGCCGCCATCAACAAATACATTGAACCGGGGACGACTATACACTCGGATTGCTGGAGTGCATATAACAAAGAGCAGCTGGAGCAGGCCGGGTACCACCATGCACGGGTGAACCACTGCTACAATTTTGTTGATCCGGACACTGGGGTTCACACCCAAAACATTGAATGCCTTTGGGGATCGTGTAAGTGGCGTAACAACCGTCAAAGGGCCCTGCGCACCAGAATATGGACTCCTACCTACAGGAATTCATTTGGCGAAAGACTGTTGGCGCAGAAAACGCTTTCCATCGTATACTTTTTGCCTTAACTCTGCTCTCACAGGCTGACAAAGCAGACGGCACAGATGCAGACAACTGCATCCACTTCTGCTGCAGTTTCTGTCAATGCAGAATCAGAAGAATAACGGTTTCATTTTTTTCTTTCTTCTTGATAAGAAAGATTTATTACTTTGTTAAGTTGCTTTCTTGTTATTATTATTGTTATTATTATTATCTAAAATCCAGTTAACACATGTCATCATTACTGTCTCAGATGTATGATTTGGCAGGTGTGAATGTGTTCCTGAAACACCCCCACTATCCAGCGTGGCAAACGCATCGAGCCCCGCGAGGGGCCGCGTTACGCGTCCTCCCGACCTTTTCATACCCCCACTATACACGTCGATGGAGTTGATGTTATAAAATGTGGCGAGCGCAGCGAGCCCAAAGTGTGGCGAGCGCAGCAAGCCCAGCAAAGGGACGCGGATTGCTTTACATGTATTCAGTGTCTGCTCGCCACGATTCCGGCTCGGTGGCTCGCTGCGCTAGCCACACTTTATAAAATCAACTCCACGCCGACATGGATAGTGGGGATATGAAAAGGTCGGGAGGATGCGTAACGCGTCCGCTCGCCACGCTTCGGGCTGGCATGGATTGTGTGGGTTTCAAATGGAGGAATTTGCCAGTATGTAACATGGAGCACTGGCAAATGCCTCCTTTATTATGCATGAGACGCACTTGCGTCTGCACCCCCTCTTTGTGCAGGAGACACATGCGCTACCGAACCCCTAACCCTCATGGTAGGGTTGCTATACCCTGCCGCAATAGTTACTCAGACGCAGAAGCGTATCACACGCAGAAGCGTCTCAGACAGATTGAGCGCCTCTCCGCCGCCCCCCCCCCATGATCCCCTCTACGCCGGAGGGGGGATCATGGAGCGCTGGCGCTGTGTGAGGCGCTCACTAGGCTTGCCAGGGATGCTGGGAACAGAGATGCAGTTCCTGGCAACAGTACGGTGAGTAGCTGCCTCACGGGGACACTATGCTGACTACGCAGGGTTGCCACGGAGTCCTACGCTAGGCAGCCGTTGGGCTACGCTGATAACCTAGCTTAGGCTGCCGCCGTGAAACTACACAAGTACCAAAAAAATTAGATTAGATTACTGTAACCAACTACTGATCAGTTTACCATGGATGAAGCATGTTGCTGGTTATAAAGAAAAAAAGCTGCACATCATAACTTCCAGTTTTAATGAAAAAGTTTCCAGACACACCTCAGGCAACTATTTTGGATTCTGACATCAAAACCTGGGAAAATGGAAAAGTGCTCCTGTGGCAGGGTCGTAACTAGGTGTGTGACAGTGACGCGAGAGACAACTCATGTGGGCGCTAAGTGCGTAAGCAGCATTACTCCTGCAGGCGCTATGTGTATAAGCGGCACTCCTCCTTTGGGCATTGTGCATGTAAAAAACTCTAATCCTGAGGGCATTATGTGCATAAATGGCGCTGTGGGTAAGCGGCACTACTCCTCTGTGCATTAAGTGTATAAACAGCGCAGCACTACTCCTGTGGCTATTGTGTGCATTAACGGTGTGGCGCTACACCTGTGGGCATTATGTTCATAAGCAGTGCTGTGGTTTTTGCGTGCGTCAGTGGAGATACTCCTGTGTTCATTGTGTGCGTAAACAACGCTACTCCTGTGGGCATTACGCCATCTCTTACAAAAATCATTATGAAGATCCAACATGCTTTTCAGATGGAAACTATCGGTCTACCATACTCTCTCCGGTCCAACTCTCCCCTAACCAAATGGTCTAGCTGGTATGACTACTCAACTTCAAGCGAGGGAGCCAACCTTTTACTGGAAACTGAATGATTCTGTACGTTTGTGATTTATTGCTCTTATTTTTCTGTTATTTAAGAATATATCTATCTCAATGTATAATTAATATTATGATACTACGTAATTGGACTCTCTCCTTCCCTTCTTCCCCCTCCCTCCCCTTCTTTCTGTATCTCATCCCCTTCCGTGGTTAAAAGGAACAAAACTCTTAATAAAAATTGAAATAAAAAATAAAAAAATATAGCGAGCAGGAGCAGGTGAAGGGGATTAGAGGTGGTAGGGAACGGTGCTCAAAAGTTATTAAGTGACGTCACCTCAGCTTCCCCACTAAACCCACAGTCTGCAATGTTCCCCAAAAAAGAAAGGAGAAAGTTCTCAAAACCCAGTTCTGTTCACTCAGTAGGGAGAGTTCTATTCAGCAGTTCGGTTCTCTCAGTGTAGACTTTCTACATCTGTTACTGCAGAAATGGCACTGGGCAGGAGAATTTTTTTCAATTTGAGCGGTTTGCCGGCACTATAATAAATCCTAAGTGCAGTATCTCTTCGAAGAATATATTCACTGCCTAAAGAAGCAAATGGGAAGGTAGCATAGCACCTTGCTGTCATGTATACAGGGCACTAGGTAGTAAAAATATACCCTAAATAACATGTTCTGTTTAACCAATGCGGCTATAATATGGAGATTTCAGTTAATAGGTTTAAAGTCATAAAATAAACTAAAATAACATACCTGCAAATGATCTTATGATAACCAAAGCTTAACCTAACCTATTATTCTATTTAAAGTTGCCTTATACCTGATGTGGGTTCATATCTCAGGATCAAATGAATTCCTTATATCCAGCTCCCAGGCCAATTCATAGGGTCCTAAATGTAGGCATTACTAATACTGTATATAATACAATAGATCGAGGACAACAGACTGCAGGCGTGAGACAGGGATTTTAGTGTGGTAAGCCAAGTTTGGTAATGATGTCTGTAGTCAATATTAAGGTGGTGTATAGTATATTCGATTCCTAAATAATAAAATGGCTTCATGCCTTTATTCAGGTTTGATTGTGTATGCTAAGCTGAGGTGATAATCAGGAAACTGTGCTACTGATCACTTAAACGTTAGTAGTGAATAGGCACCTCTAACTGCAGATGCCCAAACCACGGAATTTTGTGTAAAGGTGTCAGAGCATAGTACTTACCTACTCTCCTGGGAGTGCATGAAACTCAATGTTGCAGGTAGCCCTTTGCACCCCTTAAGAGTAGGTGGATCATCTGCATTCCACTCTCTTCTTAGTGAAGTGGGCAGGATGAGGAGATAATGCAGAAAATTGTAGATCTGTATTTAGGGCAGGGTTTAATGATGCAATTTGCATTATTTTAGCCCCACCCGATCCCAACAGCCTGAAAATTGTGCCATTTTCCTGAGATGGGGGTGTGGCCTAATGAGCCTGGCCAGCATCTCTAAGAAAAACAAGGTTGGCAAGTATTTTTAGGGAACCCTGTAATGGAACTTTTTGGTCTGTGGACAGCAGCCATTTATTACATTGCTTTATATGGTCACAAGTCTACAACCTACAGTATAATAAATTGATGAAAATTAAGGCATATACTAACCGAAATGCATTTTGTGGAGTAAGAGGGTTTACTAAAAGGCACTCCCATGATTTTGCAGTCCTACTCTTGTAAAGCAAAACCCGTCCATCTTCTCTAATTCGGGGGCAACCAACATAGTCCGACAGAGGCACCTCCCGCACCTTGTAAGGATTTGTGAATAGGTTGCTTACTGCGCTAACAGTGTTGAAGATTCGTCCAAACAGGTCCATCGAATTTACTGAGATGGAAAATAAATAAGATGATATTAGACAGGAGATACTCAGTAGAGCAGGTTTATTAATAATTACTTGATATAAATCCATTGCTTAGTAGCTTTACATAAGAGAAAAAAAAAAAAGATTCTGAAAACCCATATGATGTACAAATCTGTCTGTCACACACATTGAGTTGATAATGAAACAAAGTTGTTGAATTAGAAAAAAAATGAACAATAAAAAAAAAAACCAGGATAGGATCATTTCCTGAAAACAAGGATTTTTTAAAAATATGCCACAGTAGAGAATAAGAGTTTACAGAAACTATTAAAGCTGGAATAAGGGGATTTTTTGGTTTTACCTGTAAAATCCTTTTTCTGAAGCCATGGTGGATACTGGGACTAACTTCTTAAGAGAAGTGCAGCCTGTGGCTCCTCCTCCATCATACCGTCCCCTGCCATCAGGAACCAGTTATTTTAAAAATCCAAGATAAACAGGAGGAAGAGAAGATAAACAAACAAACAAACAAACAAACAAACAAACATGAATACACATAGCACAACATTTGCTGAATGTTCCCAAAAAAACATGCCCCAAGAAGGAGCATTAGGATGGTTGCCCAGGATCCACCATGGCTTCAGAAAAAAAGGATTTCACAGTAAGACCAAAAATCCCCTTTTATCCTTTCAGCCTATGGCAGATGCTGGGACTGTGGGACATTCCAAAGCAGCCCCCCTATTGATGAGTAAGCTCCAGAGCTATACATAAGAAACCTCGTCCAAAAGCAGCATCTGCTAACGCAAAAGATGTTAAATCTGTAAAATGTAACAAACATATGTGCAGACGACAACGCAGCTGCTCTGCAAAGATGCTCCACCGAAATCCTTGCACTTTTGCCCATGAAGCACCAACCGACAAAGTAGAGGTGCCCTCACCGAAGCTGGCACCAGCTTCCTAGCCAAGAGGTAGGCCTGTCGGATGGTTTGGTGTAACCAATGCGCCTACGTTTGTTTAGAGGCTGGCCAGCCTCGCCTGTGGGTATCATAGAGAACAAAAAAAAAAAACTAGTCCGTTTTACGAAGGAGGGGGCAGTTCTGCTCTCAAATACACAGCACCTGGACCACATCCAATGTCTGTAAGGAATCTGAAGCAGGAGCATCTGGGAGTCAGGGATGAAAGCCGGCACTACAATCTCTTGACATAAAAACCTGACAAAACTTTTGGTAGGTAATCCAACCTAGTGCATAATACTGTCCTATACTCATAGAACACAAGAAAAGGGAAATGATGAGACAAGGCCCCCAAGTCAGATGCCCACTGCATCAGCCCGCAGGGTAACAGGAAAAAAGTTTTCCATGTGAGCAAATAAAAATCAACGGATTCCAACAGCTCAAAATGGAGCACCCTGTAGCTTGCGCAGTACCAGGGGCCAGTCCCAGGGCTGCACTGGTGGACGTAGGTGCAACACTTCCTGCAAATAGTGCATATTGTGTAAGAAGCTGCCACACGCCTCTGAAAAAAGAACGGAGAGGGCTGAGACCTGCACCTTCAGGGAGGCACAATACAAGCCCACATCTAACCTCTTTTACAAGTAAGCCAGCACTCTAGATAGGTGGTAGATCTTTGGATCATAGTGGAGTAATGCACACCACTGGAAATATTTGTGCCAAATTCTGCAATAAATCCTATCAAAGGAAGGCTAACGTGTGCTCCACAGGGTCCGGATAATTTTGGAGCAGAAACCACTGGACCTTATTACCTATCCCTCAACCGCCACCCCGTCAAATTGAGATTGAGGAGATCTCGGTGATGGCTGGACCCTGCGGCAGAAGGTCTGGCCTGAGAGGCTGCCGCCAGGGAAGCGCTACACACATCCTTGTGAGATTCACGTACCAGGCCCTCCTGGGGAAATATGTGATGCGCTCTAGAAAGTAGAGCTACCGGAGGGAACAATACACCCTCTGAAATGGCCTAGGGGCCGTGGGGGCATCTACGAGTCCGTGCCCGATACAGAGGCAACTTGTGGTTGTGTCTGGAGGCCATCAGTTCCACCTGCGATCAACTAGGAGATGAAAAACATCTTAGTGGAGAGACCACTCCCCTGAATGTATGTCCTGTCGACTCAGGAAGTCTCAAGTTCTCCTGGGATATAAAAGTTACCGACTGGTATGTCAGAAACCGTTCCGCCTATTAGAGAATTGAGGAGACCTCTTTCATGGCAGTACAGCTTTTTGTGCCATCCAGGTGGTTGATGTATGCATAGTGTTGTCTGTCTGAACCTTTACCGGATGGGCTTGGAGCATCGGTCCTGTTTGGCAGAGAGCTCAGAAGATCGCCCTTAGTTTGAGAACATTGATGGACAGATGGGATTCCAGAGAAGTCCAACGACCCTAAAAAGACTGTGTACCACCACTCCCAGCCCCAAAGACTGGCATCCGTTGTCAACAGAACTCAATCATGAGTGTCAAAGGAGCTACCCATGCCTAGGTGGGAAGGCTTGAACCACCACAGGAGGGGGCGAACCTCTTGAGACACGGTGATTGTCTTCAACTTAAGGTGGAGATACAAGCAATTCCACTGGCGTAGTAGCTCCAATTGCAGCGGTCTGGAATGGAAATGACCGAATTCCACCATCTTGAAAGAGGATACTAGTTTCCAACACCCACATACAGAGATAAACGAAGACTGCAGTGTTTGAGGAAAACTAAACTGTAAGTTCCGACCTCTTGACCTCTGGTAGGAAGACTCTCTGGGCCACTATGTCAAACTGGACTCCCAGATGGAGCATAGCGGTGGATGGAACAGTGCTAGATTTCTTCCAGTTGATCATCTAACCATGCTGAGTCTGAAGCATCTGTGTTAAAAAGAGATGCTCCTGAAGGACCTCCTGGAGGTCGTCCAAGTAAGGGTGAATACGAGCTCCTCACTGGTAAAGCTTTGCTGTCACAACTGCCATCACCTTCATGAATACATGCCATGCCTTGGATGGCCAAATGTAAGGGCCCGGATCTGAAAATGATGGTGTCCCACCAATAATCTAAGAAATCGCTGATGAGCCTGGCGGATTGGAATATAGAGGTAGGCGTCCTGTATATCCAGAGGTAGCATGAAGTCCCCATTTTCAATGATTGGAGTATGAATCTGAGAGACTCCATTCTGAACCTCAGCACTCGAAAGAACAGGTTAACTGTTTGAGGTTGATAACTGGTCTGAAAGATCCATTGGGCGAACAAAAATATGTTGGAGTAGAAGCCTCTTCCCCTTTGAGGGACAGGCAATGGGAATATTACTGCGTCTTGTAAAAGAGAGGCGATGGCAGACTGGAGGTTAGAAGCCTTGATGGCATCCACTGTTAGACCTGTGGTTGAGCATTGCATTGGGGGATGCATCCAAAATGAGAGGGCATACCCCAGTGAGACAATTTCTAACACCAACGAGTTGGTTGTGATAGAGCTCCAGACACTGGCGAGTTCCACAGGATTACCACCTACTCTGGGCAGCTCCCCAGGAAGAGCTTCGACATCTGGCAGGTACACCTGTCAAACCGTATCTCAGGTGCCCTAAGGCGAGCTCAGGGAGGACAGAAACCTCCCATGGAGCAGAAGGGCATTTTTTACGACCAAGCCTGTCTGGGTTTGGTCTTTCGGGACGGAGGACTGAAATCTCTGGGACGCCTGAACTCTAGCTTTGCCCTGATGGCGAAAGGCTTGAAAGGACTGTTGCCCAGCTATAGCAGTCCCTGACGGCAAGAAGGCCATCTTGGAGGCTGCAATGGTTGTAACTATTTTGTCAAGCTCTGTGCCGAAAAGTATATTCCTATATGCATTTAAGGGTCCATGTAAGGAGTTTGTTTATTGTATTGTATTCAGAAAGTCATAAGCTTTCCGACGACATATCACAATGCATGAAAATAACAGAAATAGAAAGGACCCTTATGACCGCACCCTTGAGGGCTCGTGCGATTAAACCCATCTTCAAACTTAGATCTTCCCTTCAGATGACAAGATAGTGTGAAAAGATTGAAGACGATTCGTTAAAGCATTCAAGAGTTATCATGGAACATCCATACACAAACATTGTTCAATAATACTTATGTAGATAAGCTGCTGGTACTGCCCTGTGGCTTTAACAGGCACAGTAAGCTTCAACTGTAAACAAACAGAGAAGCTAAAGTCCTGTACACACAGGGCAACTGGTCCTCTGGGCTGAGCCCAGTCTGCAAAGACCCGCTTACCTGCTCCTGTGTCCCAGCCGCGGCTCCCACCAAGTGCCGGCCAACAAGTCCGGCCACTGGGAGAGGGTGAGGGAGCGGTCGGTAGCCGCACAGAATGCTGCGGCTCTGACAGCCCAACTTGTGAAAAGAAAATAAAGATGTGTAAATGGATTTTTAGGGCTAAACTCCTAAAAAGTGCCCTGTTAGGAAGGGTATGAGGCAGGAGGAGCCAAAGGCTGCACTTCTCTAAAGAAGTTAACTCCTTGGTGCCCTGTTCCTCCCAGAACCCATCATACCCATAGGCCCTTATTCTGGTTCACTCGCAAAGGCAAATTCCTTCTCCAATGGACAAAACCATGTGCACTGCAGGTGGGGCAGACGTAACTTGTGCAGAGAGAATTAGATTTGGGTGAGTAAATTTGTTTGGGCTATTTCACACTGTCCGGCTCCTGCCGGACGGCGAAATCCCGCACGGCCAGGAAGTCGTGCCGTGCACAGTAGTTGTGAATGGACACTATTGTGTCCATTCACACGGGACGGCTACGGCCCAGCCATCCAGTTGCAGCCGGATCCCGCCACTGGAAGGGACGGCTGCCGGGCTGTGGCCATCCCCTTCATGATAAACTACTGTTTGCTGCACGGCTTTCTGGCCGTGCGGGTTTTCGCCGCCCGGCAGGAGCCGGAGTGTGTGAAACCGCCCTTTCTGTGCAGGGTAAATACTGACTGCTTTATTTTTACACTGCAATATAGATCTTACTTTAAAGTAAAACCCCACCAAAATCTAATTCTCTCTGAACAAGTTACAGCTGCCCCTGAGGTATCTTGAGGTATCTTCCATTTATGCTGTATAAACACATTAAATCCACACAAATATATTTTATTTGTACAAGGTTTTAAAACATGAAACAAAGTTACAATCTCAGGCACTGAATTTGAATGCCAAGCAATCATTTGCTTGCACATGCGTAGTGCAAGTTACATATCATGTCCCCAGTAGTGCCAGTTACAGCAGGGTTGCCTACCCTCCCGGAATGGCCGAGAGGATCCCGAAAATCGGGTCCCCCTCCCGGCCCCCCGGAAAGGTAGGTAACCCTCACGGATTCTGGGGAACCCCCACGCCACCCACCGATTGCGCCGTCTTCCCCCTGACCTCTGCATTTAAACGCCACAATCTGCGGGTCACAGAGTAGGGGGCAGAGCTAAAATGTCACAATTGCGTCATTTTATTCCCCCCCCCCCCCCCTCCACGGAGATCCGTGAATTGGGTTATTTTACATCATGGGAGCGGTGCTTAATGACGTCAACTTTGCAGTTGGTCAGCAATAAATATAGGGAAGTTTTACACTTTGATTCAGACTAAAAAATAGCGGTGGGTAAAAATGAAAGAAATAAGACACATGGTGCAGGTATTACGAGCAGAAGAGGAGACACATGAAGAAGCTCAAAAGCTTTTTGCAATTTGCCACTGATAGCAATGTATCTGGAAATACCCTACACTCGGGAAGCTGGTATGTAGTGATGCATGTAAAATGTGTGCATCACTGAAGTAAAAGCTGGCCGGTCAGGGTGGCCATTTTACAATAACACTATTGGGCTATTAATGTGTGACGTCACCTCCCCTCGTGCGCCCCCTGCACGCCCGGCAGTGCTCTGATTACATCATCACTTCCAAACCTTCATTTTCTCCTTCCAGCCCCCCTCACTCAGCAGCACTCACCTCCCAGCTGTCACCGCTCCCAGCAGCTATCGGCCGCTCACGCCAGTACGTTTACAGTGTCTTCACCAATCACAGCTTTCCTACTATAGGACTCTGCCGAAAACTAACCAATAAAAGCTCCGAGGAGCTGTGATGTTACTGATGTGGGGGACGAATGGGCAGAGAGCCGGCGGCAGCCATTTTTGTAGCGGTAAATGCGCTGTGTGTGAACAAGGTCTGTCTGTCATCAACAAGATGGCGACCCTCGCAATATACAAGAACTTTGACTTTTCTAGGAATGTAGTAGCAGAGCTAAGCTGACAGACCGACTTCCCGGCCAGTGTGCCATATACGGTACGCCTCCTACTCGTGTCACCCCTGCTGGGGGAAACCGCTCTAGAACTATTATTAACTAAAATGCAATATGTCGTAAAGCAATATAATGGCAGGGGTCATTCTGACCGGTCCCCTTTAAAATTCGAGCTAAAGACGCCATATTGTCTGTTTTGGCCGGAAAGTGCGTGCGGACGGCGGAGTAGGGAAGTGCCGACATCTTGCCGGTGGCGCTTAGTTGTGAATTAGTGAGCGTCTTACGCCATCTTTGTTGAGGCAACTTTTACTGCTGCTGTGTTTGTTTATTACAAATATATATTTTGTACAATCTAGACGTCGTGTATTTACACTTGTGTAAAAGAGCATCTACTTGCAAACCTAGTGGTCAACCAAGTGAATTAATTTACAATTAGATGATAATTTGTTCGGCCAGCTCATTTTACTCTGTCAGCCAGGCATATTTTAGGGTTTGTCATCTCAGTCTAGCCTTGGGGCATTCTTTTCTTTGTTAGTGTCAGATGTTCCCTCACTGTAATATTATGGAACATACCGCCATGCTACCTAGGGAACCGATCTGGGATTATTACCTTTTTTAGATAACAAAGTAAGCTGAAACACATGGGGAAAAAGGAAGAATGGAAGGCTGCTTTTAAATATGTGTCACTCAGAGGGGCATAAGTTCATCCCAAATTGGGCTTTGGTCCTGCCCCCCCCCCCCCCCCCCCCCCCCAAAAAAAAAAAGGGCTTCTGCATATCTCCCAACATTGTTGGCAGTTGCGGAGGAACCTGAAATTAGGGGCCATAGCCTATGTCCGCAGCACCCCCGCAAGGCCATGCGCCTTGGGGGCATGGCCAGCACTGTGAGAGTTGCTGGCCATAACCCGACCCCTCTCTGCAGTGAATATGCATGCACACAGCATCTTTTTCCAGCTCTGTGCTAAGCAAAGCAAGTGGGTAGCAAACCCCCACCACACACAAAGAATGCCGGCTCCATGAGGGACGCAGGACCAAATATGGGACGGTCCCACAAAAATCATGACAGTTGGGAGGTATGGGCTCCTGCAATACTGTGCAAGAATGGCTGGTGTGTCAGACTCACGAACATTCAGAATAAGCGTTCACATGTGTATACCATCTCACAGTCCAGCTGCAGAACAGTTCGAGTGGTAGCAGACGGGAGCCTGCAAAGAGCGTCTATTGCAGGTGTTAACAGGGCTCCTGGGTTACAGAAAATTTTATGTGCATGCGCTGCAGAGCTCTGTTGGAAGAGCAGTGGTTATATTTGGATCCCCCTGTGAAACGGGTTAGAACCCAGAGACTGGCGCCTCCATTACCACTGGGAGTTACGCCAATGGTATCACCCAGAGCCGAATTTCCCATTAAGCATGTGAGGCACGTGCCTAGGGGTGGCACATGTTTGGTGGCGGCACTTGGATGCCTGTGATGGTACTGTCAGCCCAAAATGTACCAATAACTGCAAAATATCTACTGTACTATATTCCATCTTAAATATAGTGTATAGGACATGCAGATACTGCCCCTGTAAACTGTCCTACTTCGTAAATATGTATTCATAATGTCAGTTAGTACCTTTTTTTTTTTTTTTTTTTTTTAGAAATCCATTATATTGGCTATTATCAAATGAGGGCTTATAAGTAATCAATAAAAATTATAAAATTAGACAGGGGGTGGGGGGGGCGGCATTATTGTTGTGCCTAGGGGTGCCGTCATCCCTAAATCCGCCCCTGGTATCACCCACAACACTAACTCCAAATTAGTGGTACCTTTGATTAATCCCGGTGTTGTAACTACAAAGAAAATGATGCTGTTTTAGGCATAGGTTTGGAAATAAATGCTGTTAAATATCTGACTGACTTCAATGGGTTACAGAATTATTTTATACATTTATATTCATACTATTATGGAAAAAGGTCACACTCCTGTCACAAAGGAGTTCTATAAGCTGTCAGTTCCTCTGCATGTGTAATACTCTGGTATTTCAGAGTCAGCAGTTCTTATCTGAGCTAAATACACCCAGTGTATCAGGTGCTATTACAACATATTGTAAACCTGTGACAGCAAGTCCTACCAGTTATATCCCTTATATGGGTATGGGTCATTAGGTCAAGTGTCAATAGGTCGACCACTACTGGTCGACCGCCTAAAGGTCGACACATGAAAAGGGTTGACATGCATTTGGTCGACAAAAGCAAAATGTTGACATGAGTTTTTCATGCTTTTTGGGTGTCTATGTTGACAGGTTGACATGGACATTGTTTAAGGGTACCCTGTTCCATAGCACTCGCCATACTTTGGGGCACATTATTATATTTTCCTTCTATGCCTACTGGGATGGTATGAACAAGTCAGTTAAAAAAATCCTGAAAAACTACATTTCAACCTTTTGCTGGTGCCAACCTTTTGACCAATAGTGGTCAATCTTTTGACTGTCGACCTAGACACTGTTGCCCCCTTTACACTGCCGCAATGGAATACATACCAGAGTCCGGCAGTCGAGTTGCTGACGGTCAGAAGACAGTCACCTCAATGCCGAGAATTCCAACAGGGGTGTGGTAAATATACCTTCTCCTCCAAACCCTCCCTACCCAATGCCCAAACCTAATCACTCATAGCCTAAAGCTAATAGTCCTCCCACCCTGTATCCTACTCCTTCCCCACAGCCTAACTCTCCCTAGACTAACCCTAACCTACTTCCTAATGCCTCGACCTATGAGGCCAAACTTCAGCACTAAAGGCCCCCATACACTATGTGATTTGGGCACAATTTCACCCAATTCAGATGAATCAGGCCATGAAATCGGCCCAAATCGCATATGGAGACATCTCCAACGACCCGATGTGCGGTTCCATGCGCATTGGATCAGAGACGGGAGGTCGGACGGGCTGCACATAAGATTTGCGAAATCTTATGTGCTGCCCGGAGCCGTGCGGGGGACTGCAGCTGGCGGGGGGAGCTACCAGAGAGCCGAACGGAGGGAGCGGGGGGGAGGGCGGGTCAGGGAGCCAGGCAGTGGAGGAAGCCGCTGCCGTCAGCGGGAGCAGGGGGCAGTGCAGGGAACCAGGGTGCCGGGAAGGAGAAGAAGCTGCAGCGGCGCAGCGCGAGCAGAGCACTTCAAAAAAGAAAAAACCCATACAAACGAATAGGAAGCCATTGATTGGCAGAGACCTCTCTCAGTCTATCAGCGATTGGCTGAGACCTCTCTCAGCCAATTGATAATTGGCTGAGAGAGGTCTCAGCCAATCAATGGCTTCCTATTTATTTGTATGGGCTTTTTATTGTTTGAAGTGCTCGTCTGCTCCCGCCACTGCCCGGCTCCCTTTGACGCCCCCCCCCCCCCTGCTCCGGTTGATTGCAGCGGCTTCTTGCCCGGCTCCCTGCGGCACCCCCACCCTGCCTGGCTCTCTGGTAGTGGGCATACCTGTGCTGCTGTCCCCCGCTCCCATTGTCCCTGCAGCTCCCCGGGAGTTGCATGTGATAAATCACATGCTATTTATCACATGCAAAACTTGGCACATGAAGTGCCATCGCATGTGATCCCTCCCGGGGAGCTGCTGGGACAATCGGGTCCGACTTGTCCTTAGGACAAGTTGGACTAATGTATGGGGACCTTTTCGTTTTCCAGAGATTGGTACGCATGGGTCAGACTTAGTGGTGGCTCCTACCTGTTTTGGGTATTGTAGCTGCCACTACCCACCCCTAGATAGAAGGAGGCGGTGAGATAGCCAGGTTCCATCACCTGCTAAATGGATCTGGCAGGTGCCAGGACCAGTTGTTTGACTACATGCACAAAACCCCTACTTCTATGCAGTGGTGTAACTATGGTGCCGGAGGAGCTGCGGGTCACAGCGTAACTTACACAAGCTGCCATATAGTGATGAGCAGCTCAGTCAAAGGGGAGGCAGGAGCTCACACCCGCGGCACTGACAGGCAGCCCGACTCCCGCCTACATCGCTAACATCCTAGCTCCCACCCGCAGCGCTGACATCTCGTCTTCCACCTGCAGCACTGACAGGCAGACTGGCTCCGTCAGCAGGTCCTGGGCCAGCGCTTGGAGATGACATCATCTCCAAGTGCTGGGAAATCCAACAGCCGGGACCCCTGTGATGCCATCGGACATCCTGGCAGCAAACTTTGGATAATAACAGAGATAAAATGTATAGAGGACCTTGCTCAAAAGCTTATAATGTAAATGACCAGATAAATAATGTTGGTACACACTGGCTGATATATGGCAGGTCGATCAGCCAGCGTGTAAACGCAATATATCCGTGAATGATGCCATTCACAGACCTATTGCATCAGCTGTGCAACACAGCTGATGACCAATATATCTAAAGATATAGGTTTGCAATGGGGTAATTCAGACCTGAATGTGTGGCTGCGAATTTGCTCGTTGGCTGATTATCGACACACAACCAGTAGTACGCATGCGTGAGTCCACGTTGTAATGAAATCCTACTACTTTTTTCTATTCGGTAGCCGTTCCCAAGGTGATTGACAGTGGGAGTGCTAAGAAAAATGCAAGCATGCATGCTGGGAGTGTCTGAGCATTTTAGGGGAGGGTGTGTGACATCAGCTCCAGGCCGGATATGCCTTTTCCATCACACCATTGAGTAAGTTTCTGGCTACTCTGTGCCTTGCTCCTAGGGTAAAAACAACTCAATGGTGAGCCTGTTGCGATGGGTTTTGGACATATTCGCACGTCTGCAAATAGATTTGTAGCTTTACACATCCATTAACATAGTGATCACATTATTTTGCAAGGCAAGATATCACTTTAGCGTGCGATGTCTACATGAACGCTGGTTGGTGCAAAATTACGGCCATGTGATCGGGACTGAATTATCACCAATATGTTGTTCACAGACATGTTGCTGCTACACACTGACAAACCAGTGTTTACCATATAGACAGATACAGCAAGTTCAATCTTCTGTGATTTGCTCATTAACCAATTTGTTGGCACTGTCGACAAGATCAATTCATCAGTACTATTGATTGTCAATGCTTTCACATATAAGGTATCAGTGCTTTAGTTTTCACTTATTCAATTATGTGTATTTTTTACCCTAGTAAGTAGACCATCCTCGGCAGTACCGTAATTAATTGTGTGCCAGCGGTGCCTTGCCCACAGCGCATCTGCTGGAGGGGAATCGCTGTCACTGGATGTGAGGAGGGAGGGAGGTCGGAGAGGAACAGTAGTGGGCACTAGCAGCTCAAACAAATGGGATGTGAAAATGGGGGAAGGGGGTCGGGACTGGCATCAGGGGAAGGTGGACGCTACTCCTGTGGGCATTGTGTGCACAAGCAGGCATTATGTGTGTAAGGGCGCTACTCCTATGGGCATTATTAGTACTATTATGTGACCACTCCTCTTCCCCCATGAAGCAGCACCTCTACATTTTTTCTGCGCCCCTTCAGCCTGCACTTTTACTATGGGTTGGGGGCCACCAATTCACATTCTGGCACACAGCTACCTATTTTTCCAGCGACTTGAAGTTTTAAATTTATGTTAATTTTACGACAATCTTAAGGCAATAAATAAACTATCAGGGGTCTATTCAATTGCAGACAGTGCCTGTGGCATGCCTTCGCAATGGTGTAGAATAACATTGACTCTATGTAGGCAAAAAAATAAGTGAATGATAAATCGCCATACCATTATCTCACTGGTAAGGGGGGACTGCTTCATGTTTACACTTTTAATTTTAATATTGTAAATATTTTTTAAGTCTATTTTGGGAGCTAGCTCACATTCCTGGCATCGCCCCTTTAAAATCAGTCAGGCAGTTGAATGACATCACCGTTCCCATCATGTGACAGCTGGTGACCCGCCTCCTAAGGATGACGTCAGTGCATGACTGTGTTTTTATGAATGAAAGGAATCCGTGAGTGAGTAATTCCAGGAAACTGTAACATTACAACTCAGCAGATCTGAGCACTCCCTCCTGCAGGCAGCAGCGCCCAGGGACCCCCAGGCCCCTCATCCTCCAGCACAGCAGGTAAGGAATCGCCTGCTGCCCCATGTGCATCTCCTCCCTGAGCCTGGGTGGGACCTGATCTGTGTAATAATAAGGAAATTGGAAGATAACATTGTAGCAGAGCGTGTTTGTACGGTGGAAACAAGGAAGCTCGCACTCTTTGTATGATGTGGTCGGACGAGGCGCTGTTTCAGCCGAGGATCATGGTGGGATATGTTGTGTTACTGATCGTTGTATTACTGATCGTTATTTTTTAGTGGATTGCGTTTACAGCTCCTCAATCCGGTCTATGCGCTCAGGATTCCAACTCCTCGCTGTCAGAGGGAGGCTGCCGCTGTTGTCTGCTGGAGGCTGGCAGGGAAGGGGTAAAAGGAAACGTTGCTGCCTTGTACTCCTAGAATGCCCGCTGCCTTTGCTATATTTAGGCTTAGAATGTTTTGTTTTTCCGTTTCTGCTTCGTAATAATAAGATTTTTGTGCTTGTTGTGGTGTTTTTAAATGTGACGACGAAGGAAGGCCCTCCCAAGTGCAACTTCCTCCAAAGTATGGTGTGCGGCCACAAGACAGACACACTTGTATTCAGCTCACACGGATACACCGGGGATTGCTGTATCAATAGACCTTTAGATCATATATGAATATGGATTGGCTGCTTTATAGGTATTTTACGGTGTTCTTCCAGTCTGCTTTATGTAATCACGTATATATTTTAGTACATTAAGCACGTGTCTCAGTACATGCTGTCCATATGTGTTTTATAATATCTCCCATAAGAAACCTATGCTGTCAATTTTAAATGTTTTATCTTTTTTTTATATATATACATGAACTAATGATTAATTCCATTAAGTCATGTAAAGCTAGGTAACCTCTGCCTATAGTTTAGCTGTAGCAATGTGACATGTTCTTTATTATTTGTGCTGCTACACTTTGCTATACAATATTGTGGGCAGAATGTGTGGTTTGGTGAGATTGCATGCTAATAATGGTGTATACCCAAGCATGTCCAAACTATGGCCCTCCAGCTGTTGTGAAACTACAAGTCCCATCATGCCTTGCCACAGTATAGCTATTAGGATATGCTAAATATATGGCAAGGCATGCTGGGATGTGTAGTTTTACAACAGCTGGAGGGCCCCAGTTTGGATATGCCTGGTGTATACAGTGTTGTGGGCAGAATGCATAGTTTGCTGAGCTTACATGATAATGGTGTATACAGTGTTGTGGTGAACTTGCATGCTAATGGTGTATACACTGTTGTGATGAGCTTACATACTATTGGTGTATACACTGTTGTGCGCAGAACCCATGGTTTGCTGAGCTTATATACTCATGGTGTATACACTGTTGTGGGCAGAATGCGTGGTTTGGTGAGTTTACATGTCAATTGTGTATACAGTGTTGTGAGCAGAATGCATGGTTTGGTGAGATTACATACTAATGGTGTATACAGTGTTGTGGTGATCTTACATGCTTATGGTGTATATAAAGTTGTGGCCAGAATGCATGGTTTGGTGATCTTACTTGCTAATGTTGTATACATTATTGTGGTGAACTTACATATACAGTGTTGTGGGGACAATGCATGATTTGGTGATCTTCCATACTAATGGTGTATACAGAGTTGTGGTGACCTTACATATACAGTACATTGTTGTGGGGATAGTGCATGTTTTGGTGATCTTACAAGCTCATGGTTTGTGAGCTTACATGATAATGGTGTATACAGTACGGATGGTGTAATGGTTAGCATTACTGCCTCACAGCACTGAGGTCATGGGTTCGATTCCCACCATGACTCTTAACTGTGCGGAGTTTGTATATTCTCCCCGTACTTGCGTGAGTTTACTCCGGTTTCCTCCCACAATCCAAAAATACTGGTGGGCTCCCAACAAATTAACCCTTGAATGTCTGTGTGTGCATGTACATGTGGTAGAGAACATAGATTGTAAGCTCTACTGGGGCAGGGACTGATGTGAATGTTCAAATATTCTCTGTAAAGCGCTTCAGAATATGTTTGCACTATATAAGAAACTGTTAAATACAGTGTTGTGGGAGAATGCATGGTTTGGTGAGCTTACATACTACTGGTGTATACAGTGTTGTGGTGAGCTTAAATACTAATGGTGTTTACAGTGTTGTGGTGAGCTTACATGCTAATGGTGTATACAGTGTTGTGGGGAGACTGCATGGTTTGGTGATCTTACAAACTAATGGTGTATGTTGTGGTGAGCTTACATGCTAATGGTGTATACAGTGTTGTGGGGAGAATGCATGGTTTGGTGAGCTTACATACTAATGGTGTGTACAATGTTGTGGGGAGAATACATGGTTTGGTGAGCTTACATACTAATGGTGTGTACAATGTTGTGGGGAGAATACATGGTTTGGTGAGCTTACATACTAATGGTGTGTACAATGTTGTGGGGAGAATGTATGGTTTAGTGAGCTTACATACTAATGGTGTGTACAATGTTGTGGGGAGAATACATGGTTTGTGAGCTTACATGCTACTTGTGCACCAGTATTATAGAAGAGGGAGGGATATCTGGCTAACACACTGTTTTCCTCGCTGATTGTTCCCAGATGAAGTAATGTTGTTAGAGTTTTCTTCCAGAGAAGACTGTGTGTAACATTCCTTACGTAACATTCCTGTTTTTCCCTGGGTGTTGTCTGTACGTGATTGTAACTGACTTAAAGGGGGTGTGTGTGTGCTTGGTTAATGAAGATTTGGAGTAGTCTCCTGGTTGCAGAAAAGAGAAATTGTGTATTTTAAGCAATAAGTTTATATTCTATTTATATCAAGTAACAATTGTATGCAAATAGTCAGGTTCAGTCAATGATTGTTATGGCCTCACAGCCTGAGCAAGTTACAACAATCAGCACTACTTTACAAAAAGACCCAGCACTGTCTTATAATGGTACCCTCTAATTATTATTACCCCACATTATTGGATTCTGTCCTGCAACTGGGCAGTCCTGGGTGACACTGCAGCATCCAGAACCCTAACTGTCTCATACTCTCCTGAGAGACTGCCGCCATTGCATATATTCTCAGAATTGTTTGTATGTTGTAATTATCCAGTGTCAACTCGAAAGGTAACACAGCAATAAAGTGAAGCCTATAGTGAAGTTATTTACATTGTAAGAGTATGTGCAAGATAATTAATATCCCTCAAATGCCATACAGTGCAAAAGAAAACAAAATATTGTCATTGAACTCTAGTAGATATTCACGTATATAGTGGGAAAATCCATAAGTGTGAAAACGAACAGTTTAGTGATGTAGTTTTCAGTTTGCTTTTAATGCATTGTTTTTTATTTCATTAATACAATTTATTCGCCTGGTAGTTCATAAATAGGATGTATTGTGTTCAAAAGTTTTAAACGCAGCATTGGGAATGAACCTATAGAGAACTGTCCTTTTTTCTTTTCAATCGTCGGTTAGTGAGTGAAAAGCACGCTGACAGCAGATAGGTGTGAACGAGTGAGAAGAGTTAGCGACTCAGCATAAATTTCAGAACATGTGAAGTGTGAAGCGCAGCTCCTGAAGAGTCTCCTGTAGAAAGTCCCAGCTCAGCAATATTTACTCTGCAATGTACCAATGACCCTTCAGGCAGGAGTCTAACAACACACAAGTCGAATGTTACCAAAATATTGTTTTGTCATGGGGTAAAGTTCATCACTGGGAAGTTTGTTACAGCAGGTTGATGAGAATGTTTTCCCAGCTTGAGAATATTATAATGGTTTATGTTTTGCTTTAAAACTAGGCCTTCCTCTGTGAAAATTATATAGTGCTTTGTGGTAATGATTATGATATTATAGCATTTTATCCTATTAAATAGCATGTATGTATTGGATAAATACAGTAGTTAAGCTGTGCCTTGTGATTGAATATCTGCTGCATCTCTATAGACTGAGCAAATTTAAGGTAACGTTTGGGCCATGCGTACTTCAGTCATGCACACCCCCCCCCCCCCAACAAAAAAAGCTGTAGTGTGTCTGTGTAGTTCTATGGTTCAGAATATGTTCACAGGGTCTTTTGAGATTGGAACCCTCACGAGTCAGACAGATACAGTTAAGCGTGTGCGGCTATTCTAGTTTTTATATATAGACATATATATATATATGGAATCTGTTTTGTTCAGAAAATAAATAAATGTAACAAAAGACACTTGCGTCCTACTGAGAAAGGGCAACAATATCCCTTCTAATACGGCCTACACACATGTCGATAGTAAGGCATTTTATAAGCGACTTTGCTTAGTTTGGCAAAGTCGCTTCTAAAATGCCCCTACATCGGTGTGTGTGTGTGTGTAGGGGCTATCTGGCCGAGATTGATGAGCAGTGTTCATCAATATTGGCATCGCCAGGGTTCTCTCACCAGAGAACATTGGCACGGTCCGCTTGCTCAGCACATAGAGCTGACAGCTCGCTCTGTGTGTGGACTGTCAGCTCTGTGTGCTGAGCGACAGAGGAGCAGAACGGCCCACATCGGCATGTGTGTAGGGCCCATAAGACTACCATGGGTTCTGTGTTCTGCATTACGGATGCCAAGTATCTTCACAAGCCTATCTACTCTGCGCTGACTACATTTTGTAAACCTTATCAAACCATTTATGGATACAGTAAATTATCCAGTACAAGGGGAGGACATTAATAACATTTGTAATGCTCTTTTCCTGAATTGAAGTAAATTAGCTCAATTTCACCTATATAATAAAAGAAATGTAAATAAAATAAATTAGTCTTGCAAAGGTGGTCAATTTTGACAGGGGTTTGCCAATGAGGGTAGCGGTACAAT
The DNA here is from genome assembly GCF_055691185.1 of Crinia signifera. Lineage (NCBI taxonomy): Eukaryota > Metazoa > Chordata > Amphibia > Anura > Myobatrachidae > Crinia > Crinia signifera. The sequence goes on from NC_139224.1 coordinate 57,717,482, forward strand.
GAGCAAAAGGCCAATATTTACGTACATGAATGTACACAAAATATTTAGGTTCCGTCCACTGTGAGACATTTAAGACACAATACTTTATGGAGTTAGTCTTCTGCCACCTGACGGGTGTACTAAACAACATGTAAGTGTGGCAGAACGGATGGTGTAATGGTAAGCAATACTGCCTCACAGCACTGAAGTCATAGGTTGAATTCCCTCCATGGCCCTAACGTTGCTGAGTTTGTATATTCTCCCCGTACTTGCGTGGGTTTCCTCCGGGTACTCTGGTTTCCTCCCACATTCCAAAAAATATACTGGTAGGTTATTAAGCTCCTAACAAGAATTAACCCTAGAATGAATGGGTAGGATTTAATAGGATGAAAGATCCAGAAAGTCAGAGATTTGGTGATAAATCTCCAGGGTTTTTTTTTTTTAAACAGGCAATCATTTACACTTCCAAATCAAACTGGTTTATCAGTGTAAATGATTGCCGCTTTAAAAAAAAAAACCTGGAGATTTCTTACTAAATCTCTCACTTTCTGAATCTCTCATCCTATTAAATCTCACCCAATGAGTGTGCGTGTACATGTGGTAGGGAATATAGATTGTAAGCTCCACTGGAGCAGGGACTGATGTGAATGTTCAAATATTCTCTGTAAAGCGCTGCGGAATATGTGTGCGCTATATAAGAAACTGTGGTACTTGTGTACTTTCACGGCTCCCATCGCATGCCATATGTAGTGGCATGCGATGGGATGCGATTTTTGCAGTTTTTAAGCATTTTTTTTTTAAAAATCGCATTCGATCGCATTGCATGTGATTTGATCGCATGCGATTTTTAACAGAAATGCATTGAAATTAGTATCAAACATGTTCAATGGCCCCCAAATGTCATTTTTCAGGCTGTACCACCCCCACTATCAACGCGAACCCGAAGCGTGGCGAGCGGCGGCGGTACGTGTCCTACGACCTTTTCATACCCCCACTATCCACGTCGGCGCGGAGTTGAGAATAGAAAGTGTGGTGAGCCCCGCGAGGGGACGCGGACACCTGTGAAGGTATCCGTGTCCCCTCGCTGCGCTCGCCACGCTTCGGGCTCGCCACACTTTCTATTCTCCACGCCGACGTGGATAGTGGGGGTATGAAAAGGTCGTAGGACGCGTACCGCCGCCCCTCGCTGGCTCGCTGCGCTCACCACGCTTTGGGTTCGCGTTGATAGTGGGGGTGGTACAGCCTGAAAAATGACATTTGGGGGCCATTGAACATGTTTTATACTAATTACAATGCATTTGGATGCATTTCTGTTAAAAATCGCATGCGATGCGATTTTTTACTATGCGATGGACATCGTGGGAGCCGTGATTGTACACAAGTACCGAAACTGTTAATAAATAAAAATAGATAAATGTAAAAAACATCAATATCTTGCAGTCTGTTGTAGAGTTGACTGATAGGGTAATATTTTTTTGTTCTAGTCTGCTGCCAGTTATCGTTGAGTCTAGAATATCCCATTGTCTACTTATAACTTTTTGACGTGGAAAGTATGTAGGAATAGAGGGTAAACAGAACCCAGCAAGAGCAGATCCTGTAAACACTCTAACCACATATAGGCAATAACTAACCAGATATTAGTAGCACTGTAACACAGATAGTCTTTGTGAAAGATATCCTTTAATTTTTTAAGTTATCTGAGGCCCACATGTGGGAATCCGTTGTGTACATAGGTGACGAAGGCACAGATTGCCCCAGAGGGGAATGTGCTACATATCTGAGTAATTCCTTCATAATCCTAGGGACAAATGTGATAACGTACGGCCCTTAAAGTTGGATTTCCTTGGGCAGCACACAACCTACAAACACTGACCTAGCATTTGCATTTTTTTTTTAAGTTACCTGGGAGTTTAAGCTGGAACTTGATAGATGGTGCGTTATATTTAGGTCAAAGTTTAATTTGCAGTAGTTCGGAGAGATGACCAGCATGGCACTGACTGTAAACTGAGATGACAACCTACAGAGATCTTTGTAGACCTGTTCTGTGGATTAGTGAAAGGAACACACTTTAGAAGGTAGCCAGGGAAAGTACTAGAATTTCCAGCATGAGAGGTAGGAAGAGGGCCATAACACCATCTCACGATACTGGGAAGAAGGAAGTCAAATAAAAATTAAGGGGCAGTTGTATTAAGCCTTAACAAGAGATAAATGCAAGGGTGATAAAGAGAGATAAACGTCCAGCCAATCCGCTCCTTACTGACTTTTTTTCAAACACAGCCTGTAACATGGCAGGTAGGATGTGATTGGCCGGATGTTTATCTCGCTTTATCACACTTGCATTTATCTCTTGTTAAGGCTTAATACATCTGCCCCTAATTTAGAAGTTAGGAAGAGGCTGTCTGGCAGAGAATAGGCTGGATGATGAGGGACTCGTGGAATGTGATGTTCTGACAGATTAATAAAGTTTTGGATGGAAATAATGTAAGCTTGCGAGCAGGGCCCTCCTACCTCCATGTCGGTTTGTATCTACCCAGTTTTTTTCATCACTGTTGTTTCTAGTTGTAAAGCGCAACAGAATATGCTGCGCTACATAAGAAACTGTAAATAAGTAAGTGGCGATGTGAACTATAGAGTTTGAGGAGGGGCGGAAGAGAAGGGAGTTCAATATTCTGGTGAAGGTGTTTTAAGGGCACCATAAGATTCACATTTACAAAATTATTGAACTCTAGTATATATTATGCAAATAAGTTTTCCGGGTAGAACCCGACCTGCACATTTTTGTATTTGTTTTACATAATCTGGATGTGAGCATTTTGTCTTATACCACTGCACATATCAGCTACTCTAGCACGGAAATACTGTAGCACCAGGTGTACTCTGCAATGTCCAATGATCCATCAGGCAGGTGTCTAACATACAAGTCAAATGTTACCAAAATATTGTTTTGTCATGGATCATTGCCAGTAGGTTGGTAAACTGGTGCTCCAGGTAGAGTGAGTGAGTGATTTTGCCATTTGTAGTCATCTACACTAGGAAACAGCTGATCTTATTGTGATCATGTGCATTTTTCTCTGTGGTAGATGGTCTGTGTCACTACAGGCAAAGCTTTAAATCTCTGGATGCCATGCGGTCAGTGGTTTAGCCTATGGACATGGCCACTGTTATGAATATAGCCTCCAAACTTTCAAGTGTTCCCTGAAAACTCACCTCTTCAGGCAAGCCTATCATATTTAAGTTTTACATGCATAACCCTCTGAGGCACATATGTAATATATAGCTTCCCTTCTGGACTTGTAACTTGGTGGGACTGCTATGCTATTCCTGGTGCCTGTCCTTGTGTTTCCCTCCTATATCCCTATAGATTGTAAGCTTGCAGTAGGGCCCTTCTACCTCCAAGTCTGTCTGTTGTTACCCAGTTTGTTTTATCACTGTCTACGGAATCTGCTGCGCTATATAAGAAACTGTAAATAAATAAAGGCCATATTGTATGTACCTGTCTATAACCTGGCCGCTTGTGTGGGGCTGTTAGGTTTCTGCTCTCATGCCTATTCTCCTCGTGCGGCGACCTTTATCGTTGTACTCTTTCCTCAAGCCCCATGTGTCCTAAATGTGGTATCAGACATTTCATGCTGATAAGTACCTCTTACCCATGCTTAAATCCTGAGGGCATCTGAGTAGCAGTAAGCACAATACTTCAATGAAAGAGGTATTCTGTTAGCCTGGTCATTGGAATCTACTAACTGGGAGTAAGAGACATTAGTGTGGTACAGACCATGGGATTATTTTACAGTAGATATAGTAATTTTAAAAACTGGATAGATGTGAAAACATTCATACATGATGTATGTATCCAGCAACATCACCTCCGTCAGGAACCAGCGGCGGACATGCTGCATTCCGCAGACTGTCCCACGCCTGTGATTTTGTTCGGCTCATGCAGCACCATGCATCATCAGCACCATAGTACATATACAGTACACAGGATGATATGAAGTTACAGTTCCGACCCGTCAGAATTGGCAAAATTGTTCAAAATATTATACCATGTGAATTGAGCATAGTTGAAGAAGAAAGGCATGTACAAGTTTGCTAGTGTACATAGCCTGACATGTGAACAGTCATATTGTCATAATACCAAAGCGGTTGGTGAGATATTCTGCATAATGCAATCGCTAAGACTTTTTGCTAAAAGTTGAGCAGTAAATGGGGTCCTTGCAAGACTTGGGCAATAAAAAAAAAATCAGCACCTTTGACATGGCTCACCCAGATAACTGGCCATGCCAACATCATAAGTTATTTTCGTGATGGTGATCTGAAGCTGACACAGGACATCTTTTTCCTAGAGAGCTCTGTAAAAGCTCTTTGATCGTCCTATAACATGTAGATACTTGGGGGTAACCTGCGCACTGTGCTTTGTTCGGTGCTAGCGGCGGCACCAGCCGTTTGACCTGGCACGGCTAGTTTTGATAAATGCAGAAGAGGGTAGTGGTGCCGCGCTCTGCCCCTATAGTACTTTTTGCTGGTGTGATGTATATGAACAAATGATGACTGGAAACTCTGGTCTATTTTGAAGAATATTGTAACTTTACTCATGAATAAATGTGAACATTGTATGCATTCCAAATGCTTTCACATATAGGTTTATACAGTGTTAGTATCCACGGATATTGTTACTAATAAATAAAACAATGAAATGGGGATTAGGATAAACGTACAGATTAACAAATGCAAACACATCTATGCAGATTCATAAATGCAATCATATAAATGCAGATGTATATTTCTGTATGTGAGGTGTATTGGGCGGTGTAGGTGGGGGTGCACAGGGGGTCTGCAGGAAGGTGGATGGGGGCGTCCTGGAACGGAGATGGGCTGCCTTGCGGGGATGTTGTTGCTCGTCCCGGTAGATTTGAATCTACAGGTTCCCCGTGCTGGTCAGGAGGTGCTGGTATTCTTGTGTTGTCTGTTGTTCGTGTCGACCGTTTTCCTGGCGTCAGGTCTGCGGGTGGATGTCAGGTCTGCGGGTGGTAGCGGTGCACTAGCGGGTTGGGGGTTGGCGGTGGTTGGTCCGGAGGAACCTTATGCCGTTCCTCTTCAGGGTGACAGTTCAGCGCCGTTCGCCGTCCAGGTTGCTACGCTGTCTGTCACTCCTGTTCGGTCTAGCGTGGTTCTTCTGACAGGGAGGCGGGAACGGTTGGCGCTGATTAGCCGCCTGCCGCTGCGCTTTCCTGCCGACAGAGTGCCTACTCACCTACTCCCTCTCCGTTATGGTCTCGGATCACTGCGGGTGATGTTTGCCGGCTGTTCCAATCTTTCTCTGCTGTTGTTGATTTGTGCAGGCCCCTGGCTGGTGAAGGGGTGTTTTTTTTTTTTTTTTTTTTCTTCTTTCTCTTCAGGGTTCTTGGGAAGGCTGTGGATTGTGGGTGCTTTTTGGTTCCTTGGTGTCTCTCTCCAACGCGTTTCGGCCTTTGGATGGGCCTTCTTCTAGGGAGTTTGCAGAGTGTGCTCCATGAGGCTGTCTTTATTAGAGGTGGGCGGGAGTTTGGTGGGAGGTTTCGTGTTTGTCTCTTTCTCATTGGTTGTTTGATCTTGCTTCTGAGTGGTCGGTTGTTCTCTGTTGTGATTGGTCCTGTTGGGCTGTCAATCACTTTTTGCTGGTGCTTCTTTTGGTGGTGAGTTTCTGCCGGTGTGCCGACAGATTTCTGACATCTGTTTGTGTCGACAGGTGGCTGCTACTGTTGTGTTTAGGGTCCTTTTTGTTTTATCTGTTGGGGTGTTGTATTTGCTGGTTGGTTTGTTGCTGGTGTTTTGCTGCTGTGTCAACCGTTGGTTGTGTCGATAGGTTGAGTCGGTATTATTATTATTTTTTTATTTTTTTTTGTGTTTATTATTTCTTGATTCCAACAATCGATTTTACTTCATTGTCGAGGTTCAGGCCTCTTGGGTTGAGTGTTTTCAATTCGTACATCCATTTTAGTTCTTTTGTGTTAATGCGCAGGGTGTAGTTTCCTCCTCTCCAATCTGGTTTGATTTTTTCTATTCCTATGAATGTTAGGGATTTAGGGTTGCTGTCGTGGAAGTCCTTGTAGTGTTTGGATAGATTGTGGTCTTCGTAGCCATTTCTTATGTTTCTGATGTGTTCATACAGGCGGTTTTTCAAAGGTCTGGTGGTCCTTCCAATGTATTGTTTGTTGCAGGGGCACTGTAAAGGCCCCCATACACTATGCGATTTTCAGCCGATTTCACCCGATTTCGGCCCCTTGGGCCGATAAATCGGTTGAAATCGGCCGAAAATCGCATGTGTTTGACATCTGATCTGATGCGCGGTCCCGTGCGCATCAGATCGGATCAGGGCGTCGGACCTGCTGAACATCAGATATATCTGAATCTGACCCATCATGGGCACATCGTGGGTGCTTTTTAGCACCCACGATGTTTCAGATCCGATATATCTCCTGGTACCTCCTTCCTGCGCCGCTGTGGACCTCCTCCAACCCCCAGCAGCAGCAGCCGGAACTTATGTCACAGGAAGTGACAGGCACCACGCCGGGACTCGAGTCAGGAGAGAAGAGGGCAGAGGGCGGCAGTCAGTGAGAGTCTTCCCTGCTGCTCGTCCTAGCTGTCAGCACACACAGCAGAGCCCCCAGACTTTCCTCTGCTGCTATATGACACCTGAACGGGCAGCAAAGCCCGGACAACATCCCCCTCCCGTGCTGCTGATTGTCAGCTTGTTCAGAAGAGCACGGACTCTCCCTCTCCCCTGCTTCTGGATGACAGCATGGGCAGACTCCCCCCTCTCTCTCTCCCCTGTGTGTGCCTGAATAAATGACTATTGTTCTCTTTAGTGTAGCAAGCAGCAGTGACTATGTAGTGACTATGTACTGCTGGTTATAATGGGAAGTGTCCAAATACCTCTTTAACCTCTATTAATACTGTTATGCAAACGGTCTCTGGTGGAACTGCCTGGGCTGGTCCTATCTCCCTGACTCTCCCTCTTGGCCACTGGTTTATGTTCAGGATAATTGGATACTAGTGACAAACTTCTATTCCTGCTAGTTACTTTCCTAAGAAGTAACTGATATTGCATCTCTTTGGATACTTTGGAACTTATATAGCGCAGCAGATTCCGTTACAGTGTCTTATATAGCGCTGCAGATTCCGTTACAGTGTCTTATATAGCGCAGCAGATTCCGTTACAGCGTCTTATATAGCGCAGCAGATTCCGTTACAGTGTCTTATATAGCGCAGCAGATTCCGTTACAGTGTCTTATATAGCGCAGCAGATTCCGTTACAGTGTCTTATATAGCGCAGCAGATTCCGTTACAGCGTCTTATATAGCGCAGCAGATTTTGTTACAGCGTCTTATATAGCGCAGCAGATTCCGTTAGTGTCTTATATAGCGCAGCAGATTCCGTTACAGTGTCTTATATAGCGCAGCAGATTCCGTTACAGTGTCTTATATAGCGCAGCAGATTCCGTTACAGCGTCTTATATAGCGCAGCAGATTTCGTTACAGCGTCTTATATAGCGCAGCAGATTCCGTTAGTGTCTTATATAGCGCAGCAGATTTCGTTATATACTATATATACATATACCGCCATTCTCATTTTCTCAGAACAGTAATACCTGCAAGGTCTAGCACTGTTCAGGCCACTCCCTAGAGCCATCCCATCAGATAAATCTCATGGCACATCCAATTTGCGCCAGATAAATCATGTGATTAATCACATGTGATAAATCACATGTGATTTATCTGATGCAAATTGGATGTAAAAAATGGCACATCAAGTGTCAAATTGTATGTAGGCCTCCTGGGAAGCTGCCAGGGAAGTTCAGGGGAAATCAGATGCAATTTTCCAGGTCAGACAAATCTCATAGTGTATGGGGGCCTTAAGAGATAGATTATTCCTTTGTCGTTACATGTGATTCTTTCTTTGATGGGGTATTGTTTCCCTGTGGTGGTCGATGTAAAGTTGGTGGTCGGTTTTGTGCTCCGTTTTTTGTTTTGTGTGCATCCTGTGCAGTTTCCGCAGTAGTAGAAGCCTTTCACTGTGTCGGTGTTGTCAATGGTGGTCTGTTTACTTGCTGTGGGGGGGATGTAGCTGTGGACTAGTTTGTTCTTTAGGTTTGGTTCTCTTAGAAGCGGCCAGTGTTTCTTGATGATTTTTTGTATGTCGGTTGATTGTTCGGAGAAGTTTGTGATGAAGAGGGGTTCTGTTGTTTCTTTGCTGTAGTCTGTTTTTTTTTTTTTTTTTAACAACAGACAACACGAGAATACCAGCACCTCTTGACCAGCACGGGGAACCTGTAGATTCAAATCTACCGGGACGAGCAACAACATCCCCGCAAGGCAGCCCATCTCCGTTCCAGGACGCCCCCATCCACCTTCCTGCAGACCCCCTGTGCACCCCCACCTACACCGCCCAATACACCTCACATACAGAAATATACATCTGCAGTTATATGATTGCATTTATGAATCTGCATAGATGTGTTTGCATTTGTTAATCTGTACGTTTATCCTAATCCCCATTTCATTGTTTTATTTATTAGTAACAATATCCGTGGATACTAACACTGTATAAACCTATATGTGAAAGCATTTGGAATGCATACAATGTTCACATTTATTCATGAGTAAAGTTACAATATTCTTCAAAATAGACCAGAGTTTCCAGTCATCATTTGTTCATATACATCACACCAGCAAAAAGGACTATAGGGGCAGAGCGCGGCACCACTACCCTCTTCTGCGTCCTATAACATGAATGGAAGTGTTCAACTGTATTGTCCCATGTCAACTGCAAAGAAATGAAAATGAGCACGTTAAGAAAAATAAAATACACTCCAGCGCAACATAAGTTAAAATAACTTTGAAAGGCAAATACATGCAGTCTTATTTGGTCCAGTGACTTTATTTTCCCCTTCTGTTTACATGTGCTAAACGTGTATTAGAAATGAATGTTAAATGAAGCATTTTAATGCCAGTGTGTATCTAGCATTAGGCTTGATCACTCCTGCAAAAAATAAATCCTGTCAATACAAAACAAACGCAGAGAAGTGGTACTTTAACCCTTTTAACTGTGTTGGTAACGTTTAATGTTGGTTATAGAATTTTGAGTCTGGTATTTGGATGTTCTATATAATAAAAACTTGTAAAGTAAACGGTTATTTTTATTTTTACAAAGCACACTTCCGCTTATTTTGTGGCTAAATGTTATTTCCATTTTTTTCCTCTGGTCAAGTAACTTCCTATACAAGAACCTTGTGACAGGTCTGTTTGCAAGTTAATGTTTGACTACAGAACGGTTACAATTGTCATAAATCCTGTTTTAGGTTTGCACAGAACAGCAGATGAAAGAAGTTGGTTGTATAGGTTCTGACGGATTTAGCAAAATCTCAGTGGTAAGCCCAAAGCACAGAGAAGTCAGCGAATCAACAGAGAAGTGGTATAGATTAGGATTTATCGCCTGGCAGTAGATTTATATAATGTTAGTACAGTACCTAAAGACCGTAAACTGTTATACTGTAGTAATCACAGATATGACATAATCACTTCAGTATTCATTAGGAACTCTGTTACAAATCCTGTAGGTCAAAGTTCAATGTCGTGTAAAAAAATAAATCACGCAGAACTCTCTGTTTTACTCAAAAAAGGAGAGTGGGTGACACCACAAACAGGCTAAAAACAGAATTGGATGTATTTAAAAACAAAGGAGTGTGGGCAGTATGTTAGCAAAACTCAAACAATTAGTGTAAATTCATAGAAATTAGTTGTGCAACTATTCATATAATTACAAAATTCCAATAGTCCTAGACCGTACTATGCACACCTTAAAAAATGTACGCTACTTTGGGTCCACAATCGGTTAGTGTATATGGGCCTTTACTCCTAGTTGCCTGCCCTCACTTATTCTGCAGGAAGCTCCCGTTTCAGTTCTAAATCTCCTGCCGTCCTGCATTATACTTCTAATTTCCTGGATTCTTCAATTTCTGCCAGGGGTGCCTCTAGGAGTTTCTTTGCAAGGCAAGTGGGCAGAATGGCTAGAATATTCTAATAACCAGCTACATAGAGCTGAATTGGGTATGACTGTCCTATACGTGACTCCTCTGTTTACCTTCAACACTTTCACTGCACTGGGCAGCTTCTTCAAGAGGAAGAATGCAGTTGTAGTACCTTCGCAATGTGAAGAAATATCGAAAAGTTTTAGTGTATGAATACACAATTTTGAGGAGATCCCTTCACCGGCGCACACCAAGAGAGAGAGAAATGTTACGTCCCTATTGGGTGGGCAACGTTCCTCTTCTCCGCCTCCGAATCGGGGATAGGGTCACTTTTCCCGAATTACCCCTTAGCTTATTTCGGGCGCCTTTTTTCTTCTCCCTATGTAGAGAAAATTGCTTCCTCTGTGTTAACCGTAGGTTTGCAGACCAGGATAGAAGGCACAAAGATATCCAATAGTGAAGTAGGTTTTTAATAGGTAATCCAATATAAAAGCATGCAAAAAAGTGAAACACATATAACACACCAAACAATAATGGGCCAAATACTGGTGGGGTGCAGGTGGATAATTACCCTCTAGGTAGAGAACTGGGTTTAAGCAGCTCTCATCGATCGCATTAGGTATCCAAGTACTCTAAGTAGGTACCGGTACACCTTCGTTGAGATCCAGGGACACAGGTAAGGATATCCACGATGCTCTCCACACAGAACTTTCTGGGCCCCTCCGACGCGTTTCCACCTCTACTTAGAGTCCTTGGATACCTAATGCGATCGATGAGAGCTGCTTAAACCCAGTTCTCTACCTAGAGGGTAATTATCCACCTGCACCCCACCAGTATTTGGCCCATTATTGTTTGGTGTGTTATATGTGTTTCACTTTTTTGCATGCTTTTATATTGGATTACCTATTAAAAACCTACTTCACTATTGGATATCTTTGTGCCTTCTATCCTGGTCTGCAAACCTACGGTTAACACAGAGGAAGCAATTTTCTCTACATAGGGAGAAGAAAAAAGGCGCCCGAAATAAGCTAAGGGGTAATTCGGGAAAAGTGACCCTATCCCCGATTCGGAGGCGGAGAAGAGGAACGTTGCCCACCCAATAGGGACGTAACATTTCTCTATCTCTTGGTGTGCGCCGGTGAAGGGATCTCCTCAAAATTGTGTATTCATACACTAAAACTTCGAAATTTGTTGTGAGGTGTGGGGACACCTATGAGTTGATCCCATCTGTGGCTGCACAGACATTTGCGCAGATAAGTTGGAGGTTTTCACAAAAATTTTTCTTAATGTGAAGAAATAGGCATATCAAAGTCGCAACGGCTGTAGCTGTATGAGTCCTACAATGTGCCGATCCCAGAAACATTCTGATCGAACAAAGTGGTTATAGGACAGGGAGCTTGGGAACAAGAGAGAGCGTGCAGCGCACCATCTCCCGACCGCCTAATCTGTCTGATATAGGAATGTTTGAAGTGATATATTGGCTAATGCTCTTGCATAAACACTATGCAATTATTAGCCAATCAGCATATTCTAGGGGGGCGATTCATGGAATGACGCCATAGACACATTCTATTGTCCCCAATCGAGCCTGGCACTTAATTGGTAGATTCTGGTTACTGCGCATTAGGCCTGGTGTTTAGTAGTTGTAACCGGCATTCCCCAATTTTAGTGCCGACCACAGTGCTAAAATTGCATATGCTCTGAAGCCATAAACCGCATCACTGCACTATTTTAGTCAGAATTTGCAAGCACCTCACTAGAGGGAGTGAGCAGAAATACCCTAGTCTCTTTTGACATTAAACACCTCCTTTCTGGTGCTATTCATGTGAGACTGAAGTGAATGGTTTCCCATAATGCGTACACCACATTCGTTTAATGGATGCTTAAAGTGCCATTGTTAAGGGGGCATCAAAAACACTGAAAGAAGTGACCGAATGTCACTCCTATGGTGTTTCCTGCCCCTGCAGTCTTCCATTGTGGACCCCCAATGAACTCTATACAGCCAGTGTCAATAACACTGAACCGGTGCACGGGAATATCTCTGTCTAATATAACATAGCCAAACACCCAGCTTAATCAGCAACCGTTACCCAGGTCAGCAGGTTCAGTAACCCTGTTCCGGATTAGGTCATTGGAGCTAAATATAATATAGTGCAACTCCTTTCTGTAGGTTAGCAAAGCAAAACAAGTTAACAACAGTTCCCACAAGCGCAATGCAGCCTTGGAGAGAGATCCTCCTTGGTGTTACCTACACCCCAAAGCACGATATTGGGAAAAAAGGTGGTTGGAGGATGTCTCTGGTGGGCGCAAATAATACCCCTTTCAGACACAAAAAAAGACCCGGGAATTTCCCTGCTCTTGCCGTGTCGACCCGGGTTTTTCTTCTGTCTGAAAGGGTCAACACGGGTCTAAAGTTCCGGGACTTCGACCCAGGTATTTACCTGGGTTTTTCCCGGGTCTGTATTCCAAAAACCCGCCGGCTGTCTGAAAGGAAACTACCCGGGTTTTGGGGATTATTACACATTGTTAGGCACTGATTGGCTCTCCTGGTGGGGTGCTGGCTGATTGGTTGTGAGGATAGGCTTCTCTGATTAGCTGGGAGGGCATGGCAATGGAGCTGGCCTCTGAGGTCATTAGGGAGCTGAAAAAAGGATAGCATGGCCCACTGGTAGAAGCAAGAGGTGAGAGCTGCTGGCAGTGAGAGGGGAGGAGGATATCGGCAAACAGATGACTGGGACAGTCAAAGATGCCACTGTACTCAAACATTGCAAATATACTGACAGCCATGTGAGGTAACATGTACCTTCCAGTATATACAAACAATAAAACTTGTTTACAACATATCCTTGTGTCATGCCATGGTTAATGCAATGCAGTGAGCAGTCACCACCCACTTTTGATGACCTCATCTCTGTGTGCCTTTTAAAACTGTCCTATTCTTATGACACACAGAGTTTTGCAGGAAAAATCCGGCTTCTGTGTGAAAGGGGTTGACACGGAAAATACCCGGGTTTTTGCTCCTGTGTGAAAGGGGGTCAGCCCCTTGCTGCCTAGTTGTACCCGGGTTTTTGTATCCGGGAAATACCTGGGTTTTTGGGATTTTTCTGTCTGAAAGGGGTATAACAGTGTTAATAGTGAATAAATAAAAAATTGTTACAGTCCTTATAGGTGTTGATGCAGAGTCCTGTTCAATATAGTGGTTTCATGGTCAACTGTTTAGATGGTGATTTTTCTCACAACCGCATGTGCATAAAATTGAAAATAAATTAGAATTTTGTATGAGATAAGCATTAACAGACAAAAAAATGTGCATCCATAATTGTCTTATATGGTTTCAAAGGGATGGGCGTACCCAACTCACTCTTGAACAAGATTTCTTCAAGCATGTAAAGGTATCTTTACGTCAAGGTAGACAGAAGATCTGTAAGGCTTTTTCTTATCTTCTGGCTTTGTAAAAGTGCTCCCTAGTGTATAGTGATAAGAAAAAAGAAGGAAAATAACTATGTGTAGCTTGGTATTTAAAGTGTGGAAAATTCACTCACATTGAATTAAAACACCTATCTATTTTTTGTTTTAAATATAGTCCTAAATGGGCGTACCCCCAACTCGCTCCATAAGGTGATGTATGGGCATATAGCAGTTTCTTTAAGGGAACCTTGAAAGTAGGGGGCGTACCGTGACTTACTTTGCATCAAGGTTTCTTTACAGCCGACATGTGTCTCTCTTAATGTTATATACTCCTTTAGTCTCACAGTCCGGTGACATATAGGGCCTTATTCTAGTTCAATCTTTCTGACAAAATCCTTCTTAGATGGACAAAACCATGTGCATTGCAGGTGGGGCAGATGTAACTTGTGCAGAGAGAATTAGATTTGGGTGGGGTTTTACTTCAAAGTGAGATCTATATTGCAGTGTAAAAATAAAGCAGCCAGTATTTACCATGCACAGAAACAAAATAACTCACCCAAATCTAATTCTCTCTGCACATTTTACAGCTGCCCCCCTGCAGTGTACATGGTTTTGTCCATCTAAGAAGGATTTTGTTAGAAAGAGTGAACTAGAATAAGGCCCATATAGTGGAGGAGAGAAAGGAAAAACTCCAATGTGTGGTATCCGATGTTTTAAAGGGCACATACTATAGTACATCCAGATACAGTTTTACATCCCTTTTACAAATCCATATAGATTCAGGATAATGCCCAACTCACCACTGAACAGGTGGTAGGGTACTTGTGTGGAGAAGGGCATGGTATTGCGGACGTACCTCACTTACCCAATAAGGGGGTGAGGAAATGCATATAAGGGTATCTTTTTTTTTTTTTAAATCCTTTATAAATAATATTGGATGTACCAAACTCAGTATGTACACGTAGATTAGACTATATATAGTCTAGTCTAGTCTACTCATTCTGGTAGACTGTGCAATAAACAACACCTATTCTTGTTTGTCAATGCCTATTTCCTTATCTATTGCAATCTTGTGAGCAGGGCCCTCCTACCTTTTTAAATGCCTGTAAATACCCTTTTGTATTACTGTTTCCAATTGTAAAGCACAATGGAATTTGCTGCGCTATGTAAGAAATTGTTAGTAAATAAAACCCAAATGGTCCTGTGTTGATGTAAATACAAAAGTATTTTTTTTATGTTTTCCTGTATTGGGTGCGCCTAATACTTTTGAACAGGTGATTGCAGTAGCACCTATTTGCCTGTTTGTAATCGCTCTTGTAGTCACCTTGTGACAACGGATCTGCTGGTGTGATTGTTGATCTTCTGCTTCTCTAGGGGAAGATGTATTAAACCTGGTGATAAAGTGGAAGATAATAATGCACCAGACCATCAACTCCTAACTCATTTTTTTTCAACCACTGCTGATTGGCTATTACGTTATCAACTTCCACTTTATCACTTCATCCTTAATAAATCAGTCCCCTAGACTGATCTTTTACTAATATATATTGGGGTAGTATAAATTAGCATACGTATTAACAAACATTCCTACTAGCAATATGGCCCTTTTTTTTTTTTTTTTTTTTTTTTTAAAGCAGAGATGATTATAAAATGGATTCAGTGCTAAAACTATCTGGTTTTAGCAGATTAGTAATTTTAAGGGGCTAGTTTGACATTTTATTTTATTTTTGTATTGTATTTCAAAAAGTAAATTTTACATAAAAATATGTTGATCCAAATTTGTACCATTTTACAGACTGGTCGTGACTTCCAGGTGACAATGTCGTCTGATGGACTTTCGGCCAAGGCCTTAAAGGTACTGTATTTAGTTTACCCATCACACTACATCTTTATTGACACCCCTTTCCCACCCATCCAAGTATAAGGCTACATGTGTGACCTTTTATTACTTAATATTTTCACATCTGAGTGTGTTTTGGTGATCCATACAATAGCAAACTTAATGTGTTCGCTAATATATTGGGGCAATCACTTTGCTGGCTTATGCAATGTGTGTGGGACTGTATTCATTTACAGTAACCTCTTTGATCTTAGTGAATTAAATGGTGGGATATTTTTGAATAAAGGCCCAGTCCACAAAATGGCTGCCAAAACTGTAGACGATACGCAAGATAATGATATAGTTAATGATATATTGTGCATGTCATCTAGTGTGTACACACTATTGTTAACCATGTGCTCTCCCACGGGTCGTTAATGATGTCCTCAGTTGTTTGAACATACATTCATATGTTGACTATATCGTCCATGACTGCGTGTTATGAGTGGGGGCCAGGTTACTTCACTGAATGATATCGTTCAATGTGTATGCACTAGATCGTTTTAACAATATGGCTCATGGGACATAATACATAGGGCCAGATGTATCGCACTTCAAAAGTGATAAAATGGAGAGTGATAAACAACCAGCCAATCAGCTCTTACCTGTTATTTTGCAAACCCAGCCTGTAACATTGCAGGTAGGAGCCCGATGGCTGGTTATCACTCTCCATTTTACCAGTGTGTGTGCTTTAGGCTACTTGACCATGATTTAAATAATGTTTTGTTCTTGCGTAAATCATGTGTATGACTTAAGGCCGAAATACACTGGGCCGTACAGTACACACAGCTTAAAAGCCACCCAGTGCGTACGTGGCAGCGATGAGCGCTAATGCACTCAGCTGGTCAGACCACTTATCTGCTGGTATTACCAGCAGAGTAGATGGCATTCCATAGCATCCTGCTATGCAAAGCCGCCCACCCAGGGGAAAATCGCTGAAATGGGCGAAAACAGTCCAGCAATTTTTTTTTTATTCCCCCCCCCCCACCACCTCATCAAGCCTATTGAAAATATGATATAAATCAGTTCATTAAAATAAAATACAGTCTACACACCACTTACTAACCTGCATCATTCTTTGGGGGTTATTCAATTAGGTATGAGTTTACAAAAGCATTAAACTCGCACACTTTGCCTATTACTAACACACTTCACCTTCATGAGTTCACCTGAGATTCGCACAATTCAATTAGAAATGGCAAATTCCACTACTCTTGCAAATTTTGTTCAAATGGTGAACAGCGAAAAGAGCATGAAAAAGTGGACCCCAAGAAAGCGACAACTCTGCAGAGTCCACTTCAGAAGACTGTTAGTGGGCATGCAGAAAGCATTGTACACTTTGAAAGGTGTCAATTGGCTGATTTGTTCATTTTCTGAATAAGTAAAATAATGTAGAATGCTTAAGCGTTTCATATTATTACAAAGGATTATAATGAACAATGCAAAAAATAAAAAAACAGAAAAAGGGTGATTTGGAGTTAATTTGATGCCACTTAAAGAAAAAAACCTATACAAATTATGTTTAAAAAATGGTTATATTTGGGGTGCAAAAATTAACTAAACTAGCGTAAAAAAATGACATGTAATTATTTTCCCATTTTAGCTGATTGCAGACTTGTAAATGCCTGATGTTTTCCCCTTTTTATTTTTTTTAACAATGTGTGTTTGTGTGTACATGTGGTAGGGAATATAGATTGTAAGCTCCACTGGGGCAGGGACTGATGTGAATGTTCAAATATTCTCTGCGGAATATGTATGCGTTCTATAAGAAACTGTTAATAAATAGTATGTTTTGGGCAGTGGGAGGAAACTTAAGCAATCCCACAAAGACATGGGAGAACTTGAATTAGATACTTATAGACCCAGTGTTTCAATGCAGCAATGCTAACTACTGTGCTACTGCAATATGTCTGATTTTCTACATTATATATGTTGTATTAAAGTTTTTTTCAGTTATTTATGTCGCTTTTTGAGTGTATTTATTGTATTACAATTGATGCTGATTACAGAAACTACAGATTTGCACAAAACTTTTCAATACATTTTCAGTGATAGCTATTGTTTTTTCTTTCATAGGTGAAAAGAGAGATGGGGGAGAATACACCAATGCTTTCAGATGATGAATTAATGTCTATGTCTGTGCGGGAGCTAAACCACCACTTACGTGGGTTATCCAAGGAGGAAGTAGTACGGCTAAAA
Organism: Crinia signifera; assembly: GCF_055691185.1. Taxonomy (NCBI): domain Eukaryota; kingdom Metazoa; phylum Chordata; class Amphibia; order Anura; family Myobatrachidae; genus Crinia; species Crinia signifera. The sequence goes on from NC_139224.1 coordinate 57,734,953, forward strand.
CAGAGGAGAAGGACCCTGAAGAATAGGGGCTACGCTGCCAGCTGCCGTGTCAAACGTGTGTCGCAGAAGGAGGAACTAGAAAAACAGAAGAATGACCTACAGCAGGAAGTTGAGAAGCTGGCACAGGAGAATTCCACCATAAAACTGGAGCTGGACGCACTAAGAGCCAAGTATGAGGCCCTTCAAAACTTTGCTCACTCTGTGGCCAGAGGGCCTGTCACTCCAGCGAAGGTAGCTGCCACCAGCGTAATCACCATTGTGAAATCTTCTGGGAACTCCTACTCTTAACAAAGGCAAAAAAACATTGCTTGTGCACCCAAATCCCATCTCGCCTCATCAACAAAATACGCATCAGATAGCAGTCTCCCAAAGATTTGGCTAGGCATAAGCATGAGGAGCCTTCAGCTTGTCCTCAAACCTTTGCTACTATTCGATCCAGTCATTTCCAACAAAACAAGATGTCCGTGTATTGCGTTAAAGGGTGCAGTTAACGATTTACCCCAAATTGCGGGATTCCTAGTTCACAATGCCCAAATAGGAGACCAGCTGGAAGGAACATGACATTTCAGTCTTGAAGACCATCATCTCTCGGAAATGTTTGAATTAGGAAGAGCAATGCTTTGGGGTTTTTTCGTTTTTTTTTTTCTTTCTTTCTTAAAGTAAACCTGTCACACACAATATTTTCATTATAAGGTTGTATCAGATTCTGCATTATATGTTGTGCTGGTTCAATAGCTAGCTAATGGAAAATGTTATCATTTCTCTTTTTGCGGAATATGCTAATTAAGGAAATAACATTTGGTCTCTTACGGGAAATATATTAGTCCGACCTAATAGAGATGGAGAAAATGTTGTTATATACAGAAAATTAAGTTACTATTTCATGATTTAATTTATTTTCACAATATTTATTATAATTTTAAAATGGTGATAAATTATATACATGACAGGTTCACTTTAAAAAAAAAAATGTATACATGTTCTATTTTTATTAACGAAGAATGTGCTCCCATATTCTGCAGATAACCTATATATGAGGTATAGTGGAGACTTTATAGATATCTAAATACATAGGCCTCTGTGTGCCCTTATGGAGTGTGGCTCCAGTTGTCTAGTCCTGTTTTAGGGTTGTGGCCCTGGGATTTACTTGGTGTTTGTGAAAGTTGGGGAAAAGCGAATGTCTATGAAGGTTAAAGATAATGTGAAACTTGAAAATAAGAAGTAATAGACTAGCCATCGAAGGAAGAAGACGAAGTTGTAGATTAGTCAAAGAAAGGAGGAGGAGAAGGCAATGTTGGAAGAAAGGATGTTAATGTGTTGAGAAGAAAGTTAAGAAGAAAGTTCTGTAATGTAAATGATCACTAATGAGTTCAAAATTCTCTCCATGTGACTGTGTACTGTGTGTAGGGTAATTATCACCCAATATTAACAGGGTGGAATGTAACCCCACCTGGCGCAGTTCTAGAAAGTCAGTCTACCCCTATACACAGGCCTACACCGCTCTGTGATGAGGTTACTTGACATGTAATCTATGGCAGGTGTTTGGGAGCTTTTACTTGAACTTTTTGGACCTCTCTCTGCCCAGCAAAATTAGACTACAATCTGGTCATATAACTTGCTAATTGTGTACTAGTTTTGAAGAAACCTGTACTGTTCATAAAGTTATAGTGAATATATTTATCACATAGGTGGGTATTTATCGAAGCATGGATAGAGATAAAGTATAGAGATCATTTTGGTACTAGCAAGCTATTTAAAGGATGTTTGGTTAAACAATGCAGGCAATAGAAACCGTGAAAGAAGGGAATAGTAGGAAAAACATATGAATATTATGCTGATTTATTAATGCAAGGAAAGGGAACCTCTAAATCCTTCCGGGCCTCGAACACTGGATACATTCTCCATCAGGAACCCAAATCTTTATTTATATTATAAAAATGTAAGTTAGCTTGGTCATGTGTAACTGCCAGTATCCTGGCAAAGGAAGTCATTCTGATGCATATCGATACTGGTGCAAGGTACTTTTAATGTGTCTTACAGACATCACTATAATATATTACTGTAATGTTTTTGAAGCTAATGTGGCCAGTTTGGGCATATGACAAGTACCCCACTTCCATCTGTACTATTACTTATGGTGAGATGGGTCTGCTCCTCTTTTCTGGAGAAACTCTAAAAATATTTTTATTAGCTGCTTTCAAACAAAAAAAATATCAATTCAACAAACCGTGGGATAGAGAATTTGCATTGCTGGGGCGAGGATGATGAAACCGGCCTTAATATCCCTGGCTATGTGTCTCAGATTATCCCTTTTGCCCTCATTTGTTTTCTTATTTATGTTTGAGACGTTTATTTTTCTGCATATTTATATATTTTTATTTTAAAGATTTTAGGGTAAATGGTGGGAAATGCTTATTTTAAATGTTTGTTTTTGTCTTGTTTTTTTTCTTTAATGGTTATTGACAAAAAATAGAATTTCTACTTGAGTCTAGAATTAGCTGGATTCTGAAATTACAATTAAGTGACAAACTTAAGACTCGAAACTTTGGAACAACAAAATGACAACCCTTATTTATATCTTTATATTATTATTTAACAGATCTAATCTATTGTTAACTGGGCTAGGGAACCTCTTGTTATAGCAAAACATTGAGCCACAGTTTGCCTCAGCTGGCCTACATTCCTTTGTGGTGTTATTTAATCAGTCATACTAGTTGCATAGCATTTAGCTTTCTGGCTTGCATCATTGTTTTTATTTTTTGTAATCAAGGCCTTTATATATGCCAGATCAAGTTGGCTCATATCTACTGCCTTTGGATATGACAATGCTCAGCTCTGCCAAATTGTATTCATAGAACCCATAAATTTCGTATACAGAAGTAAACCATATGAAAAAGGTTAGTAGATATATCTATTAACATGGCTGAAAAACACAGAATGAAGCCAAAGCATTACAGATATTATTGTAAAAAACACATACCATTCGTTATTATTATTTGGAAAACCATAAGCCAACTGAAGTAAACGCTGTCCATGTTATGAGGATTCAAGTATATTTTGTGTGTGTATGTGTTTGTATGTATATATGCGCAGAAGTTATATATGGCAGTGATTTCAGCAATGCCACTTTGTACCATTTATACACCTAAATGAATCATTCTTCAGTCCAGATCCAGTACGGAAGCAAACACAATATTTATTTCAAGGTGTGTATGTTTGGAAATTTAAGTGGTTTTATATTGATGATGTGACGATATATCAAACCAACTGTAAACTATACAGTGTGAATTTTCCTTGAGTTAAACATTATATTTGAAGTTTGCATTTATCATTATGATAGATGTACAGCAGATTATAGTAGACAACATTTCTATTCCTCCTTTACATAACCAAGCTGGAAGCCATGGATCCTAAAATTAAACCCCAATCTAGAAAAAATATTAAAAACTGTTAAATATTAAAGCACAGTAAAAGCCATGCTAAGGAAGTTAAAAATTATAAGCATCACATATACCCCTTTTCCACTAGCAGAAATAACCCTGTAATCTCCGTGGGGAAGCACATCTACCCGGGTTTTTCTGCTAGTGGAAATGCTCCCTGTCAAATAACCCGGTTTGGATTCCCCGGCAATCCTACCCAGGGTAATGACCAGGGTAGCACCTGGTTTGCACCTGGGTTTAGGGTTAGTGGAAACGCTCCCAACCCGGTATACTGTATTTGAAAAACAGAGATGATTGGAGCTTCTGGGGTAGTTTTATGTGCATTTTGTACACGTGTATGTGCACTTTTTATATGTTTAGGTACACCAATGGCTCAGGTATACTGCAAACCACAGTTTTCACAATTGCATATTTAGGACTAAAATAAAAGCAAAACTTTTTCAAATAAATATTTCTGGTCTATTCTTTAATCAGAAAATGTTTTGTTTAATGGTGGCCCTGTTTTATGACCTCCCCTTTGGTAAAGCTCTTTTAAAAAGGCCTTTTCTTATGTAATCTATAGGAAAAAACAGGCCTTACCTGGGTTAAGTGTAAACGGGGCTGATCCAGCAATTTACCGGGTAGCACTGTAGTAGAAATGTGTCTTAAACCCAGGTCCAACCCGGTATCGATCTGGGTACGAATTATTGTCTGACCCAGGTTGCTAGTGGAAAAGGAGACAAACATATAGCGAACGCTTAAGGAGCCCATATACTCTCCGATCCCGGCGGTGCCATGTGTGCTTTGAGGTGCACGCTCCCGCAGCACCTCATCGCACAGTACAAAAAGTATGTGCTGCACATACTTTTTGTACTTGCTTTTCATGGCATTGCATGCAATGTGATGTGATTGATGATATTTTAGCCCAGAACGCACGCCGGGATCGGAGCGTGTATGGGCAACTTTTAGCCTTTTCATATTCATCTGTGTGATATCTGCTGTATCACCTAGCTGGAGATAGTAAGCTGTCATACCAAACATTCAGTTCAAGGAAAAATGGATGCATAGAGCAGCCCCCGATGCTCAGGAGCGGTCAGCCCCAGGTAAAGTTAATTTAATTTCTTGCCCTACTTGTTTATTGTAAAAATGTAAATAACATCAGTATGTATGTACTGGTGCCATTTTATTTGGATTCTCTGGCTTACAGTTTGGTTATTATACTTAATTACATGATAAACACCCACACTCCACATTCAATAGTTATGAGGTGAGCAGGTGTGTTATTTTATGTCTGTAACATTTTGTCATTCAGAGTTTATCGCAAATCCCTTTTTTTTCAAATGGGCAAATACACGTGCACTGCAAGTTGGGCAAATGTAACATGTTTGCAGAGTGTTTTTGATGAGGTTTTTTTTTGTTTGTTTTTGTGCAGGTTAAATACTGACTGCTTTATTTTTACTAAAGGTGTGCAGTTCGGCTTTACTCGGTTATTTTTGCTAAATGTAATGCAATTTTGAATTTTATCTGGATTTTTCTTATTGTCTATCCAAAACTGATAGCTGATAGCCAATAAGATGCCATTTTGATATCCGATTAAATCCAAACTGAAATTTAGATTTGAGTTTGAACGCACCCCACTCAAATCTAACTCTCTCTGCACATGTTACATTTGCCGCACCTGCAGGCAGTATGGTATTGACCATTTGAGAAAGATTTGGCTTTTGCGATGAACTCTGAATCCGGCTCATTGTGTGTAAGGGAAGTCCTTTTTGTCCAAAACTGCACATTCAGTTTTTGAGCTTTCTAGAATCTAAATAAGATTAGTGACATGGCATTTCATGGATTATTTTAGGTTTGGATCTGAAATGTCAAATACAAAAACAAACACTTAAATATGTCACTTTGTCTGATCCTATCCAAGTCCAGCATTGGTCTCTTTGGTCATTTGTGGGATTTCAGTTGCACAACCTCTAGAGACATGGGTTGCCAAAGCCTGCACTTAATAGAACCACAGTTGTGAAAACTATGCAGCTGAAACTATCATGGCCACAATTCAGACTATACTGCAACTGGTAAAAGAAAAGTGTTCTGATCATAAGTAAAAGAGTCTATTATTTATTTGCCCCTTTTAAAAAATCCTTATAATACCACAGGGTATATCTTCTGCACAAAAATTATATGTATTACTTCATGTATGTCACCATTTTATAAAACTACGCTCGTTCGAACACCATTTTGACTTTTTTTATTTTATATTTTAAGTTGGCATTATAAATGGGGAGCACTGTGTGTGTGTGTGTGTGTGTGTGTGTGTGTGTACATTTCTCAGTCTTAGGTATTCCAGAAATAAATGTATATTTTATTTTGATTTCCACTGGAAACAATTGTTTTTCCTGTGTTTGATGATTAGACTACTTGAGAAAAAGAATCTTGAATTATCTGTTTCCTAAAAGACTACTAACTCAGCCGAGAGTTATTGATGTTCCATTTTGTTTCAGACAGTCTAAAAAGTGTTACTCACGTTCTCAGTACTGAAGAATGAATAAAGATACTTTTTAAACACCAGAGGAATATAGAGTCCATTGCCAGGATAGAGCAGATGCTGTGTTGCCTTACACTCAAGGAATAGTCTGCCTCACCCAGTACTGCAATTGATCATGCATCACTGCTTTTATATCCTGACTTCCAAAAGTGGCCTTCATGGCAGGAGAAAGGTTAATTTATGATTAGTTTCATCATTCTTTAGTCAGTTGATCTCTTCTCTGGCAATGGGCCATCATCCCCTTTTGGTTTTCAAGGACTTAGTTCTTTTGTTCATCCTTTCGTCAGCTGAGGTGTGTGGCCTATTCAGATGTAAAATCTGTGTGTTCGTCAGATACAAGTGCACAGTACTTATTCTTCATTACAAGTCTCATGTATTGAACATTTTCATATATCTAATATATGTGTGTGTATATAAATATAGTGACTGGTATTTATTTTTCTGAAGCATTTTAAAGTCCCTTTATAAGTGTATTTTATATTGTTCGAATAAAGCATTTTTTTCACGTAAGTGCTGTGTTGGCCTTTGCAACTTTTTGACTTTGTACTATTGTGCTTTTTAATCATTTTCTGAATAAATGTAGTTTACCAGTAAACAATTTATCATCTAATTGCTGCGTTTAATACTTGAGAGCACATGTGACATTGGGGTTTTTCACTTGGCAATAGAAAATATTTACAGATATTTAATTTTAGCTTTTAATGGGATGCCTCTAGTCAAGGGTGTAGCTCTCATAGATACAGGGAGGTACATAGGGGCCTTTACAAACTTTTATGTTGGGGCCTGCAATATATCTAGTTATTCATCTGGACATGCTCATTGTAATGTAGTAAAAATAAAATGGAGGGCATTCTAATGTTCCATTATATGAAGTGATGATGGTGTGGTGTGGCACAATATGAAGTGGGAGCACTGTAGTGTGACATAATATGAACTGGGACACTGCATGTCATAGGAGGGTATCCAATTAGCTACAGTAACTTTATTTGTGATTGTGTTTAAAGTTATCTATTGTCCGAAAAATGATTATTGTGGGTATGTACACCACGTTTTATCGGGAAGCGGTCATCTATTAGAATGAACTTAGGTCTACAGTCATTAGGTCGACTGGCAGGAAGGTCGACCTGACTTAAGGTCGACATGGGCCAAGGTCGACATGACTTAAGGTCGAATTTGCATAAAGGTCGACATGAGTAGGGTCAATTGGTCAAAAGGTCGACATGGGTTTTTCACTGTTTTTTGAGCCGACATGTGCCGACAGGCGGTATTTCATGCCCTACCATCCACTAGGGCGTGGAGGAGGTTATTAAAGCTGTGGCGAGCAAAGCGAGCCACCGTGCCCGAAGCATTGCGAGCGATGCGAGGGTCCGATTCTCATTGCCAACTGTGTCGACATTCGGGTAAAAAAAACCTGTGAAAACCCCATGTCGACCTTATGACCAGTCGACCTTCCTCATGTCGACCTTTATGCAAATTCGACCTTGTCATGTCGACCTTGGCCCATGTCGACCTTAAGTCAGGTCGACCTTCCTGCCAGTCGACCTAGTGGGGTCGACCTAATGACTGTAGACCTAAGTGTGGTCTGACAGATGTACCGATTCCGTTTTATCACCCTATATTATTATTAATGTAATAGTGTGCAATTTATTTTTTAATTATTTTATTTTTCTGGACACTTAAAAAAAAAAAAAAAAAAACCTGTCTGGATTCTCACATTCCGGATGCCGGTTTCCGTATTCTGAATGTTTTTGTCCATTTCTTTTTCCTGGGTTTCTGGTATTGTCCAGTACCAGCTTTTAAGTCCAATCAACTATTTTGAAAGTCAAGTGTAGGGTTTGCACACCAATTTCACATTACTTTTAGTATTATTTTTCATAAATTTGTACAATGTAATCAATTATTGCATTGTCAATGGTGAATCCGTGACAATGCACTGATTTTGAGAAGTCAATGATAAAACACTGTGGACAGTGGCGTAACTAAAAAAGTTTGTGGTCGTCTCCCTCCCCCCCCCCCCCCCCCTTGGGCTCCTCTCTAGCGTGTTTCCCCAGTGTGTGATGTGATGACATCAAACGCATAACGGAGAAGCTGAAGCAGGGTAAATACTCTGACACATCCCAGTCCCCCCTAGCACGCACATCCGCCCGCCCATCCTGTACACAGTAGCCAATAGCCAGCTCTGTGTACAGTCAATTGAATCAGTGGGGGGGATTTGTCATCTCTGCCATGACCGCACCTGCGCTGTGGCTGACTCGCCTCCGGTGCTCAGCTAGTGGGCAGTGGCAGCCAGCAGCATGTCAGTGCGTCAAGCAGGTGCTGGCGCCCACACAGACCCTGCTGCCACTTGCTCCCCCAAGCGCCAGCTGGGGCTGCCTTACAGTAGTTACGCCACTGACTGAGGATAGCAGCAATCTATGAATGCACACCAATGGTAGCAGGAATTGATGATGGGACACAGAAGAGACAGGACTCGATGGACACCGAGGGTATCAGCGAAGATGCTTGAACATCAATCAAGTCACTCCTGGATGGAAACTAGTGCAGGTCTCTCTAAGGGGGCAAGGTCCCAGGAGCCTGAAACTTAGAACTGCAAGGCAGACAACACCCACAGATAGCAGTGACCACCAACACTGGGTTACACAGCCATATCACTGACAACCAGCTAGGGAACTTCTACACACAGGGTAGGGGGGATTGGCTGGGAAATGAGCTAGGAAGCTTGCCACAACGGATTGGCTGGGAAATGAGCTAGGAAGCTTGCCACAACGGATTGGCTGTAGAGAGTCATAGGACTAGATCAAACATGTCTGCACACATATTTGTGTACAGTATGGCTGGTGTAATGGTTAGCATTACTGTCTCACAGCACTGAGGTCATGGGTTCGATCCCCACCATGGCCCAAACTGTGGAATTTGTATATTCTCCCCGTGCTTGCGTGGGTTTACTCCGGGTACTCCGGTTTCCTCCCACAATCCGGTGGGTGCGGCATTGCTGCTGCTGCTGCTGCATATGTGTAAGCAGCCGCATAGTACTAACGATGCAGACTCATTTCTACCAAACAAGTCCCGTTAAACGGATCCTGCTAAAACGCATTGTGTGGTCCAAGCCTAAATTGCGAGCATAGATCTGATAAACCATCAACGAATCTTTCAAATACCAGAACAATTATATGTCAGCTTTTCTGGAAAGTTAATACCACAATTAGGTTTGAGTTAACATAGTTTAATAAGTACTGCTTGCTTATTGTTCCAATTAAATTATAAAACATACTTGATATAAGACAAAAAAAATAGGAAGCACCCAGAGGGTGTACAAAAGCTTCGGAAAGTAAACCTCTTGTAAAAAGATTTTCACTTATTTAGAGAAGATAACGGTTCTCAGCTTTAAATTGTAATAAAATTTCTGTCTCCACTTCAGAACCGCTGGTTAAAATAAATTTAGTTTAATCTGTTTGACTTAAATTTGTCTGAACAACAGTTTTTGGCTGGTTGACTTGGTTGTGGTTTTTCGGTGCTGTGCGAGCCAACTAACACGCCCGACAGGAGTGCGAACGCACGCTTCCCCCTGTTGGATGCCGAATATCCTTGCAGGCCTGTGAATGGGCGTTTTACATAAACCTCCATTTGCTGGTTTGCATGCGGGCTCGAAGTCATTGTCAACGACCATCAAATGATTTCTGAAGCTCTCGCTAATCTAAATCACTCTCTGGTGACTTATATTAGAGGCACCCTGCTCCGAGAACAGGGCAGGCAGCTGACATCTAGTGATGTCAGGTGCCCGCCGATGAGAGGCTGGAAGCCGCCCCCATTCTCATGGGGACGCCAAGCGGTTTTCATGGGCACGACTCCCTCCCCCAGACCAGCTGCAAGCACCTCAATGAATATGGAAGTCTCTGAGGATGCCCGCAGGGAAGACCTGAACATGCACACATTTGCATACACGCATGCGCAGATCTTCAACATCGGACGCAGCATCGAATTCGCAATGTAACGTACCGACCAGAATGAGGGCCTTTGTCCATTTTACAGGGTTTGGGAGCAAATTACTGAATGTCCTTTGCCCTCATATATTACCAGATTATCATTTCAAACAACCAGCTAGTTTGTATGAAATTTGATCTAAAGTATAACCAGCTTAAAAGTTGACAATGACAAAAATTATTTGGCACATGCACTGTGCAGGAATGACGCTAAAGGGCCACATGCACGTTGAGATGTACACTAAGTGTTTTTGCTATGCTATTTAGGGTAGGCGATTTCCCAGTGTCTAGATTGCCCATAGAGAACCTATATACATGCAGCGATGTGTGCTAAGCAATTTTGCTAAGAGATTTTACTTAAGTAAAAACAAAGGCAGGGTAGTGGTTTAGGTTGACTTAGATCTCGATCGTTATCGTGATTTGTAGTCACTTGGCTAAACGATGTGACTCGATTTTGACTGCATGCACTGACATAACAAGCGGGCTATAGCGACTCGGGACCGTGCATCGCCATCGCTCAGGGGCATACACACGGAGCAATATGTGCTTACTTTTTTAAGTGATCTAATCAGATCAATTTTAAAAAAAAAAAGCACAAAATCACTCCGTGCGTATGCTCCTTATGTGTACAAAGCAAAGGTTCCTAATTTGTAGAACATTAAACATTAGTCAGTCTGTTAAGTTTCAACATAGCAGGATATGTGTGTAGTTTAGGGAAAGTATGTCATAACTAGACAGTATTAATGTTTCTAGTGGTTTTTTTTAAATAATAATTTATTATCTGTCATTAAAGAGAAATCACTTAATGTAGTGGTTCTTAAACTGTGTGCTGTGCCACCCTGGGGGTCCTCAATACACTTGCAAGGGTGCCCTGGATTGGTGGTCCAGGACAGATTCAAATTTGTTATGGTCAACTTAATAGGCAAATTCATAGATGGTGGCTGCCAGTCTGGGCCCTCACCACATAACTGAATGTAAGCATGACATATAAACATAATTTAGTTAATTTAATTTTTTTTTTATAAATTTCTCAGTTAGAAACTTTGACTTCGGGGTGCCTTGAAAAAAAATATCTATACTCTAGGGCAGTGGTTCCCAACACTGGTCCTCAAGAACCCCCAACAGTGCACGTTTTGCAGGTCTCCACACAGAATCAGTGAAATAATTAGCTCCACCTGTAGATCTTTTAAAATGTGCCTGAATAATCTGTGCACCTGCTGGGTGACCTGGAAAACGTGCACTGTTTGGGGTACTTGAGGACCAGGGTTGGGAACCATTGCTCCAGGGCATGGGTCTTCAAACTGTGGCCCTCCAGATGTTGTGAAACTACAAATCCCAGCATGCCTTGCCACAGTTTTGCTATAAGGGAGTGTTAAAACTGTGGCAAGGCATGCTGGGATTTGTAGTTTCACAACATCTGGAGAGCCACAGTTTGAAGACCCATGCTCTAGGGCAGTGGTGGCCAACCTGTGGCTCTTGAGCCTCATGCGGCTCTCCCCCTTGTAAAGTGCGGCTCCTGCTGCCCGCCGCCCACCGTCTGTCCCAGTCCCCCCTGCTGCCGGTTCCCTGAATCCCTTCTCCTTCTGAGGGGAGGAGAGCGCGCATCGTGCATCTCTCCTACCCCTTACTGTGCATCCTTGTGACTGGGCTGTCCGCCAATCAGAGCTCGTGGGCCAGCAGCGAATCAGGAGCCGGCCAGCGAGCTTCGATTGGTGGGCGGCCCAGTCACAGGGAAGTGAGGGGGAAGGAGACGCGCGGTGTGCTGTGCTCTCGTCCCATCGGTAACATGACAGGAGGACTGCAGGGGGACACCAGACTGTCCTCTCCTCGCCTGGCAGCAGCAGCAACAATGGTGAGTGCTTCTGCTGGGAAATTTGTACTGTGGGGGCATAGCAGTTTGTGGCACTGTGGGGACATAGCAGTTTGTGGCACTGTGGGGGGAATACCAGCTTTTTGGCACTGTGGGGGGGGAATACCAGCTTTTTGGCACTGTGGGGGCATACCCGGCACCGTGTGGTGCATACCCGGCACCGTGCGGGGCATATGTGTATCTGGCACTATTGGAGGCATATTTGTATCACACCCACCCAAGTGGTCAAAATAGACTGTGGCCTTTTTTTTGGCGCATGCGCCTTCGGCGCGCGCATGATGTCGGCTCTGTAGCTTGTCTACCGATATTTTTCGTCTCTTTACCTCTGACCGTTTGGCCACCCCTGCTCTAGGGCACCGTGATTCAAAAAAGTTTGGGAGCCACTGACTTAATGATATCTACGCACACCACACACCAACCATACAAAAGGGATTTTTGAATTATTACAAACATTAGTAAATCATTTAAAAAAAAAAAGTATATATTGTGCATGTTTCACTTAAAAGTTAAATTTAGATATCTATATGTAGACTAGCCAACACCAAGCTAATTTGGAAGATAAAAGATACAAACCTGACAAAAAAGGGTACTTATGTTATATCTGGGCTCCCGTTTTTCTTATGAGACCCCATCCCCTCGCGGGGCTCGCTGCGCTTGCCACGCTTCGGGCACGGTGGCTCGCTGCGCTCGCCACACTATATAAAATCAACTCCATGCGTAGTTGGATAGTAGGGGTATGAAAAAATGGGGTGCATTTAACATGGGAGCCCAGATAATACATAAGTACCCAAAAAAGGGTTAAGTGTATAAATATACAAATGGTGTGACCCCAACACCAGTGAAGAAATTAGAGAAATAATACGTCCCTACTTTGAGGGTGGCGTCTCCTCACGTGGATACCGGAAGTTCGGCTATACAATAGACGCAACCCACCAGAAACTTGAGAATGAAAACCCTTGCAGCAATTTAGACAGATGTCACGTGTATAGGTATAAATTCCCTCATAAAAATAAACAAACAAAAAAGCAAACAAACAATAACCATAGCATAATAATGTACATTTACCCAACTCAGTGAAACTTTATCAAATGGGATCTGTATGAGAATTTTTATTATAAAAAATATAGTACAATGTGGTGTGTTCTTTTTAACTACTCTGTGACATGATGGAGGATAATGTAAAACTTTAAAATATGTTTGCAGTCGCAAAAGTATTCTCCACCTTTTATTAGTATTCTCCACCTCTACAAGCGCCTTTGAGTAGTATTCTCCACCTCAATTTGTGTTTTTCCTGTTGTGTAGGTGTAAGTGACTCCACGGAGGTATACTTTTTGGGCTGCATATTGCGCCATTTATGATTACTGTATAAAAAAAAATTATTTTAAAATGTTTGTTGCAATGTGATATTCCAAAGAAAGAGACATCTAAAGTGCCAGATCACTGTATTGCTAAGAATATATATGGTAAGTATAACAATATGATGCTGGTTCTACCAGGAGTGAAGTATGTCAGGATGGAATAATTTGACCATATGAATAAAGTTTTGCATGAAAGACATTTGTACCTTGTGGAGAATAATAATTGGCTTAAAGTCTACTGACAAGAAACGGTCACATGAGGAAATTATCCAAAGTTGCATGGTCCACTTTAAAAATATCATCTAGATGAGAAAATTAAAATAAGAGCTGTAAATTAATGCTCAAAAGGCAGACCTCAAATGAGCAGTTATGGCTAAATTCCTTGAAGAAGTTAAAGTGTTACAAAATCTATGATGAAATAGGAGTATGTAAATAATATTCTTACAACGATAGAGTTGCACAAAACGTGTGTGGTACTACTTCCATTGAACTGGAAATAATATAAGAATGTGTAAAGGGGAATTAAGGCCACACAGCATGGATTTAGCAATTTTCAATGAAAAACTTGTTAATTTTTTTTGACACAAAAATCAAAACTTGCAGTGTGTGAATTAGAGAGCGACTAAGTGAAAAAAAAATAGAACACTCATTTGCTTCATAGAAACATAGAATTTGACGGCAGATAAGAACCACTTGGCCCATCTAGTCTGCCCTTTTTTTAAACATGTTACCTCAAACCATATTTGATCCTTATATCTTTGTAAGGATATCAATATGCCTATCCCAAGCATGTTTAAATTGTACTACTGTATTTGCCTCGACCACCTCTGATGGGAGGCTATTCCACTTATTGACTACCCTTTCTGTGAAGTAATATTTCCTCAAATTTCACCTGAATCTTCCTCCCTCTAGTTTCAGTGCATGTCCTCGTGTTCTGCTGCTCCTCTTACTGTGACGAATGTCTCCTTCCTGTACCTTGTTAAAACCCTTGATATATTTGAAAGTTTCTGTCATGTCCCCCCTTTCCCTTCTCTGCTCTAAAGTATACATATTATGATCTTTTAGTCTTTCCTGGTACCTTTTGTATTGTAGGCCCTGCACCATTTTAGTTGCCCTTCTTTGTACAGTCTCTAATGTATTTATATCCTTCTGAAGATATGGCCTCCAGAACTGAACACCGTACTCAAGATGAGGTCGTACCAATGACTTCACACCAGGTGATATAAATTGTCCAAGCCCTGTGGTAATTGTTAGAGGAAACAGCCATCTGAGCACTGATCACCTCTTAGCCTGTGGGGATTATTCAAAGTTGATCGTTGTGCGAAATCAGCCTGATTCTGCCACAGAGTTATGGAAGGGTCAGGGTTCCTCACATTTGCACAGACTGGAAAAATCATTCGATGATTAGTGAATTGCCTATGGATTTGCAGATAATACCGAATAGCGTTTCATTTGCAATTCCCTCGCAGATTTGCACAGGGCAGGTTTTCTTTCTGTTTGGGTGGTGGCTATCTACATAGTCATGTGAAAATTTGCAGATGAGCGATCAGCTCTGAATCAAGTCCATCAGGATTACAATACACCCTATGTTTTTATCTTTTAGGGCACCCACAGAACCATTTTTACCAGAGGGAGCAGGTAGATCAGACAGGAAAAACATGCTTTGTAAATGATTTCCCCTTTAAAGAAATGTCTTTGGCTGGTATCCCACTCGGCTGCTGTACTATGATGCTATTACATTGCATCCATCATGTCTACGAGAAATGCAGAAGCAAAAGTGCACCGATTTTTGGTTCAGCAAAGATGACATCCAGTTGCCCCCATTTTTTTATAGTCTACTAAAAGACACCCAAATTAAGAGGATTTGCCTGGATCTTCTAATAGTATGCTTCCCAGTTTACAACTGTCAAGATTAAAACGGTTATGATACCGTCATTTTTGTGAACTTTTTCTGCACTGTGGCTCAAGGTGGGTACACACGGAACGATGTCGGAAGCGTTCCGACATCGTTAACGAGTGTATCAAATCGTTCATCGTGCATACACACGGAACGATTGGATACACTTGACAAAAGATTTGTCTTTGATCTAGAAAGAAGTAATAATGCCACTGTATAGGTCATTGGTACGACCTCACCTATTGTGTTCAGTTCTGGAGACCATATCTCCAGAAGGATATAAATACATTAGAGACTGTACAAAGAAGAGCAACTAAAATGGTGCATGGCCTACATCACAAAACGTACCAGGAAAGACTAAAATATCTTAATATGTATACTTTAGAGCAGAGAAGGGAAAGAGGGGACACGATAGAAACTTTCAAATATATCAAGGGCTTTAACAAGGTACAGGTGGGAGACATTCTTCACAGGAAGAGGAGCAGCAGAACACGAGGACATGCACTGAAACTAGAGGGAGGAAGATTCAGGAGAAATGTGAGGAAGAATTTTTTCACAGAAAGAGTAGTAGATAAGTGGAATAGCTTCCCAACAGAGGTGGTAGACGCAAATACAGTAGTACAATTTAAACATGCTTGGGATAAGCATATTGATATCCTTACAAAAAAATAAGGATCAAATATGGTTTGAGGTAACATGTTTAAAAAAAGGGGCAGACTAGATGGGCCAAGTGGTTCTTATCTGCCGTCAAATTCTATGTTTCTATGTTTCTATCTTCCTGCATGCAGGAAAGATCATAGACCATTGATAACGTTAATGTTACACTCACCAACAATAGCAGCAGAAAACATAAAGGTGTCCATGGCTGTCTTGTTTTCCCAGCTTGCAAGCAGATTGCTCCTCTGAGGCTGAGAGATCAGATGAGTGAGTCATCATCAGGCAGCGCCCGGCTCTCAGCCTCTACAAGCCTCATCAGCGTCAGCTAGCAGCTGCCTCAACACAGTGCCTGCCTGTTAGATCTACATGTGTATACAGCCATGATTTCGTGCAGCTGCAGGCAGAGATGAACTGAAGCCTTCCTCCGAGCTGTAAGCATATTAGCCTGGGTGGGTGCATATATTTATAGAGTTATAGACAGCACTTGTCAGTGCCTGACTCTGACACAGGATGTGTGGACTGGTGCTGCCTCAGCAGAAAGTGGGACACGAGCAAGCTGATTCAAATCGGGTCAGACCCGCTGCCGCTGCTGGCTAACGCAAATGAAGTAGGACTCACTGTAGAGATATCCTTTATATATTTTTCTTTTTAGTATTACAGATGTCACAGCGCCCTCCAGTGGCTGGTGCCCTAGGCAGCTGCCTAGTGGTAGCACCGGCCCTGAAGGGCCCCCTGGAACTTGTGGTTCCACAGTAATAGAGATAGTTAAATAAACACACAGACACACACATGAAAAATAAAACTTTAATACATGCATAGCCCAAACATACTGATACTTACCTATTTTGAGCCGTAGGTAGGTCCCTGCCATCAGCACTGGAGTCCGGGGGTCTGTGGATCCCGGGTCCGGCAATCCTGTTGTCCTGGGGTCTGAAGAAATCCTTTTGGGGACCTGCAGATGTAAATTCTACTTACCAAGGTCCTCCGGCGTACATCAGTCCTCTTGGTTCCGCCAGAGTCCAGGGATCTTGGAGAAAATAAAGCACAAAACCCCAGCTGTGACATTACCCTGCTGGCTGGTTGGGCCTAGGGCTGGTTCTTAAAATACGGGGGACCCCTATTCATTTTGTCCCCCATATTTTGGGAACGAGACCCAGCCCTGGAGCCTGGGGCTGGTTTTAAAATATCAGTGGATCCCTACTCAAAATTTTTTGCCTTATTTTTTAAAACCAGCCCTGGCTCTTTGGTTATAACAGTGGGGGGGACCTCATGCCGTTTTTTTTTAAATTATTTATTTATCTTGTTTTTTTTACACACTGAATCCTGCACAGATCTGAGTGATCCGTGCAGGCTAAAGCCAAATACGCCAGGAAAATGAAGCGTATTTTCCTGGCGTATTTGGCCGACCATTACTGCCATTTTACGCTAATTAATTTACTACGCGGCCGCTTAGTAAATTAGGAATCACCATACTCTTGAATGATCATTCCTAATTTAATTTTCGAAATTTGGTGATTCCTAATTTAATTTTCTATTATGCCAAAAATACGAATACGCCTAAAAAAAAATCGTATTTTACTATACAAATACAAAGTTTTTAGACGTATTTGCCTTAGTAAATTTCCCCCCAAATCTTCACTGCCCAGTTGATGCAAGCCATATATAAAGGGTTTAAGCGAGGCTCCCTATTACAGGGCAAACAGACTTGTCATTATTAGTAATCAGAATGGTGGTGGTCTTGGTATGTAGTTAATATGCCGATAGACGGGATCTGAGTGGTCACAATCCCAACGCTGAAATCCCGACTTCTGACATTATCGCCAACCAGAATCTGACTTCCTTCCTCCCAAGGATTGCCAATCATGGTAGTGGCTGCCCTTCTGCATACTGACACCAATAGCCTGCCCCCATCTCTGATGACCTGAGACATAAAGCTTTCAGGCAGCAAAAGGAAGCTTGCATCCAGGAGATTGTGCCTAATAGTTATAGGTACTCGCATTAGGTGCAAGCACACGGTGCAATTTGAGCTTCCAATTTTTAACTATATAGTCAAAATCAGAAGAAAAGTTAGCACAAATCTCACAGTGTGTATACAGAGTACGATATCGATGCTCGCTCTGGTGGGATTAGTATCACAAGAACAAATAGACTGCGGAAGCAAGCCAATTCTGACTATATTGTATACAGTCTAGTGTTCTACTATAGTCAGTATCGGTCATAGTCAAAATCTCAAGTAAATATAGTCAAAATAACAAGAAAAAAATAAGCGAAATTATATGGTTCTGGGCTCCATTGAGTTCAAGGGAAATGGCATAGTCATAATCGTACATAGCCAAAATCTCACCAAGTGTATGCACCTTAAGTCTGGTATACCAAAGGCAGAAGATCAGCCTGACATAAAACAATAGATAAAACTCAATTGCCCACCAAAACTGATCCTAGAGAGGATCTAGTTCCGTTCATCTCATTCCAGTCTGCAATTTTGGTAACTTCTACAGATCTCATAATAAAATAAAATCAGAAATTCTGCACAACAGTCAACTCAATGTTAGGAATTATTTTTATTTATTTATTAACAGTTTCTTATATAGCGCAGCATATTCTGTTGCGCTTTACAAAAGGAGACAGTGATACAACAAACAGGGTATTTACAGACAGTCAAAAGGTAGGAGGGCCCTGCTCGCAAGCTTACAATCTTTAGGGAAATAGGCATTGATACATAAGGATAGATACTGTATTCTTTATTGCATTAATTCCCTCAGAATGCAAGGTTCCTGGTGTGCTGTAAGATACGGTGACCCAGCAGTTTGGCCATGGGTCAGGAGGATGAAAAAATGTGAAAAAGAAAGAGTGGATATGTGTGGACTGTACAGTGGGGATGTGATTTGATAGGAACGGTATATGAAGGTTAAGATGCCTTCATTCATCAATGATCTATGAGCAATGATAAGTGTTTTTCACTTTGCTACATCAATGGCACGGAAAGGATACTGCGCCCTCTATGGTTTATAAAACACTGGTGTTCACTGGTCCAGCTGCTGAGGCATGCACATGCACAGCACTTGGACATCAATGGCTAAACCATTGATGGGTGTCTAACAATGGTTTAAAACCATTTACATTGATGGTACAGTCTTATATGGACATCACTATTTAATATAAAAATGAGTTCCTACTGGAAGAATGGTACAGTAACTAATTAAATGAATCTCGCTAGTATGTATACCATGAAGTAGGGATGTACATGTATCTCTCTAGTATGTATACCATGAAGTAGGGCTGTACATGTATCTCGCTAGTATGTATGCCATGAAATAGGGATGTACATGTATTTTGTTAGTATGTATGCCATGACATAGGGATGCACATGTATCTCGCTAGTATTGGACACAAAAATAACTTTTTTTCGCACAGGTAGAAATATGGTTGTATATGTTGAATAACCCCTTGTTTCCTCTACCTCCCCATGGCAGCCACTAATGGGTTAAGTCCCCGAGGGTAGCCTATTGGAAAGGAAACAAAAAACAGAACACTGGCCCCTATATAAGCCCCTCCCATACAGGTCTCAGTGTCTTTTTTCCTTTCCAGGGTAGTGGACACGCTTACCCTGAGCTGCCGAGCCCTCTCCACTGCCAAGAGCTGTTGGGGATAGGCTGCAAGTTTACAGGTAACCCGCTGTCGAGTGCAGTAAGGGTACCTTAAGTCTGCTGGGTGTACAGGCGGGGCGCTTCCTCGGAAGCGAGATACAGGCGTCCGGATGGAGTGCGGACGCAGTCTGAACGAGGAGGTGCCCGGCGGGCGCAGGAGTCAGTGCCTATGTCCGGCCGGCATCTGACATCAGTAGGACAGGCCGGCCGGAGAGAGTGTGCGGCGTGTCTGACATCATCAGACGCGGATGATACGCCGGGCGCACGCAAGCGTTAATAGGACGCTGGGTCCAGATAAAAGCCGGGGGATTCAAACAGGCATGGCGGACCAGGGGACAGGACAAACTCTATGAACCCAGCAGACCGGTAAGACTCCTAAGAGGGCTGTTAGCCGGAGGAGTACAGTTATGCTGTGTATACTTATGCAGTGTGATTTTGCTGTGTCAATGATTGCCACTTTAAAAAAACTGGAGATTTCTTACCAAATCTCTCACTTTCTGAATCTCTCATCCTATTACATTTCACCCTTGGTGTTTTTTGCTTCTAGCTTAAAGCTATTAAGCAAGGAGATAGCATAATGGAGGAAGAAAAAAGGCAGAGAATTTCAGGGTAAGCCAGGAACTTAGCAGTGATTGAAGATGTATATATATATGTCTGGTGGTAACTGTTGCATATATAATTTTAGATCAGACACCAGCAAAAAGGATTCTGGTGGCAAAGTGAGACATAAGAAGCACCATCCATCTAAGTGTTCTTTGTGTGACCAAGTATTGCCGGATAAATGCGTAGGCTCAATTTGTGAGGCGTGTAAGATGGCCCAAAGGGGATCTTTTCCGCCATTAACAGAGCTTTTAAGCTTTTTAAAAACTGCGCTGGCAGATACCTTTGTCACCAGACAAGACATGGAGAAAAAGTCAGCTAAGAGAAGCAGAGCTGTAATTTCAGAGGGGTGTGACCAGGGCCCCTCACCCCCAGCGAACTGTGTAAAAGACCTTGCGCCCCGGCGTCCCTGCAGTGCTGCTGGAGCGGTCAGGGTTGTCCGTGCCGCAGGGGTACCTGCGGCGCCGTCATGCGTATAAAGCTGGCTGCGGCCGGCGGGGTCCCTGTAGTGAATAGAAAATAACTAGCGCTATGCGCGCGGCGGTGCGGGAAGCGCTAGTTATTTTCTATTCACTGCAGGGACCCCGCCGGCCGTAGCCAGCTTTATACACATGACGGCGCCGCAGGTACCCCTGCGGCACGGACGCCCCTGACCGCTCCAGCAGCACTGCAGGGACGCCAGGGCGCAAGTTTTTTACACAGGTACCACCCCCCCTCCCCCCGGCACCGGGGCGCCCCCACCCCGACTCGCCTGGGGTGCTCCGGTGCCTTGCACCGGCCCTGGGTCTGACGACTCAGCAGAGGGACCTTCTACGAAGGATGACGACTTAGAGGAGGGGGAAGTAAAGCAGGATAAAACAGACTTGGATTTCAATCCGGCACTAATTGAGAACCTGCTAGCGCTGATACACAAGTCGCTTAATATTGAGGAGACGAAAGAGGAAGAAAAACTACAAGATTTACTTTTTAGAGATAAAAATAAAAAAATTAAAACATTCCCCCTCTCTAAAACCCTCAAGGAGCTAGTTGAAGAAGAGTGGCAACACCCTGACAAGAAGGTGGCAGTGCCATTAAAAATTGCAAAAATGTATCCGTTTGATCCAGAGCAGGTTAAGTGTTGGGATGAGTCTCCTAAAGTGGATTCAGCCGTCACAAGAATCTCCAGGAAGACGACACTGCCTCTAGAAGATGCGAACATCTTCAGAGATGCGATGGAGAGAAAAATTGAGGTGAGCCTCAGAAAACAACATGTGACGGCTGGAGCAGTGATGAAGGCATCGTCAGCAATGGCAATTACCTCAAGGGTGCTGCGATCCTGGTGCCAGGATCTGGAGTCGGATACATTGGATGGAATAAGGAGAACGAAATTGATAAAGGTAATGCAAAACATTCAGGTTGGCGCCGAATTTCTTTGTGATGCTTCTTTGGATGTAGTGAAGTTAGCAGCCAGGACCAGTGCCACGGCAAATGTGGCTAGGCGAGCCCTGTGGCTTAAACCTTGGGCGGCGGACACACAATCTAAACAAAAGTTGATAGCCTTACTGTTTCAGGGCCAGTATTTGTTTGGCGCAAAACTGGACGACATCATTACAAAGTTGTCAGGAGGAAAATCGGTCTGGCTGCCGCAAGATTAAGGAAAAAGAGGGTTTTCGGGCAGACCTTTCAGATATCAACAGATGGAAGTAAAGGAGGCGAGAACCTACAGGCCAGGAAGGAATTATAGGAGATCCTGGACGGCAAACAGAAGTTTTTTCGTGGCCAAAGAGGAAGAGAGGGGAGATATTCCTCTAGACAATTCAGCCAATGACGCCAGGATGACAGTTGGGGGCAGACTGCTCGAGTACGGGCAGGTTTGGTCCCAATCTGTCAAAGACAGATGGGTACTGGACATTGTAAATTACAGATACAGAATCGAGTTTGTAGAATACCCAGGGTCTTGGAGGATGGAATCTCCTATTCCAAGGGATCCGGAAGAAAGGGCGGCTTTTGTTCACAAGCTTAGACAAGATGATCCAGCAGAAGGTGGTGGAAAAGGTGCCGAAAGGTCAAGAACTGCAAGGTTGGCAGTCAAGATTTTTCGTGGTCAGGAAGCCAACTGGAGGTTTCAGAACAATCCTAGACTTGAGAAGGCTAAACTCATACGTGTTAGTGAAAAAGTTCAAAATGGAATCTCTAAGGACAATTCTGCCAGATGTGAAGAAGGGAGCTTTCTTAACGACCATAGATCTTCAAGATGCCTGTTTATACGTCACAATATTCCAGGGTCAGCACAGGTTTCTAAAATTCTGCCTAAAAGGAAAAGTATATCACTTTGTCACTCTGCCATTCGGGCTGGCCACCTCGCCCAGAACATTCACAAAAGTGTTGGTGGTGTTAATCTCCAACCTAAGACAGCAAGGCATACCTGTGTGGCCATATTTGACGGACATTCTGATTATGGCCCACACAAGGGAACAGTTGGAAGATTACACCCGAAGAGTAATACAGTACCTAGAGACTCACGGGTGGTTAATAAATCTAATGAAAAGTCAGGTAAATCCTTCCAGAAGGGTGAAATACTTGGGAGTATCAATAGACACAGTGTCAATGACGATAAAATTGACAGACGACAGGAGAAAGAAGTTGGTCAAAGAAGTGGCCAAACTTCGAAGCAAGAGAAGGGCATCATCCGCAGAATTCATGAAAGTCCTAGGAATTATTTCAGCGGCACTAGACGCGGTCCAGTGGGGGAGATTTCACATGCGGGCCCTGCAAAATAGTTTCCTCACACAGTGGGATGGAGACGGGAAGAACAAAGAACAGTCCATACTACTGTCAAGAGGAGCAAGACAAGACCTGGAATGGTGGTCTCACACTCAAAGGTTGAGTCAGGGAAAAATGTTTGCAGTGAAGCAGCAGGTAGTGGTAACCACGGATGCCAGCCAATCAGGTTGGGGGGCAGTATGTGGCGATCATCTGGTCCAGGGCATCTGGTCGAAAGAACTAAGCAGAAAACATTCAAACGTAAGAGAGCTGAGGGCAGTTTTTATGGCGTGCCAACATCTGCAAGATTGGTTAGTCGGGGAAGACGTGATCATAAGGTCAGACAATCAATCCGTGGTCTCCTATATCAACAAACAAGGAGGCACGAGGAGCAGGGAACTGATGATGGAAGTGTCAAATGGGCGGAAGACCGGGTGAACAGTCTGGTAGCAGTATTCATAGCAGGCAAGGACAACTGGCAAGCCGACAGCCTCAGCAGACACCAGTTAAAGCCAGGAGAATGGGAGTTGGCACCAGAGGTATTTCAGGAGCTGGTGTACATGTATGGACTACCCAAAATAGACCTTATGGCCACAGAAAAGAACTCAAAGGTAAGAAGATTTTTTTCGAGACATTGGGAACCGCAGGCAGAGCAGGCGGATGCGTTGACGGTCAAATGGGAGGAGACTCTAGTGTATGTGTTTCCCCCGTTCCCAATTATAGCGAAACTATTGAACAAAATTCAAAGGGAGAAAGCGACGTTTATGGCAGTACTGCCATACTGGCCGAGGCGGGCTTGGTTCCCCAAATTGTTGGAGATGAAGGTGGAAGGTCCGTGTATGTTGCCGAATCGGAAGGACCTCATAGGTCAGAATGGAATGTGGCAGAGTCAACCACCCAGCTGGACACTAGCGGCGTGGTTACTGAAACCCAGCTGCTAGTGAGGAGAGTTTTTTCAGGGAGAGTGGTTGGGACGCTTCTTAAGGCAAGGAAAAGTTCTACGTCCAAGACCTATCATAGGGTGTGGAAGAGATTATTATTATTATAATTACGTCGCCTTCTGCAAATCAAATAAAAAAACACCAAAGGACTTGCCTACGGTAATGGAGTTTCTACAGGTGGGTCTGGACAGAAACTTGTCTACTAGTTCTATCAAAGTCCAGATTTCAGCGTTGTCAGCAATGCTGGACTGGAAGCTTGCGGAGGATAGATTTATAAGGAGGTTTGTGCAGGCAGCAAAACGTATTAAACCTGCGTTCCATAACCCACTACCACCGTGGGACCTGAACTTGGTGCTTAATGCATTAGTAGATTCACCGTTTGAACCTCTTCATGAGGTGTCATTAAAATGGCTGACAATTAAGGTGGCTTTCCTGGTGGCCATCACTTCGGCTAGGAGAGTGTCAGAGATGCAAGCTCTGTGGATAAAACAACCATTTTTGAATTTTGAGGAAAAAGTGGTGCTGAGGACTAATCCCCAGTTCTTACCAAAAATGGTCTCAGCATTCCACATCAATCAAGAGATCGTGCTCCCATCTTTCTGTCCGAACCCTACTAACTCCAAGGAAGAGAGACTACACAAATTGGATGTCGTAAGGGCTCTTAAGATGTACCTAGAAAGAACTAAGGACTGTAGGAGAACAGAAAGATTGTTTGTTCTTACAGAGGGGAAAAATAAAGGACTGGGGGCCAGTAAAGCAACCCTTTCTAGGTGGATCAAGTCAGCAATTATTGAAGCCTACAGAATTAGAGGTCAGCAGCCTCCAGTAGGTCTTAAGGCCCATTCTACAAGGGCGATGTCAGCTTCATGGGCAGAGAAGGAATCTGCATCCTTGGAGGACCTGTGCAAGGCAGCATGTTGGGCGTCAGTCCACACGTTCACGAAACATTATAGGGTGGACGTGGCGGCTTCTTCAGACGCAAAGTTCGGCAGAAAGGTGCTAAGTGCGGTTGTATCAAAAATGGGTATTACCCATTAGTGGCTGCCATGGGGAGGTAGAGGAAAGTACAGATTATTACCTGTTAATATGCTTTCCTCTATTCCACCATGGCAGCATAGTTCCCATCCCGTTTTGTATAATATTATTGTGCTATATAACAAGACACTGAGACCTGTATGGGAGGGGCTTATATAGGGGCCAGTGTTCTCTTTTTTGTTTCCTTTCCAATAGGCTACCCTCGGGGACTTAACCCATTAGTGGCTGCCATGGTGGAGTAGAGGAAAGCATATTAACAGGTAATAATCCGTACTTTCGTTTTTAGAACTCACTGAGTTTTTATAGTAGGGTGTGCTGCCACTAAGACAGAAATTGGACACAATTTTTGAAGAAAGAAGAAGGCTGTCATAAGTGTGGCGCACTTGAAGAAGAAGAAGAAGAAGAAAAGATTGTACAATAAAAAATAACTTTTAATTTTTATATCTTAAAATGGCGATATATAAAACACATAACATACATGGGTAGAAGACAGGGTAAAGATAAAAAGGAAAAAGATTTTTTCCTGCTTAGTGAACCCCAATATCTCTTGATTCACTAATTAATGCAGATTGGATTCATGCACATTCCATATCAATTGTTGTGATTATTTTTGTCACTATGGAGTTAATATATGTGTGCGTTTTTCACAATCTTGAAGAATGTGTGGATCCCCATGAAATGGATCTTAGATGCGTCTTGATTTAATCTCCTGGTGTGTATCTATACTCAAGTATACAATAAATTGGTTGCACCTTTGTTGTTATAACAATTTCTATAGTAATGGACAGTGTTGTCACTGTATGTCTGCAAGGTAGCCGTGCCGGGATAGATGCGTCTGGTGCGAATATCCGCTCGTTGTATGTGCTGTTTGTGCAGTGTTGCGACCCAATTCAGATTGCCATGATAATACTATATTGTCACGTGTGGGTTACACACAGAAAAGCAATGATCTATGAGGGCAGCGGAGTCCGAGAAAGAGACACTGCAGTGAAGTAGTCACCTTGCAGCTCTCCTTGTCAGTAACAATCCGTGTGTTAGACAAAAAATTCCACAACCAGACTCTGTATATAGCTATATGTGTGCAGTGAGGAGAAAGTGTTCAGAATCTGGCCATATCGCTCATGTCTGGTAGTGTTTTTTAAGATTGTCAATCTAGTGCACCTGGCTGCAAATCAGATAATATATATCTTATGCTTCAAGAGGATGATCATATCAAATATATCTAATGTGCGGGTCCCCTTGGGAAAGGATCTGATGCAACCTAATGCGTCTTTGGCAAAAAATCCCTGGTGTGTACCCTCATACAATAAATGCAATGAATATGGCACCACTGCAATTGATTTGATGGTAGATATTACTATCCCTGCAGGCCTGTAGAGAAGTCTTATATAAGCGAGTAACCTTGACACTAATATTTAGCCAAGTGGTGTATGTTACTTATAAGTATCTTCAATTTGCTGCCGTCAGCTGCTACAATGACTCACACTCGTTAGGTAGGGTGTATCTGGCCACACATCAGACCAACTTTCCTCCAACCATCCAACTAGTTGGTTGGTTGGAGGAAAGTTGGTCTGATGTGTAGCCAGCATTAGGCTAGAATTGCCTGATAGATGTCCACTTGCAATTTTATTTTGTGGGTCTGCAGAGAGGTCTCACATGCAAATGAATTTAGCGCATATACTCAGCTAGTAATCTATTGCCCAAAAAGGTCAGGAATGTATTTACTTAATGCAGTCAAATGCTATAGATCACAAGCGGGCGGCACTCTTTTTAGTATATTCTGGGCAAAAATCTCCTAGTGTGTATGCACATAAATTTTTAATAGATTGATTGGTAGGTGTATCTTTATTTATATAGCAATTCACTAGTTCTTTGTCACAAATACCATTGTTATAACAAGCCTGCAGTGAGGTTTTTTTGTCATATGGATGAATGAATCCTGTGCAAGTATTAGCTGTCGACGTATGTCGTTTATAAGCATCAGGGCCGGGTTTACTCGGTGCAATGGTAGTTGTGAATCACACACAGGAGGCACTGTTCCCAGCGTGTACACAAGTGCCGGATTCGGGGAGGGAGACACCGCAGTAGAATCGTCACACTGCGACTCTCCCTGCCGATGTCAGTCCGCGCACTGTGAAGTCAGACAGTGAGTGCGGTACTGAACTCCGTATGACAGTGTGGTAGCTGGCTGCCGTGCAGCAGGAGATAAGGAGAACGTGGTCAGGGTCTGACCTCACTTCTCCTATTCAGCACTGCCTCATGTACTGTCAATTAGATGCGCATCTTTTACAGATCAAAATACATTTTCATGGGGAAAGGATAAGGGGGATTTGACATACTAAGTGTGTAAGGTCAACGCGCGTATCACCGTGAGCTTCATCAGGACCTAAGCAGGAAAAAATCTTTTTCCTTTTTATCTTTACCCTGTCTTCTACCCATGTATGTTATGTGTTTTATATATCGCCATTTTAAGATATAAAAATTAAAAGTTATTTTTTATTGTACAATCTTTTCTTCTTCTTCAAGTGCGCCACACTTATGACAGCCTTCTTCTTTCTTCAAAAATTGTATCGCGCTAGTATGTATGCCATGAAGTAGAGATGTACATGTATCTCGCTAGTATGTATGCTATGAAGTAGAGATGTACAGTACATGTATCACAGTAGTATGTATGCCATGAAGTAGGGATGTACATGTATCTCGCTAGTATGCATGCCATGAAGAAGGGATGTACATTAGGGCGGAGTGAAAAGACTGAAATTGAGAAATTCAAAATCGGCTAGTGTGGAAAAGTTGTGACTTGACTTGAATAAGAAACGTGCAAAAGCATTTTGATCTGAGTCAACATCTTCTGTTCTGGCAAAAGGCCTGAAGTTTCACTTTTTTGGTGAAAATGACGAAAACTATGAAGATGCTCCGATCTAGTTAAAATTATGTCAGGATGTCTTAGAGTGGTTCATTAATATACTTTAGCATAGTAAAAGAGAGTACGAGCTTGTCCTAGTGCAAAGTGAATGACTTTGGTGGGAGAAAAAATCCCTAATAATTGAACCATTTTCATGGTCACAATTGTGAATATTGTGTGTTTTCTCCTGAACGTGTTTATAATAGAAGAAGCACAAATACTCTAAATGGAATTTCGGTGACACTGTGTGAAATATAACACTGCATAATAGCCCTTAATCAGACCTGATCGCAGTACAAATTTGTTCTCAAAATGGGCAAAACAAATGCTGCATTGCAGGTGGGGCAGATGTAATGTGCTGAGAGAGTTAAATTTGGGTGGGGTGTGTTGAAACTGAAATCTAAATTACAGTGTAAAAATAATGCAGCCGGTATTTACCTTGCACAGAAACAAAATAACTCACACAAATCTAAAGGTGGCCATACATCTACAGATCGATTGTCAGATTGGACCGGTTGGAACAAACAGCTGGTAATATCTGAATGACAGTTTTTCAGCATTTCAAAGCAAATGGTCAATTGTCATTTGCTCTCATCTTTTACCAGGATTTTGTTCCAACCAGACAGATCGGACAATAAATCTGTAGATGTATGGCCACCTTAAATCTCTCTGCACATGTTACATCTGCCCCACCTGCAGTCCAGCATTTTTTTGCCCATTTTGAGAACAAATTTGTACTGCGATCAGGTCTGATTAAGGGCCATTATGTAGTGTTATATTTCACAGTGTCTCTTTGCAGTGCATATACAAAGATAGACAATCCTGTGTATATAAATAAAAAATAACTGTTGCAGTCTGTTATTGAAAAACAGTAACTGTTACAATAAGTATTACAAGTGTAAACTGTCTAATGTATCATTTTACATATCACTTCTGTTTAATGACAGAAAAACAGTGTTGCATCCCCTATACTGGGAACATGATTGGGCTGCATTACAGCATATAATTATGCCAAAGATAAGCCAATATATTAACTGTTAAATACGTTGAAGTGTATTATGATGTAATAAATTGTAAGCTTGCAGCAGGGCCCTCTAACCCCCAAGTCTGTCTGTCATTACCCAGTTTGTTTTATCACTGTCTACTATTGTAAAGCGTAAAGGAATCTGCTGAGCTATATAAGAAACTGTAAATAAATAAATAAACAAATACATCTAATGTTTAGGGGAAAAAAAACAAGAACATTGATTCAAAAAATAACAGGTTAATCATTCTATGAGTGGTGTCCAGCAGTACATATATGCCAATTCTCTGTGTTCATTTCTAGGCAGCAGGGCCGTCTTAACTGCAGTGTGGGCACCTGGGCAAAGCAATGCACTGGGGCCCTTACCCATTCTCCCCTCCTAGGGGTGGGGGGTGGTATCAGCAGCAGCTTTGATGTCCCACGGGTGGCAGGGGGTGCTCTATCTTCCATTCAACATGTAGGACCTGGAGTAGTAACTTCTGCTAATTACTCCTTTACTGCACAGTATGTATGCTAGTATGTATGCTATTAAGTAAGGATGTATATGTTTCTCACTAGTATGTATGCCATGAAGTAGGGATGTACATGTATCTCGCTAGTATGCATGCCATGAAGTAGGGAATCACATTTATCTCACTAGTATGTATGTCATGTATCTCGCTAGTACTGTATGTCTGCCATCTATCTCGCTTGACCCATCTGCTGCTGCTGAGATACTGTATTATAGGTATGTTGGTACTTGTTTCCTAGAACGGCACCCAGATTTCCTACGTATTGCATTGCGGTGCCACTATAACGGCATGCGATGCGATTAGATTTTTTTAATGTAATTTTTTCTATGTTCATTGTACCCCACTATATCGCATTGCATTGCATCGCATGTCCCGCAAAATCGCATTTGATCTCATGG
This sequence comes from Crinia signifera, assembly GCF_055691185.1. Taxonomy (NCBI): domain Eukaryota; kingdom Metazoa; phylum Chordata; class Amphibia; order Anura; family Myobatrachidae; genus Crinia; species Crinia signifera. Next base: position 57,764,480 of record NC_139224.1, read on the forward strand.
CCATAGTGTGGGATCGAGCCCAAAGCAAGGGGACGTGGATTACTTTACATGTATATCCTCGCGGGGCTCGCTGCGTTCGCCACACTATATAAAATCAACTCCACGCCGACGTGGATAGTGGGGTAATGAAAAAGTCGGAGGACGCGTTCCGCCACTGCTCGCCACGCTTCGGGGTGGCATGGATAGTGGGGGGGGTGCGTTAAACCTATTTTGGGGACATACAATCATTTTATTGTATACCTAATGTCATGGCATCACACACCCTATAAAATTGCATGCGATTTTGCGGCAGATGCTATGCGATGGCCCGGGGCAGAGAGAGCAGTGAATAAATTACATAGGAAAAGCGCATCGCACATCGCATGGCCCTTGCGATGCGATGCGATTTTCCTACGCAGAATAGCCCACCAAGCAAATTGCTTAGTGGGCGCAATTCTAGGTAACAAGTACCAGTATTTTATTCATTTCTGTGGAGCTGCTGGAATCCTAGATCACATTCAGCTCTTGTTTTCTCTGTATAATTTCACTTAGGAAAACCTGACAAATATGAGTCTGTGAGTAACACTTGTGAAACTGGTGAAGGAATACGTTGCTGGTTAGAATCATCTCTTTCACTTCAATTTTCCAAGTAACAGATATTTCCTTTTGCACACATTTCATAGCAAAAGGACGCTTGACGTATAACAAAACTGCTGTATCACAGTGACAGTCCCCTGCCCTAAGTATCTTCTCCCTTGAACTTGATACGTGATAGAACTGATATTAGGTATGTGACACATGCTGAAGCATTAAATAAGAGTGAAATCAAATATATTATTTAATTCAATTAAAACATTTAATCCATAATCCACAGGCCAGAGTAAAAACTGCCATTGGTGCGTTGCAGTGGGGCCCTTAAGGGTTATAGGGCTCACTGCTGCCACCCACTGCTGTGTGAGCTTGGGTTGGAGTGGATGAGGGAACCCAAATTATATTTTTGCACCTGGGCCAACCACTCACAAGATCCTCTACTGCCACAGCCTGAAGAAGCTATATATATATATATATATATATATATATATATATATATATATATATATATATATATATATATATATATATATATATATATATATATATATATATATACTGTGTGTGTGTGTGTGTGTATATATATATATATATTGTGGGGTTTTAGCATCAAACGGGTAGGCACAGGTGAGGATTTGGCACAGACTTAGACAGTGACATCACGGCTTGGGTCCAAAACAGGGCTTGCCTGAGTTTATTGCAGCACTCAGAGCAAGAAACTAAAAAAAACAGCCTTTACACTTCAGGCAAAACAGAAAATAAAACCTGCTCGTCTGAGCTCTAACTAAACAGAATAAACGTCCCTCTCTATACCAGGGCCACACTATGTGACACTGGACACACACAGCAGATATAGATCCAGTAATGCAGTACTTACAGCCTTGTCTCTCTCTAGCAGCAGCTTACTGCCTCCAACACCCAGGGAGAGAGAGAGAGCTCTATGGAGAGGGCTGACTCCTTTTTAAAGAATCAGGTGCTCTCCTGATTACCAGCCCAGGACAGAACACCCTTTGTAAGCCGGAGCTTACCACACAGATTGAAATAGCCTGCAGTCTATATGCCATAAGACAGGATTCTAGGGGAAAGGTACCTGCCGTCTATGACTTTCCCTGTCACTGTCTTACATACCCTCCCCCTCTGTTCGAACCTGTGGGGTCGGACACTGTCTGCCAACTGGCAGTATGTTCGGGATAGGGCATCGGCATTACCCTGAAGCCTTCCTGCTCTGTGTTCCACTGTAAATTTGAAATTTTGCAAATTGAGAAACCATCTCATGACCCTTGCATTTCTCTCTTTGGCTTGGTACATCCATGTAAGTGGGGAGTGGTCAGTGATTAATCTAAAGGAGCGTCCTAAGAGATAGTACTTTAGGGATTCAAGGGCCCACTTGATTGCTAAGCACTCCCGCTCGACTATACTGTAGTTTCTCTCCGCAGGTGTGAGCTTCCTGCTCAAATATGTTACCGGGTGTTCCTCTCCACCAACTTCTTGGGAGAGGACAGCACCTAGTCCCACATCAGAAGCATCAGTCTGTACGACAAACTCTTTTTTAAAATCTGGAGTGATCAGGACTGGTTGATTACAAAGGGCCACTTTTAATTCTTGGAATGCCCTTTCAGCCTCTGGGTTCCAGCTGACCATAACTGCCCTACCTTCTTTGGTAAGATCGGTTAGGGGCGCTGCCATGGTTGCAAACTGGGGAATGAACCTACGGTAATACCCCAGAATTCCCAAAAAAGCCCTGACTTGTTTTTTTGTCGAAGGACGAGGCCAGTCTTGGATAGCCTCCACTTTATTTATTTGAGGCTTTATTATACCTCTCCCGATAACATACCCCAGGTAACGTGCCTCCTCGAGGCCTAAAGTACACTTTTTTGGGTTCGCTGTCAACCCCGCCTCTCTGAGGGAATTCAACACCGCCTGGACTTTGGGTAAATGACTCTTCCAGTCATCACTAAAAATTATGATGTCGTCTAGATATGCCGAGGCATACTGACGATGGGGTTTAAGAACAATGTCCATCAACCTTTGAAAAGTTGCTGGAGCCCCATGCAACCCAAAAGGCAAACAGAGATATTGAAACAGACCATCGGGGGTGACAAACGCTGTTTTCTCTTTGGCACTATCGGTAAGAGGTACTTGCCAGTAACCTTTAGTTAAGTCGAGGGTAGAGAAATATCTAGCATGACCAAGTCTTTCAATTAACTCATCAACTCTTGGCATTGGGTAGGCATCAAATTTTGATACCTCGTTCAGCTTCCGGAAGTCATTACAGAAGCGCAATGAGCCATCTGGTTTTGGAATTAACACAATCGGGCTTGACCACTCACTTTTAGACTCCTCGATAACCCCGAGGTCTAACATTTTCTGGACCTCCCCAGATATGGCCTGTCTACGCGCTTCTGGTACTCTATAGGGTTTTAAGCGTACCCGAACTCCAGGTTCGGTGACAATGTCATGTTTTATGGCTGTGGTGCGCCCTGGAAGTTCTGAGAACACATCATAATTCCTTTGTACTAACTCTTTAGTTTCCTGCTTCTGGGATTTGGACAGGGTCTCTGACACCCGCACCTCTGGGCTATCACTAGAGGGGGCACTTACAGCTGTCAGAGTCTCTCTGTCTTTCCAGGGTTTAATTAAGTTCACATGGTACAACTGTTCTGGCTTCCGTTTACCTGGTTGATACACTTTATAATTTACACTTCCCACTTTTTTATTTACCCGATACAGTAGATCCTGGTTAATGGCCATATATGGGAACTCTTTGTCAGCATTGGGGTATTGGGGCTCACCATTTATGACTTTAGGATTTTCCCTAGCTCTTAATAAGGTGGGATCTCTAAGTTGAGCAGTCCCAAAACTATCACGTGACATCTCTAGTTCAGGCATGTCACACGCTTCTTCCTGCTCCTCAGCTTCACCTGCAAGAACAGCTAGGGAAAAACGGTCAGATTCAATAGTGGTCACCCCTACCGTTTGAACCTCAGTATCCTGATCAAAAGGCTCAGGACTAATCACAGGGCACACATTCTCATTATTAACAGCATTTCTAGTGCAGTGTACATTCTGTTTCCACAAGTCCCAGAACAATGGGAAGTCTCTTCCCAGGATCACACTATGCATCAGGGTCTCTACCACGCCCACTTCATGGGACACAGTTCCACAAGTACTCTTTAGCTGGACTAAAGCTGTGGGATACTCCTTGGTGTCCCCATGTATGCACAAGACCCCTATGTAACGTCCTGTGAGTGTCCCAGGGTCTACCAAGCTGGCATGGATGAGAGTAACTAAACTCCCAGAGTCCAGTAGAGCACTCCCGGGATAACCATCCACCTTTACATGACATATTTGCTGTCCAGTTTCTGACACAGTCTCAGCAGAGAAAACAGAACGTGCATATAAAGAGCTTCGCCTGGCTGTATCACACTCCATTGGCTCAGAAGTAAGGGGGCAATTGGCAGCAATATGCCCAGGTCCATGACAACGCCAACACTGTATGCGGCCCCAGTCTTTTTTCGACCCAGGTTTGGACCCTACTGTCCCTTGGGAACGCCTCTCCACTGTTTGTTCCCCATCGAGGCCACCTCCCTTTACAACATTATTCACCCCTCTAGTAAACGGAACAGTCTTACCAGATGATCCGGCCGCTTTGCTGTTCTTGAGGGTGGAATGTCCAGGAGGCACTTCTTGGATTAGATTTTCAGTAGCTCTGTACCTCTCAACCAAGTTGACAAGCCCCTCGGCATCATTAGGGTCGCCCTGACCGACCCAGCGCTGAACCTTTGGAGGTAAGGAACAAAGATACTTGTCCAGCACGACTCTCTCCACGATCTGCGCTGGTGTAGACTCCTCTGGCTGTAGCCATTTCCTTACCAGGTGGACCAGGCCATACATTTGGGACCGCGCAAGTAACTGTTCAGAAAAAGTCCAGTTATGCACCTTCCGGGCACGCACACTCATGTTTACGCCTAAGCGAGCAAGGATCTCTCCCTTGAGTTTCGCGTAGTCCTTAGCATCCTGCTCACTCAGATCAAAATACGCCTTTTGTGGTTCTCCAGTTAGAAAAGGTGCTACCACACCTGCCCATTGATCCACGGGTAACTGTTCACGCTCTGCTACACGTTCAAACACTGCAAGATAGGCCTCTACATCATCCGTGAGAGTCATCTTTTGCAGAGACTTCTGTACTGCAGCCCGTGTGGTTGGAAGCAAGGGTTGGGGTGTTTGCACACTCTGCGCCACACTCTTAGCCACATTCTGTATTTGCTCTTGTAATTGCAGATTAGTTTGCTGCTGTTCCTTTAAGGCTTGTCTGTTGGATTCAAGCAGCAAAACATTGGTTTCAGCCTGGGCACGCATGGCCTCCTCATGCACCTTTTGCTGATATGCGTTTGCCTGCCGCTGCAGCTCATTTGCCTGCACCAAGTGTTTTAAAAGGTCCTCCATTTTAACAGTCTCCTGTTGCAGTGTTACAGCAGCCTTCAGCCAGGACATACAAGTATCAGCACACTCCAGACACTCACTTGTGGCTGGTTGCCTTTAGCAACAACTTCCAGCTTGCTGTAGCAAAAGTCCTATAGTTCGATGTATGTCTCTTTAAGTGAGATGCTTGCTCGCATTCTCCACCATATGTGGGGTTTTAGCATCAAACGGGTAGGCACAGGTGAGGATTTGGCACAGACTTAGACAGTGACATCACGGCTTGGGTCCAAAACAGGGCTTGCCTGAGTTTATTGCAGCACTCAGAGCAAGAAACTAAAAAAAACAGCCTTTACACTTCAGGCAAAACAGAAAATAAAACCTGCTCGTCTGAGCTCTAACTAAACAGAATAAACGTCCCTCTCTATACCAGGGCCACACTATGTGACACTGGACACACACAGCAGATATAGATCCAGTAATGCAGTACTTACAGCCTTGTCTCTCTCTAGCAGCAGCTTACTGCCTCCAACACCCAGGGAGAGAGAGAGAGCTCTATGGAGAGGGCTGACTCCTTTTTAAAGAATCAGGTGCTCTCCTGATTACCAGCCCAGGACAGAACACCCTTTGTAAGCCGGAGCTTACCACACAGATTGAAATAGCCTGCAGTCTATGGCCCTTATTCTGATTGACGCGGACTTTACCGCATACTTTCGGATCGCGTGTTTACGGCGTCTGCGCATGCGTGGAGAACGCAACGCGCATGTGCCACGCCTTGACTCGGTACCAGTTCGGCCAGATCCCGTCCAGAACTGTTCACCGCTATCATTCGGGAAATAGGGGCGTATTATGGGCGTCATGCGGAATGACACATGGGCGTAGTTTCAAAGTGGGCAAAACGGGGAGGAAACATGGGCGGACACGGGGGAGTACACTTATGTTGGGGGGCGTACATTCGGAAACCACTCCGAATGCACGCGATCAAAAAGGGCAGAAATGTGCGGTGTCCACAAGTGTACTATTGCTTTGCGGACACCACTCGTTCATGCGCTAGGCGAACGTACGCCTAATGACTACAACCATTAACACCTGAACCCAATAGAATCTACTCCTTTACTCATTACTCACTAATAGGCCGCTTGTCAGTGCTTTAATTGAAACCATTGCTGCTTCAAGGAACCCTTCCTAAACACCCACATATCCTGTACTTGTCAGACACTTTAAAACTGCTAACAATGGACATGACAGAATATTAATACTAGCAATACACATGTGTATTTGACATGTACTCATGAAACACTCATTTGCACTTTAAATAGTATATGTGTAGATTGGTTATAATCTTTTACACAGGGTGTAATACAAACCATTGCACTTACATTGCTGTAAGGGTTAATGTGTGCAATGCATGTGTTAGGCATGCTTGTAAGGATATATTGGAATCTAATTGATTCCAATTCCAAATAAGCAGTTTTTTATGAGGATAGGTAATTGAATAAGTGGGTCATGTGATGTATAGCAGAAAATACTTCATAGTGGTTTGTTTGGCGTAAATACTCCGCTTACGTGCGGTAGCACCGCTTGGCTCCCGTTCGGATGCGGTATTCCCGAGCATACTCTGTAATACTCTGTAATACCGTGCCGAATCGGAGTGTTTCTCCCGCACACGCATGCTTTGTATGTCGTCCGTAAACACGCCCTGTTCTTAAAGAGTGAGTCCGTCCGAATGCGGAGGACACGTGGGCGTTTCTACGGACGATGGCCGCACGCGGCAAAACACCGTGGCGTGCGGACCGCTCCGTAAGAATGCGGGAATATCCGCACCGATCAGAATAAGGGCCTATATGCCATAAGACAGGATTCTAGGGGAAAGGTACCTGCCGTCTATGACTTTCCCTGTCACTGTCTTACAATATATATATATATATATATATATATATATACTAGAAGAAGAGATGAGAGTGCTCCATTGTGCAATAACGTAAAAAACTTTTATTTAAGAACAAGATATTTCTTCAATAAAAACAGGTATATAGTGACGTACCACAATGAGCGGTATACCACCGCAAGAATTCCGCATAAAACGCAGCCAGCCCTCTGACGAAGTAGATTACGAAACGCGTTGGGGCGTGGCCTGGCGTTGCAGTCCATCCACCAGCCGTGTTAAGACGCTGAAAACCCAGAGTGTAACCTCTCCTACATCTGTGTTTGGAAAACACGTTTTATGCGGAATTCTTGCGGTGGTATACCGCTCATTGTGGTACGTCACTATATACCTGTTTCTATTGAAGAAACATCTTGTTCTTAAATAAAAGTTTTTTACGTTATTGCACAATGGAGCACTCTCATCTCTTCTTCTAGTGTTTCTACACCTGTGAAATTCAGGTGACCGAGAGCAGCCAGGATAATTGAAAAATCCTTTGGTGCAGATCAAATTGGAATTGGGACTTCATCAAAATTGTCCTTTAGTGTGGATAATTTCAACAATATCCACGGTCCACAGGTTTTTCATTCATTTGCGCACTTATTTCCTTTGCTATATATATATATGTATATATATGTATATATTAGGAATGAGTGCATTCTGATTTTGGAAATCCGATCACCGCCGAACACCCCAAATCCGAACACGCTACTGAGCCTGTTCGGGACTTCCCACCCAGGCTCCGAGTGCATCTTTACTCCAGTGTAGGAGATTGAGCTGCTCACTGCCACTCTCCAGCCCTGTTGTTGCACGTGTCTGTGCCTGCCAAGCTGTGTGGTGGTTTTAACTACTACACTACTGAGTAGTGTTGTTGGGAGTTGGACACTGACAGAGTCTGTGCCTGGCCTGCCTGTGCCCTGTTATTTTATTTATATCCCTGTCTCTGTGCCTCATAGAGCCATCTTATATGAGTTACCTGTCCTGACTGAGTGTCCTCCAGTCCCGCTCCCTCCCTCCCTAGTCTCACTCCCTACCACCACCTGTTCTCCAGTCCTGCTTCCTCCCTCCCTAGTCTCACTCCCTACCACCACCTGTCCTCCACTCCCGCTCCCTGCCTCCCTAGTCTCACTCCCTACCACCACCTGTTCTCCAGTCCCGCTCCCTCCCTAGTCTCACTCCCTACCACCACCTGTTCTCCAGTCCTGCTCCCTCCCTCCCTAGTCTCACTCCCTACCACCACCTGTCCTCCAGTCCCGCTCCCTCCCTCCCTAGTCGCACTCCCTACCACCACCTGTCCTCCAGTCCCACTCCCTCCCTAGTCCCACTTCCCTACCCACAACCTAAATACTAGGTGGGGGTACACTGTCTGTGACTAGTAGTACTAGTACTTAAAGTACACAAGTGAGTCAGTTCTAGTCCAGTGAGTTCTGTGGGGCACATACTACTGTGCCTGTGCCCAGGGCCTGACTTGGACCAGAAATCGGCCCTGGCATTTTGAGCACACAGGCCCACATGCAGTAGGCGGGACTTTTGCGCGGCGAAGCCACGCGGCGGAAAGGAGGCATGGTCTCATGGAAAGGAGGCATTACACATTATGGAACACACCGTAATGCCCATCACACATTATGGAACACACCGTAATGCCCAGTACACATTATGGAACACACCGTAATGCCCATTACAGAATATGACAATCCGTTATGCCCATTACACATTATGACACATACTGTAATGCCCATTACATATAAGGCTAAACAATTCATTATGCCCGTTACACATTGGTGGCACACACTGTAAAATGCATGCCCATTAAGAATTGTGCATCTACTTAAGTTAATAAATCCTGGTTCATCATGGATATATATCGTTAATACACATACGAGTCCTCCTGAATAACACTTTAGGGGACCACAGTCCCTCTATAGAATTTAATTTTTTCTATCGCACAGCAGAACTACAAGTCCCATCAGTGGGGCCAGAATCCCCCCCCCCCCCCCCCCCCCCACACACACAGCTCTTCCATACAGGCCTCCCAGCCCCCAAATACACACTCACTGCTCTGCCTCCTGCTTTTACACAGTGCACTACCCCTGCTTTTACACACAGTGCACCCCCTACCCCTGACAATTTTACCTACCACACAGTGGGTCAGCGGTGGTGGGGTTTTCCATCCCTGAGGCAAAGCGGCAGTCTCCCTACAGCAGTGGCCGGCCGGGTCTTCTCCATGGGGCAAAGCCACTCAGCTCTTCCCAAACTTAAGGTACTTTGAAGGTAGGCGGCGTGCAGCGGCTTGCGCCATGACGTCAGACGGTCAGTCCGATGTCCACAGATGCCTCTCAGCTCTGCCCTTTCAGCGACACCAATCAGCTCTGCCTCGGCGCCTCCCCACTCAAGCCGGAGCTGCTCAAACTGGAAGCCGGAGGGTGGCTCAATATGGTCGGCGTCATGACGCCATATGCAAATTAAGGCACCGTCCACTCAGCACAGTGATGCCCAGGAAGCAGTGCTCACTGCTGCTGAGTGTCAGTCAGTACACACTAGCACTAGGACAAAATCGGCCCAGCTGGTCATTGGCCCTTCTGGCATTTGCCAGCAGTGCCAGATGGCCAGTCCGGCCCTACCTGTGCCTCATAATAAAAATCCCTTACATTTTTTCTGTGTCTGCACTCTGCAGTGTTGTGTGACAGTTCGCACATCGCCGCTGCATAATAATTTTTCTAAGAAAAGGGTTACTGCCTGTATATTAATCCTTTTAATTTTTTTATGTGTCTGCAGTATTGTGTGACAGTCCGCACATTGCTGCCGCATAATCAATTTTCTATGAAAAGGGTTACTGCCTGTATATTAATCCTTTTAATTTTTTCTGTGTCTGCAGTAGTGTGTAGTAGTGTGTGACAGTCCACACATCGCTGCCACATAATTTTATTTACTAAGAAGAGGGTTACTGCCTGTATATTAATCCTTTTAATTTTTTTTGTGTCTACAGTGTTGTGTGACAGGCCGCACATCGCTGCCACATAATTTTTTTTACCAAGAAAAGGGTTACTGCCTGTATATTAATCCTTTTAATTCTTTTTGTGTCTACAGTGTTGTGTGACAGGCCGCACAGTGCCGCCGCATAATAATTTTTATAAGAAAAGGGTTACTGCCTGTATATTAATCCTTAAAAAAAATGTCTCCATCTGTAGTGGTGTGTGACAGTTTGCACATCGCTGCCACATAATAATTTTTCTAAGAAAAGGGTTACTGCCTTTATATTAATCCTATTAATGTTTTCCGTGTCTGCAGTGTTGTGTAACAGTGTAAGCCGGTAAAGGATACATTCTACCTCACCTGTGCAGGCCGCAAAATAGAATTTTTTGTTATGGTTACTGACAATACTATTTATTTTTTTCTGTCGTCTGTTGCTGTGTGTGTAAGCACCTCACCTGTGCAGGCCACACATTGGTGCAAAATATAATTTTTTGGGGTATACTACTCTCCATCTCATGTGCTGCATATTAACTCCAGAAAGATAATGGAGAAGGAGAACCAAAATATGGAGGCTCCAATAGTACAAGAAGAACCACTTCCTCCAAGTGCTGAAGCTGCTGCCACTAGTCAAGACATAGAACATGATGATGAAATGCCATCAACGTTGTCTGCCCAGGCCGATGCCCAATGTCATCATATAGGTTGTGTCAAATCCAAAATGGTAAAATTGAGTGGGTTGAAGCGAAAAAAGAAATTAAAATCCTTGGAGGAGAAACTTAAGCTTGCCAATATGCCATTTACCACACGGATTAGCAAGGAACGGCTAAGGTCCTGGCCTATGTTCTTGACTAATGGTCCAGCTTTGCATAATGATCACAGCCTCATTCTCCTCTTCCCCCCTACAATAGTGAAGAGAAATAATCCGCAAATAAAAAATACAGCAAGCCACTCTGTCTTCTAAAGAACACCTGGTATAACAAATCCCCAAGGAGAGTCCAAGGGTGATGGTGATTGCGATGCCTGACCTTCCCATCACTGTACGGGAAGAGGTGGCTCCTTCCACCATTTGCAGCACACCCTCTGAATATGCTGGAAGAAGGATAACCCACAGTCCACTTTATGATTTAGAAGTTGTCAATATTGTACACCAGGAGGAGGAAATTGATGGCACTGAGGGGGAAGTTGACAAGGAGGAGGATGCTGGTGATGATGATGTGGTTTTCCTAAATGAGGCACAGGGCGAGACAGTTGTCCATGGGATGCAAAAGGCCATCACCATGCCTGGGCAGTTATTATTATCCAGATCCGGACAACAATTGTCTCGCCATATGTACCTTATGTAAAGCTGCAATAAGCAGGGGTAAGGTCCTTAGCCACCTAGGGACATCCACGCTTATGCGTCACCTGAAGTTAGTTCATAAGTCTCTGTTTAGTTCGGAAACTGTGGCTAGGACCGTAAGCATTCCTCAGAGACACCTAAATGCCTTGATCCTGTTGTATCCAAGTGCCCAGTGAAAACCACACCAGCAAGTGACTCCTCGTTAATTTCTTCCTCCATCCGGATGGCAGGTAGTCCTGCAGGCCATGTCACCATTGTGACAGACTCCTCTTCCATCCAGGATTCCTCCAGAGGATCCTCAAGCGCTACCTAGTACTGCTGCCACTGCTGCTGTTGCTGCTGGGAGTCGGTCATCATCCCAGAGGAAAGTCATAACACCGCAACGTCTTTCACTAAGCAATTGACCATCCAACAATTGTTTGCCATGAGGACGAAGTACAACAGCAGTCATCCAAGTGGATAACTCGCGGCCTTTACAGCTATGTTGGTGTTAGATGTGCATCCGGTGTCTGCCATCAGTGGAGTGGGATTTAGACAGTTGATGGAGCTATTGTGTCCCCGGTACCAAATCCCATCAAGGTTCCACTTCACTAGGCAGGCGATACCGAGGTTGTACAGAGACGTCCGAAGAAGTGTCCTGGGTGCCGTGAAAAATGCAGTTTTACCCACTGTCCACTTAATCACAGACATGTGGACGAGTGGTTCAGGGCAAACTAAGGACTATATGACTGTGACAGCCCACTGGGTAGATGTATCGCCTTCCGCAGCAGCAGCATCTCTGAAACGCCAGCTCCTTCCAGCTCTGTATCACCGGTTTCAGTAAGAGGTACAATTAAAATTGCTGGACACTTTCACCATTCTGCCACTGCCTGCCGAAGGCTGGAGTGGCATCAAAAACTCCTCAACCTGCCCTGCCATCACCTCAAACAAGAGGGGGTGATGCGCTGGAACTCCATCCTCTATATGCTGCAGAGGATGGAGGAGCAGCAAAAAGCCATTCAAGCTTACACGACCGGCTATGACTTAGGCAGAGGAGCGGGGATGCACCTGACTCAGGCGCAGTGGAGGCTGATTTCCATGTTGTGCAAGGTTCTACAGCCGTTTGAACTTGCCACGCGTAGAGTCAGCTCTGACAATGCCAGCTTGAGTCAGGTGATTCCCCTGATCAGAAGCAGCTGGAGAAAGTAAGGGAGGAGCTTAAGCATTGAAAACCCCCAAAGCATTTTGTGGATAAAGCCCTCCATGCGCTTTGCCAGAATACAAGGGTCGTCAGTCTGTTAAAGTCAGAGAAATACATTCTGGCCTCCGTGCTTGATCCTCGGTTTAAAGCGTATGTTGTGTCTCTGTTTCCGGCAGACACAAGTCTACAAAGGTGCAAAGACCTGCTGGTCAGGAGATTGTCATCTGCAGCAGACCGTAACATGGCAACAGCTCCTCCCTCATTTTCTCCCACACCTGTGGCTGCAAGGAAACTGCTGAAATTTCCAAGGCAACCCACTGGTTCGGAGTTGGACATCAGGTCCGGACTAAAGGACCTGCTGACCATTGCCGACATGTCTACTGTTGCAGCATTGGATGCTGTCTCCATTGAAAAAATGGTGGAGGATTACTTTGGTTACAGCATCCAAGTAGACATGTCAGACAGTCCATACCTCTCCTGGCAGGAAAAAAGGCAGTTTGGAGGCCCCTGTACAAACTGGGTCTATTTTACCTGAGTCCAGCGGGGACGAATTGATAATCTTCAAAAATGTTTTTATTGAGCCTCAATAAAACAAAGTAATGATACAGTACATCCAACAATGGACGATGATATACAAATAATAACAATGAGGTTCAAATACCTTTTTTAAAATTTTCCTTAACAAATTCACTACATAAGTAAGGGAGGGAATTGTCTCCCAATGCAGTCGAGAAAATATAGAGATATAGAGTTCCATCGACAATTGTCGATAAATGGGTATGAGAGAATTTCTCTAAACATTGAGCTCGACCTGAGTGTTTTATCAATACAATGATCTAACTAGGTAGACTAAAATAAAATAACAACAAAACAGAAGAAGAAAAAGAACAGCTTGGTCCTACACTATCATGGTAGATGACCAAGTGATGAATCTTAAATCAAAGTACCTGCCCAACAGTTGACCCGGACCGCCGACCCATCCACGGAGAGATCCAGTCAGTATGCGAATGATGAGGATAGAGAAGACAGAAAGTATGGATAGGAGGAGGGATGGGGGGATGGAGTGGAAAGTGAAGCATGTATAGGGTAATATTTAAGAACTATATTACAGCGTGATAGGTGAAGCATTCTGTAAAAGTTGAAGGGAGTACCATGATGTATTTTGAAAACAGCCTTGGATAGCTTGGATGGTTTGAGAGGGTAGGGTCTGGATGAATTTGTTCCAGCAGGCAAATAATTTAGGGGTTAGAAGTTCTTTGTGGAGTGAGGTCTCCAGCCAGTCCATGGTGAATAGGAAGAGGAGGCGTGAAGTCGCCATGTCTAGTGAAGGAGGTGAGGGCTGTATCCATTGCTGTAAGATGGCTTTTTTGCCTACCGCTGAAAGGGAGCACAATCAATTTTTTATTGTTCTTATTAATATTAGATTGGTCGGCAATATGTCCAAATATGGCCCAGGAGTCAGTGCAGCTAAATGACAGTTTAAGTGTGTTTGTGGCATAGTTATGTAATATTTGCCAGAAAGACTGAACCTGAGGGCATTGCCATAGACAATGATATATATCAGCCTCTGGTGAATGGCATTTAAAACAATCCGACCTCTCTGCTGTGCCCATCAGATAGCAGCATTTAGGTGAAAGATATGCTCTGTGAAAGATTTTATATAACATTTCTTGGTATGAACTGGGCGGGATGAGTTTGAGGTTAATTAGGAAAGTGTCTAAAATGGTTTTGGAGACGAGAGAGGAGGACTGCGAAGCCCACTTAATAAGTGTTGGGAGATCTGTATCAGGATCTAATTCCAGGCGTATATGACCGTATATAGTGGAGATAGAATGTGTTTTAGTACGAATAACCGAATCTAATGGATTTGTGATGTCCTGAGGCCGCAATTTGGTAAGGATCGATTGTAAGTAGTGGGTAGCTTGGAGATAGGAGAACGCGTAACTAGGTAGGAGATTGAACCGTTGCATCGCCTCCTCGAATGTAAGTGGGGTGTTAGAGGTGTTAAGCAAATGTCTTAAACATGAAATTCCAGAGGATTGCCATATCGTGAAAGGTGATCCGGCTTCCCCCTTCTGAAACTCCAGGTTTCCGACCAAAGGGAGGGACAGGGAATAAAAATGTTGTAGGCCTAAAGACTTTCTTGCACGTCCCCAAGCGTAAATAGTAGAGGATAATAAGGTATTATCAAATTGAGGTGATTTTAGTTGTGATGGGCGTGCATGCAGGAGAAAGCTAAGCGAAGTGGGGCACATAACTGTGAGTCTAGAGCCGCGTCAGTAAAAATGGCAGTGCCATTAACCCAATCTACCGCAAAGCAAAGAATGCAGGCCAGATTATAGTACTTTATATTAGGCAAATTAACACCACCTCGTTGAGTTGTCTGCATCAGTTTATAGAGGCTGATTCTAGAGTTCCAAATAAATTTGGAGAGCATAGAATGGAGTGAGGATATATCAGACTTAGAAAGCAGAACTGGTGTCATTTGCAACACATAAAGCAACTTCGGAAAGCTGGCCATTTTAAACAAATTACATCTTCCCAACAGATTTAATGGCAGGTTCTGCCACAAATTAAGCTCAGTTTGAATCTTAAGGATCACCGTAGTAATGTTGTACATATATGTGTTATAAGGATGGGGTGGCAAAGCGATGCCTAGATATGTGATATATGTGGGGGCCCATCTGAAAGGAAAGAGAGTAATCCAATCTGATTTTGCTTGACCATAGATGGCTAGAGCCTCTGACTTATTAAAGTTAATGGAGAAGCATGGAGGCAAAGGAGGAGAAGCGTGTAATGATGTCTATGAGGAAGGGAACAGATTGCTTTGGGTCAGACAAAAAGAGGAGGATGTCATCTGCAAAAGCGATAACCTTTAGTTCTCTGCTGCCTATTGTTATACCGGAAAGGTCAGGGGAGGAAATAATGTGCCTAATAAGAGGTTCAAGCACTAAATTAAAGAGCAAGGGCGAAAGGGGGCAGCCCTGCCTTGTGCCCCATTCAAGACAAATGGACGGAGAAGCAATGCCATTGGCCATCACATGGGCTGTTGGGGAAGTGTACATCCCCTGAACCAGCCCCCGGAAAGGTCCTCCAAAGAGCTGCAGAGAAAGCACATTATGAAGATGTGACCAGGAAATTTTATCGAAAGCCTTCTCGGCATCTAAATTAATAAGTATGTTATTATAGAGGTTGTGAAGGCGGGTATGCGTTATTGCTGTAATGGCTGCGCGAACGCCCATCACCAACTGTCTACCCTTCACAAAGCCTAACTGAGCTGGCGAGATCAGGCGAGGTTGACATTTTTGTAGACAGTTAGCCATTAATTTAGTTAATATTTTAAAGTCTTGGTTTAAGAGGGAGATTGGGCGATAGGAGCCCATTAAGGTAGGATCCTTGCCTGGTTTCAATAAGACTATAATCCTAGCCTCATTAAACCTAAGGGGCATGTCTCCGGTTATTATTAAATGATTATATAATGATGTTAGAGTGGGTGCAATGTCTCCTTTCAATAATTATAGAATTCTCCCCCAAAACCGTCTGGTCCAGGACTTTTGCCGTTGGGCAGGGATTTAATGGTGTCTAAGACCTCCTCCTCTGGGTAGTTCAGTTGCTGCGAGGAATGCCTCACTTTCATGTGCGTCAGAGGGTTTCAGAGAGTAGAGGGAGCTATAGAAATTAGAGAATTCACTGCAGATGTCATTAGGATCGGTAAGAAGGGTGCCTGCATGATCAATGGCCTTGACCCATGTGCGTGAGCGAGGTATCTTTATTAGGTTCGCTAAGAGTTTCCCTGACTTGTTGCCAAATCTATGTAATTTATTACGATAATAATCATGAGAGGATTGGGCCTGTTCAGTACGGAAGGTGTCATATATCTGTTTTGCAGACAGATATTCCTCTTTATGGGTAGGGGTATCGTTCCTCTTATAAGTGTTATAGGCTAAAGTCAGTGCAGTACTAAGGGTATTCAGCTCAGAGGTAAATTTTTTCAGTTTGGAGTGGACGTATGACATAATATGGCCCCTGAGGACTGCTTTGGAGGCATTCCAATATATAGAATGATTGCCAGCTTGAGCTGAATTGTCAGTGGCAAAATTAGACCAAGCATGTTTGAGGTGTAGGAGAAAATCCTCCGAGTGAATTAAATGTGCAGGGAATCGCCAGCATTTAGTAAATGTTTGAGGGAGATTTAGTTGTATGGTCAATAGTATAGGTGCGTGATCAGATATTATAATGTTATGTATGGATGTGTGCGTGACCTTGGGAAGGAGGTGATATGAGAGGAAGAGATAGTCGATTCTGGAGTGTGTAGAGTGTGGGTGTGAATAGAATGAAAAGTCTTTCTGTAGAGGGTGAAATATGCGCCAGGGATCAGTAAGACCCAATTGAGAGCAGAAAGGGGAGAGGAGATTAGGAAAGGTTTGAGATCTACCAACACTCACCCCGGATCTGTCCATGGATGGGTCCACTACTGTGTTGAGGTCTCCACCTAGGATGAGGTTGGTGTGTCCCCAAGACAGTATTTTCTGTAGAACCATGGCGAAAAAAGAAGAGTCAGGATTAGTTGGAGCATATGCATTGAGCATGGTATACTAAAGCAACGTTATCTATGAGTACATCTATAAGAATAAATCTACCCTCTGGGTCCAAAAACCGTCTGGTGATAGAGTACTGGAGGTTTTTATTAAATAATATGGCAACCCCTCTAGTCTTATTAGTAAAGGAGGCCGAGATACATTCTCCCAGCCATGTGGCTTTAAGAGATGGGTGAAAGCCCTCAACCCAATGAGTTTCCTGTAGGAAAACAATATGGGGATTAATTCGATTAAGTTGGGATAGGAACTTTTTACATTTAATAGGATAATTAAGGCCTTCAACATTCCATGAGATGACATTAAGGGGGAAATTTACTAAAGGAAATTTGTAAAAAAAATAGGTGTATTTGTATTTAGAAATACACTTATTTTTGACATTTACTATCCCGAAAATACGGCAATACGTATTTGTATTGATAGCACATCAATACGAATACGAATTGCCGTATTTTCGGGACAGTAAATGTCAAAAATAAGTGTATTTCTAAATACAAATACACCTATTTTTTTACAAATTTCCTTTAGTAAATTTCCCCCTAAAGGTGAGAAGTGAGGTGTCTTCTATTACTGATTTAGACGGGGGTAGCTGACTGGACATATCAACCAATTCCCGCTGGGGGGGGATCATGGTATAGCTGTATATAATCAAAGAGAGGGGCCCCTCTCCGTCCCAGCGAGCAGAGAGAAGTGATCCCATAGTGGGGGGGGGGGGGGGGTTGTCCGGCAAGAAGACGGGCAGGCACAAAAAACAATACTAAAATTAACAAGTAGAACAATGAAATCATGAATCGAAGCCTATCAGATACTTAGCGGCTAAAACAGTATAATCATTCAGCAAAAGTAACATATATTGCAGCAAATATTCAGCAATAATAAAGTATAAGAGCAAACATTAGCAAACCTCCAAGCGCCCAGGGACGCCAGACACCATATTCAGGTTTCAGGGATAGAAAAACGAGCCCTGGCTTTTTCGCCCTTGTAAGTGATGCTGTCGCTTCCTCTGTAGTGTTCCAAGACTTTGACTTTGTCGGCGTAATTGAGAATACGCATGATGACTGGGCGTGGTCTACCAGTAGGGTTAGGCCTGTCAGGGCCGATTCTGTGTGCCCTCTCATTCGCCAGTGGTGATCCTTTGAGGTCCGACGTTAGCTGTTCTGGAAACCAGGAAGCCAGGAGATCCATGAGTTCATGACCCCGGATTGACTCCGGTATGCCCACCACCCGCAAATTGTTACGATGATTGCAATTTTCCAAATCGTCTAATTTCTCGGATAGGGTAAGGATTTCCTTGGAATGCGATGCCATTGTGGTTTGTGCAGCTTACAATTCATCCTCGAGGGAGGAGATTCTCTGTTCTGCGGTGTCTAGGTGTTGGGAGTGCTGGGCAAGGGTAGAATCCATGGAAGTCTTGAGACCAGCAAGTTTTTCATCCAGCATTGGACCTATGACTGCGGCAATGTCAGCTGGTTTCATTTTAGATGATCTGGGCGTGTTTGTTGCCTTTCTTTTGGAAGTCAGACAGAACGGTCAGAATCAGAGGAATAACCACACTGAGAGTCAGTAGGTGGTGCCCGGGAACGAATTGATAATCTGTGAGGATGAGGAAGAACAAACTGAAGGGGGTGAGGAATCAGAGGAGGAGGATGAGGACCTCTTGGCTCTATAGAGCCAGTTTGTGCTTGTTTTTTGTGGGGACCTAAACAAACCAATAATTTCAGTCACAGTCGTGTGGCAAACCCTGTAGCTGAAATGACTGGTTTGTTTAAAGTGCGCATGTCCTATTTACGCAACGTAAAGGTGGGTGGGACCGACTAAGGACAATTTTGCCATTATGTGCTTTTTGAGGCCTACTTTTTCAAACTGCCATCCTGTCTGCTGCTGCAGTGACACTCCTAGATAAGCCACGTGTTTGTGCTGCACACTTGTGTGGCTTAGCATAGTCATCCAGCTATCTTTGTCCAACTTACAAAAAGATCCCTCATATGCAGATTCAGTGGCACACCCCATATACTAAAGGGGATATAAGAAAGGGGGGGTAGTTATGTCTGGTCAGTAGGTTCCATTCCTTTGCAGCTCCACAGTGCAGCTATTGCATTGCTGCACGAATCGTCCACTGCTCCTCCCGCTGGTCGTAAACACAATCAAGCCAGATAGGGGTCTTATTGGGTAAGAAACTGACACGTATGATTTGCAAGGAAGCCCCCGGTTTCCATAATGAACAGGTAGACATCTCCAACCCAGGGGTAAAAGTGGTCCTAGAAAGTTGGGGGCACTCTTTTTCATCTGCCACCTAATTACCCCCTCCCCCCATTAGGCAGAGGCAGGGTTTTCGGTAGCCTCATGGAAATGCAAACTATAACACTTTTCTGCAAAAATTACTGTGTGAGGGCCAAAGCAGAGTAGAACTAGTTCCATCTCACCATTAGTGGTGGTGGAACTCGTTTCTACCCTGCCCCCCCCCCCCACTAAGTTTAACTCCTGTGTGTTTTAGCATAGTCATCCAGCTACCTCGGTGCAACCTTTTGCCCTAAAACAATATTGTGAGGTGTTCAGAATAGACTGGAAATTAGTTGAAATTAATGATATTAAAGTTAATAATAGCGTAGGATTAAAAAAACAAATCTGTGATTTTAGGGATTTTTATGTTTTTTTGGGCTAAAAAATACAGATCCAAAACATGAAACACAAAACACGAAAATGGTGGTGTTTCGAAAAACACATCCAGATCCAAAACGTGTTTCGCGAAAAACGAAAAGTGTCCGGTCACCCCCCTAATATATATATATATATATATATATATATATATATATATATATATAACAAAAGCAAAGAAAAGTGCGCAAGTCCTTAGCTGTTTGTAAAGGAACTTCACAGGTCCCAGGCGATGGTATTCAATAGCACTCAGGACCACAGTTTAGTGATTGGCAGCACCCAAAAGTCATTTTGGATAAGTGAAATAATGGATAATCTAGAGGAAGAAAAGTTCCATAGTGTGTATATCAAAAAATAAAATTCTTTATTTCTTTTAAAACCACTCGTGGATGCAGGTAATGAATCACGTACCCGTTATGGCGGTTTCAGACAACCGTGGCTTGCTCAGCATAAATCACAGACACTCCGGTCTTGTTGGAGTGGTTACACTCACACCTTCGATCGGCGCACACCTTGACAAAGGGGTGACTAATCCCTGAAACGTTGGACTGCTTTTTTTGCCTATTACACTTCTTTGAAAATCCCGATTGAGTGCCGCTGTTTGTTTTCTATCCACGGTTACACATCAGTTCCGGGAGGCCCCAGGGTACTTACCTATTAGGAAGAGTGCCGGGCCTATACATCACGCTATAACATTGGATAGTGCAGCTGGTGGCACTCTACAGGGGACTACTCTGAACAAAAGAAAGCTGACACCACACGCAGCTTCAAGGTGCTAACAGTTTCGGATGAAGGATTAAAAAATCCAAAACTGTTAGCACCTTGAAGCTGCGTGTGGTGTCAGCTTTCTTTTGTTGAGAATAGTCCCCGTAGAGTGCCGCCAACACCACTATCCAATGTTGTGTTATCTACGTTCGGAAGGCACCGGGAACAGGTGTTTTCCCTTAGTTTGGAGTGCCGGATCCAGCACAAATATATATCATGGGCAAACGCAGGATTTTCAGAAGGGGGTTTCCAGAGGGGCGGAGCAAAGCACGGAGATGGACACTTAGGTGACCCAGTATACGCCGGGTCAGTTAAAGTATTATAAATAGACCAAATGTATATAAATATTGTTACATATACACACACATATATATATTATACACATACATATACATATATATATATATATACATACAGGGGCGTCAACAGCAGTGTAGACCCCTGGGAATAGCAATGTATTGGGTCCCCTACCGATCCTCCAGCGGTAGGGGTGGAGGAAGCTTTGATGTTGAGGGGTATTATATCAACCGCTCAGCATGTAGGTCCTGGATCAGTAATTTCCACTAATTACCCCTTTACTGCACATATGGTTGGATATGAGGTGGGAGAAGGGGGCATTGGGATGAATGAAGGGGCCCTGATACATAACTTCCAGGGTTGTAGAGGATGTTTAATATGCAGAGGAGGGGTGTATAGTGGAGTGGGCTTATTATCCCTAATTTTCTGGTGGTAGGACATCTTGCTTGACTGAGATATCTCCAGTTCCTGGAAATAGATTTCTTAGATTTTAATGGAAGTAAAAACTATATAATCCCACCTACCAAATGGTGTTGGGGACTAGGGGATCAGAGTTCAGGAGGCAGAGCAATCTGCCAACGAGTATACAAAACTACATACCAGGTGTGTGGAGCTGGAGCAGTAACCAGCTGCTGGAAGGCTGATATCTCTGGTTCTGGGAACAGGAGAGACAAGCTCCTAGTGTCCATCAAAGGGAGAGAGTCCCAGCTTTTGGAATATACCCTCAAAAAAATTCTAAGTCAGACAGAACCTGAAATATCTGACTGGGAAGAGCAATTAATAGGCTTGGATGGGGACCACTGCTTTGAAGTCAGATATCTCCGGTTCCCAAGGGCCGATTTTTTAAATTCTTATACCCTGGAGGGGTTTCTGGGTACTCAGAACCCCCCCCCCCCCCCCTGCGTGCACTACTGTGTATATATATATATATATATATATATACATATATTTGGTGGTACTAGCAAAAATTTCTGAATCACAGTCCTGTGTTCACTCTAAATTGCACATTCCCTTCCTTCTCGGGCGGCAGCTCCTCTCCTTTGGTTTCTGCTCTTGGAAACCTTTTTAACAATCTAGAAATATAAAGGGTGAGAAGAGCGCCTCCTATTGCAGTATTCCAAGTGTATTGGTTCTCCCTCCACCACAAATGGACACAACGGCACCCCACACTTATATTAGTACCGTTTACAGTGGTAACTGTTTACAGTGGTAACTGTTTACAGTGGTAACTGTTTATTGAGCTTAATATATTTAGTAGTCCTCCCAGGTGGAAATACTCCTCATCAGATTTCTCCCCAAAAATTTCCTCACCAACAGTACATGTAGGAGGAGGGGAAAGATAGAGAACAGAATATTGTAAACAATTTTTATTGTCACCGCAAAAATAACAAATATAATGCGTACAGTGTGATAAAATAAGTGGCGTTTATCTGATGCAGTCTCCACGGCAATTCAGTCAGACGTCCAATACAATTAAAATGGTCCCTCAACGCGTTTCGTCCGTGATTAGTGACAGCTTGGAATTCATCAGGAGTGTGGCTATAATGGGCTCCTTATCCCCTTTATATAGTGCTTCCCAGTGACGTGCGTTGAGGTTAGTGTCAGGTGAGGCAGGAGTTATTTGGGACAGTGACAGTGGGGAAGCGGGGAGAGTGACAGCTAGGAGAGTAACAGCGGGGGATGGGGGAGAGTGACAGTGAGGGATGGGAGGAGTGACAGGGAGAGTGACAGTGGGGGGATGGAGGAGAGTGACAGCAGGGGATTAGGGGAGAGTGATAGCGGGGAGAGTGACAGTGGGGGATGGGGGTAGAGTGACAGTGGGGGATGGGGGAGAGTGATAGCGGGGGATGGGGGGAGTGACACTGGGGAGAATGACAGTGGGGGATGGGGGAGAGCGACAGTGGGGGAGGATGGGGGTAGAGTGACAGTTGGGATGGGGGGAGAGTGACAGTGGGGGATGGCAGGAAAGCGACACTGGGGAGAGCAACAGTGGGGGAGGATGGGGGTAGAGTGACAGTTGGGGATGGGGGAGAGCGACAGTGGGGGGGATGGGGGAGAGCGACAGTGGGGGAGGATGGGGTAGAGTGACAGTGGGGGGATGGGGGAGAGTGACAGTGGGGGGATGGGGGAGAGTGACAGTGGGGGGATGGGGAGAGTGACAGTTGGAGATGGGGGAGAGTGACAGTGGGGGGGATGGGGAGAGCGACAGTGGGGGAGGATGGGGTAGAGTAACAGTGGGGGATGGGGGAGAGTGACAGTGGGGGGGCGTGGGGGAGAGTGACAGTGGGGGGATGGGGGAGAGTGACAGTTGGAGATGGGGGAGAGTGACAGTTGGATATGGGGAGAGTGACAGTTGGAGATGGGGGAGAGTGACAGTTGGGGATGGGGGAGAGTGACAGTGGGGGGATGGGGGAGAGTGACAGTGGGGGGGATGGGGGAGAGCGACAGTGGGGGAGGATGGGGTAGAGTGACAGTGGGGGATGGGGTAAAGTGACAGTGGGGGGGGTGGGGGAGAGTGACAGTGGGGGGGATGGGGGAGAGTGACAGTGGGGGGATGGGGGAGAGCGACAGTGGGGGAGGATGGGGTAGAGTGACAGTGGGGGAGGATGGGGTAGAGTGACAGTGGGGGATGGGGGAGAGTAACAGTGGGGGATGGGGGAGAGTGGCAGTGGTGACAAGGGGCTGAGGCATTACTTACTTTTGAGGTCTACCTGGGCTCCAGCAGCATTGGCGGCGGGAGGAGGGAGGTCAGCCATCCATGCCATCAGGTGGAGGGATACAGCTGGCGCAGACTGTAGCGGCAGGAGGGGGGAGGGAAGCCAGGCCTCCCAACAGGGTCCAGATATACAGCCGCAGCATGAAAAGAGCAGGCCGCGGCAGCTGGAGAGGGGCGCGGTTCCTGGCCTCCCGGCAGGAGCCGTGAGTGACTGCCGCTGCAGTGTGAGGAGAGCCGCGGATTGGAAGGAGGAGGGAGGTAAGCCAGGCTTCCTGGTGGGGTCCAGAGATACAGCCGCCGCAGCATGAAGAGAGCTGGCCGCGGCGGCTGGAGGAGGGAGGGGTTCCTGGCCTCCCAGCAGGAGCCGTGACTACCGCTGCAGCGTGAGGAGAGCCGCGGCTGCGGGAGGAGGAGGGAGGTAAGCCAGGCCACCCTGACATGCCGGGTAAACTGTACCCGCTCCTGCTATCTGTGACATTGAGACAGGTGTAGGGGGGAGTCGGGGGGAATGGAACAGAACAGTCGCACAGGTTCAGGTATAACAATATTTTATATTTTTCAAATATTGTTTTACCTGAACCTGTGCGACTGTTCTGATCCCTTCCCCCCGACTCCCCCCTAAACCTGTCTCAAATGCATGGTGAACATGTTCACCTTCTAGAAACAGTCAGCACGGCACATTTGTGAATAATACAATTGAATACATATAATACTGTGATTTAACCTGGTACTGCATTGGTCAGCCCCAACACTAACCAATCATGTCTGTACCAACTACATCAGCGAGTTTCAGTCTGAGCTAGGAGCTCACCAATAGACAAACCAACTATAGAAAATGTCTAGAAACCATGCTAGAGAAGGATATCACGCACATTGACACCACTCAGGAAGACTGGCAAAATGACCTATACAGTCTCAAGATGGTTCTATCCAAACAAACTAGGGCTTTTTGGAATAAAGCCACTTTTGAAAGCTATATTAAGCAACAGATTACCCCGAGGGGTCTAAGACCTAGGGTCTTTCCCTCCTTTGAGATGGCAACCGAATCACTCAAAGATGAATGGGAAAAAACCCTGACTACGTGCTCTCTTAGCTTAATGAACATACTAATCAGACATGATGAATACATGTTACTAAAACACAGCCAGGAGATTGCCATTCTTAGTGAAAAACTCAAGAATTTTGAAACCTTAGAAAAATTCCAAAGAACGTACCACAAAATTAAACAGGAGTTGGATAACATGGAGAAGGAGATAGTCGCAAGAAAAATAAAATGCAGAGGGATCAGAATGACTTTAAAACTAATAAAGTTTACAGGTGGAGTGTCAACAAAACAAAAAGAGCCACTAACAATAGTCACACTGGGTATACAACCTCGGAGATTGATTCGTCAGAAGGGGAACAGTCTGAAACACCCAAATGTGAGAACCAGACGTGATTTTTTAGGGGTAAGCCCCAGGGAACTAAGAGAGAACCTGGGGAGAGATTTAGGAGGACAAGGAGGGGAAAGAAGAGCAAAAAGAGGGCACAGGGAGTGGAGAGAGGATCACAGGGAGGTCAGGAGGTACAAGAGATAACCAACAATGACTCCCTTAGGATCATCAATCTGACCACACATGTCCTGAGTGAAGCCCAAATCTCCATCCTTAACAAAGGACTCAGTTTTTCCCCCTCCAAACCCCTTAACCGCTTCGAGTGTGAAAAAGACCTAAACCTATATGTCAGAAAAATCTTGCTTAAAAAATTCTTTCACAAAAGAACTGACAATCTCTCAGACACACAAGAAACCACTGTTCAAAACCTCCTTGACACAGACCCTCTGAAACCGCACATTGATCAAATCTTTAACAGCCAAGATTTGAGGATGTTACAAATTCTTGATGAATTAGAGGACAGTAATGAGCCTGACATCCCACCAGCAAAAACATCAGATTCCAGAACAACACCGCTCAAAAAGAAATCTTCATTTCTTCCTGACTTTTCAATATGCCCACAGGCTAAAATATTCCTAGAATTAGTCAGTCGAGACCTAGACAGACTGGAGCAGAATAAACATCTTTCCCATTTTGAGGATAATCTAAATGCTACTGAGAGACAAGCCCTCAAAGAAATAAAAGAGTGGAAAGACACTGTAATTAAGCCCTCTGACAAAGGGGGAAATGTGGTTTTATGGGCAAGAGAGAAATACCAACGGGAACTGGCACGCCAACTAGGAGAGGTGGCCTGCTATAAACGACTCACGTTTAACCCGACAAATGACTACCTGGAGAGCTATCAAAATATGATAGAACGAGCTTTCAAAGAGGGAACCCTTACAAAATCCCAATATGAATTCCTGGGAGTCAAAAATGTAAAAATCCCCACCCTCTACCTACTGCCCAAGATCCATAAATGTGAGGAAAACCCACCGGGCAGACCCATCGTGTCTGGGATGGGGAGCCTCACAGAGAAGGCCTCACAATTTGTGGACTTCCACCTCAGAGATTTTGTAACCACATTACTATCGTACGTGAGAGATACCATGGATGTTCTCAATAAAATACAGGATATTATCCTAGATTCAGACGCATGGCTAATCACATGCGATGTGGAGAGCCTGTATACCAGTATTATCCACACTTACGGTATACAGGCCTCCAGATATTTCCTCAGCATGGACAGAGATACGCCATTTAACAATTTCATCATTAAACTGCTCCAGTTTGTACTGTCACGGAACTACTTTGTTTGTGAGGACCACTTCTATCTCCAGGTACAGGGGACTGCGATGGGGAGCACATGTGCCCCCACGTACGCAAACCTGTACCTGGGATGGTGGGAACGCGAACATGTATTTACAGAGAGAAATGAAGTATACACCGGGCATATATCACTATGGTTACGGTACATAGATGATTTGCTTATAGTGTGGGAAGGCGACATTGAACTCTTCAAGGAATTCCTCAAAAAATTAAATGACAACAATCTCAACCTCAGGCTTACCTATAAAGTCAGTCAAAAGGAGGTAGAATATCTTGACCTCCGCATCTGTATAGAGAAAGATGGGTCATTGACCACTGACAATTTTCGTAAAAGCACAGCCACCAACTCCTTGCTGCACAGAAACAGTGCACATTTCCCCCCTGTCATGATGGGCCTCCCTAAAGGCGAATACTTGAGAACAAAGCAAAATTGTTCCACGCAGTCCCTATATGATGAGAGAGCCAAACAATTAGATGGCAGACTGATCAATAGGGGATACAGCAAGAGAGCCATCCGAAAGGCCAGAAAGGAGGTGGATAAGTACAGTAGGGAGCAACTTCTTGTCCCCAACAAAAAGAAAAATGACCAACCAGATAAAATTCGATTTATCGGGACATTTTGCCAACAATGGCAGGAGATACAGAGTGTGTTAGACAAACATCTCCACATACTTAAAACAGACAAAGATCTAGAAAAAATCCTGGGGAGCAAAGTGGACATTAGCTGGAGAAGGAGTGACAATCTTAAGGACATTCTGGTCCATAGTCACTTCGAAAGAGAGAAAAAAGTTACAATCTCGAAGAAAGGATCATTTAAGTGCGGAACATGTAAGAACTGTTCTCTGATGACCCCACAAGAATCCTATGTGGACAGATATGGAAAAACCTGGAGAATCAGTCAATACATAACGTGTGACACCGCAGGAGTCATTTACAATCTGGAATGCCCCTGCGGCAAACACTATATTGGCAAGACACGCCGACCCCTTAAGAAGAGAATCTCAGAACACCACCTAAGCATCAGAAATGCCACAAGAGACCAACAAAGATTTAAGGCTTTGACTCCGGTCGCCAGACATTTCCATAAATACCATGGGAGCGACCCAAAGGGTCTAAAAGTTTTTGGTATGATCAAGGTGGAGATGGGGATCAGAAGGGGGGATTGGGACTGGGAACTCCTGAAACAGGAGACCCGGCTAATCTTTTTAATGGACACCATGTCCCCGCGAGGTTTAAATGAGGAGAACAATTACACTGTATTTTTATAAACAGTGTACCATGTTCTTCTCAAACATCGTCCCGCCTTACCCACATCCTTCAAGCAAACCCCGAATTATATTATTTTTTCCGCTTCTATTAATATAAGATCAATTCTTTTACAATACTTGGCAGAGTAACTGACCTGCCAGGAGACCTCATAAAGGACCATTGCATACGTCGGGAATATTTTATCCATTTATTCCTCCTCTTCCCGCAAATATACGGCATCCAGCCGACAATATTAAGATATTTACACACTGTTCGTCTCCCATCAACGACATGTCAAAATGACCAAATTATGACTCACCACTAGGATAATCAACAACACCCCTGTTCACGATATACCCCTAAACACGGAACTTACAAATTATGAAAGCCAAATCGCACAAATCATTTTCCAAATCCAATCACATCCGGATGACACTGGACACTTTTTCCTCCCTTGTTACCGTTCCCCCTCCTTGCATGCACGTTAGCATCACAGTGTGTTTTTTCTTACCTTTTTTATCACGAAATGTACCACCTTCTCAACCATTTTTCACGGTAACATACACATGGAGCAATCCAATCATCAGATCCAATCACCCAATATCATTAAGATACCACAATTTTTTTGACCTAACCATTTATCCTTTTTTTTTTTTTAAATTGAGTCTTTATTTATACAACATATAAAATCAATACAGAAATATGTGACAGATTTTTAAACATTTTTTCCCACATTTAATCACATAAACATTACCCTCCCTCCCCTAAACATTACAAACATACAAACATTTGGCCCATATTACACAAAAGTTTACCTTTTTCTTAGTGACTCTTTTGTTAGACACAAGACAAGGCGTTACACATGCCCATCGTTCTCCTGGTATAGTGGCTTTTCCTAGTTTTACTCCCTCTTTTCTATATATCGTAGAGGCTCTTTTAATTCATAGATATTATGAGTTGGTTTGGTCACACCTTCTTTTTCTTTAGATATCGGGTCTCTTTTTAACCCTGCATGTTTTCTTATATGGTGGGAACCCTTAGAGGGTATAGTACATGTATATCTTCTAACCTAGTCCAAGGCAAGGTCCCGGGGTATGAACCACCAGTAGGGCAGTAATAAATAATAATAAAAAAAAACCAAAACATATATATATACACTTACATCCACATACATACCTACAATTAAGCATATAAGAAATAATTAATAATAATTTATACTATCGTAATACCATGATCTAATCTGCATACTTGGGCATATATTGATACCTTCTCTTATCTCTTTACATTTTACAGATCCATAATTCATAATGTAATAAAAAAAAAAAAAAAAAAAAGTCCCCTTGTGACTACTCTTGTGCTCGTGAACTACTCCGTAGGCTGCTGCCTTTATTTTCATAATGATTTTTATCTTATTTTAAATATCGTGTTGTATTTTTCTTTTTCTTCCTTTCTATTCTACATTACTCTTTTCTTACCACCCCCACCCACACCGTTTTATACCTTTGTATTTCTTATTTCAAACATTATTTTAAGTGCTTGCCTATAGTCATTTTTATATTTAAATTTAAACTGGGGATTGGGAGAGGAAATAGATAAATAAATAAATAAATAAGTAAATAAAAAAAAAAAAATTCTCTTTTTCCTTTCCTTTATTAAAAAATAAATAAATAAATAAATTCCTACAACTATATCCTTAATTATCCTTCCAGTCTACCCCTTCATACAACGGGGAATGTTTCCAATGCCCCCAGATTTTAATAAACTTTGAACCTGCGCCCCTTGTGGCATATACATATCTCTCATGTGCACATGTACTATTTACTAAATTCAACCACTCTTGGATTTTAGGACCTGAAGGGGATAGCCAGTGTCTGGCGATAATTACCTTAGCTATCGCAGCGAGGTTCCTCACCAATTGTTTCCATTCTCTTATACTATCACCACCTTCCCACACTCCCATAATAAGATTCAATTCTGAAAGTTGTTCTCGAGGGACCCCCAAACTTACTAAAATACTAATAATCTTCTCCCAATAATCCCTTATTATATTGCAGTCCCACAAAAGGTGCCGAAGTGATCCAACCTCCTTCCTACATTTGGGACACCTATCGGAATTTGTGCTTACAATTTTTTTTAGTTTTACCGGGGTTATATAGCTCCTGTGTAAGATGTTAAATTGCACTTGTTGTATACGGATCGAGGTGGTAGCCCCACTTGGGGCTGATAATACCTCCCCCCATTCGATTTCTCTCAACTGGGGAAAATCCTCTATCCATTTTTCTTTTAATGGTTGCAGCTCCTCGTCTTGAGTATATAGGTTAAGATATTTATATATTTTAGACAGTCTTTTCCCGCTACTTAATTGTTTAATAAATTTCTTGCATGGTGAGTCTTTTATGTTAATCCTACTACCCACTCCATACTGTGTCAGTGCGCTCTTGATCTGCAAATATCTGAAGAACATATGTTTATGTACACCGAACTCCTCCTGTAATTCCTGAAATGATCTGATATTTTGACCTTGGTATAATTGGCCAATCGATAGTATACCGTATTTTCCCCATAAATCGCTTCCCTGGTGTTCTTTGATATCTTTTAGGACATCTAATGAAAATATGGGGATATCGGGGTCCAACCCATTAAAATTCAATGTTTTATTTACACTTTTCCAGATCTTAAGGGCTTGTCTAATAATTGGTGGAGGGTTCCCTCTCAAATCCCCTACAAGTAATCTCTGAAGGGGGGTTTGGTCTTCATCCATACTCTTTATTAGTTTATTCAATTCCACAGAGGCTTCCCCTTCTCTAACCCATGCACACATATGGACCAGTTGAGCTGATATATAATATTCCTTAAAATTAGGTACCGCTAAACCCCCTCTATCCCGATCTCTATATAGTATATCCATTTTTATTCTTGCGCGTTTGTTCTTCCAAATAAATGACGAGATTATACTTTTAATTTTTCGGAAGTATTCGTCTTTTATATATACAGGAGACTGCTGGAATGTATATAGAAGTCGGGGAAGGATCGACATTTTGATAAGGTTTACCCTACCGATTTGGGATATAGGAAGTTTGATCCATGATCTACACTTAATTTTTATATCCTCTATCAACGGGATAAGATTATCATGTATATACTCTTTTGCTGTTTTTGAGACAATTACCCCTAGATATCTAAATTTCCCTGTTACCTTCATGGGAATACCTTCCAACCCCCTTGGGATATAATCTCCTATATACATCATATTTGATTTTTCCCAATTCATTTTAAGACCGGAATGCTCCCCAAATTCCTGCATCCTCTCCATTATTCTAGGAATATCCCCTTCAGGATTCGAAACTCCCACCAGCAAGTCATCCGCATATAAAGAGATCAAATTTAAGCCTGCCCCTGTTCCGTGAAAAAGATGTCTTAATACACACGCCAGGGGTTCCACTGCCACCGCAAACAGTAAGGGGGAGAGTGGACACCCCTGCCTAGTTCCTCTATAGAGGGGGAAGGGGGGGAAGTATATCCATTAACAGTCATCCTTGCTTTAGGATTTTTATATAGCAAAGATACCCACTTTATAAACCCTTCTCCAAACCCAAATGTTTTTAAGGTACCCCACAAATATTCCCACTCTATTGAGTCAAACGCTTTATTTGCGTCGAAAGATGCAACCACCACATTATCTTTTCTATATTCCGCGATTTGTAAGTAGGAAAATACCCTTCTCAGGTTTATCATAGTTGCTTTACCGGCCATAAAACCAGTTTGATCGGGATGTACTATATCGTTTATTACTTTACTCAGACGGTTTACTAATATCTTTGCAAAAATTTTTGCGTCTGAGGCTACCAAAGAGATTGGCCTATATGACTCTACCCGAGAAAGGTCCTTTCCACTTTTGGGAATCACTATTATTGAAGCTTCTGACATTGAAGCTGGGATGTTTCCTTCTTCTACCATCGCCTGAAATAAAGATAACAGCTGGGGAGCTAGAGTGGTTGCATATTTCTGATACAGCTCACCTGGGAGGCCGTCCAGGCCTGGTGCCTTATTGGCGGGCAATGATTTAATAGCCTCTGTAACTTCCCATAGTTTTAATGGAGAATCCAGTAATTTTGCCTGTTCCTCAGTTAGACACGGTAACTGTATTGATCCCAAATATTCAATAATCTCTCCTTTTCCCTTAGATAATTGGGAATGATATGCTGTGCTGAAATGTTTAACAAATGCCTGAACTATCATGGGAGTCTCATTTACTATCTCCCCAGTCTCCAGCATGATTCGTGGTACCATGTTGGAGGGACGGTCCTGCTTCGCTAAATATGCCAACCAATTCCCTGCCCTGTCCGCACTGGCATACCACCGATGGGAGCCTGATATTAACCTGCGACAGGTGATGTCCTGCATATAATCTACCCATTCTCTTTGGGCCGTTTGCCATATTTCTCTATCCACCTCTAGATTACTCTTCAGAAACACATTTTCTAGATCTCCTGTCCTTGTCTCTAGCTCTTTCGCCCGTGCCCTATTAGCTTTTTTTAACATAGCAATTTTTTTAATCAGGACTCCTCTGACGAATGCCTTGAACGCATCCCATACGATGGTATTTTTGGCGGTCCCGATGTTCAGCTCAAGGAACTCCGCCATTATATACTCCAGTTCCTCAGTATCTCCCAATTGTGCTAGCCAAAATGGCTGTAATTTCCAATATTTAAACCCACTGTCCCCCTCCAGCTCTAATTGCAACACTACTGGCGAGTGGTCTGATATTCCACGAGCTTTATACTCGATCTTGGTAACCTTGTTAAGTAAACCCGCTGACACGAATATTATATCTATTCTCGAGAACACTTTATGTGAAGGGGAGTAACATGAGTATTGTTGACGCTCAGGGAATTTAAGCCTCCATGGGTCACGCCACCCGATTTCGTTTATAAATTCCACAAATCTTCTATCTTCTTTAGGCATAACCCCACCTGAACTCCTCCATCTATCCAGTAGAGGATCAAATATCTTATTAAAATCGCCTAAACAGATAACTTGACTGTCTGGGTACATAACTGAAAATTCCACCGCCGCTTTAATAATCTCATATGAGAAGGGGGGGGGATATACACCGTGAGAATACATATTTTAATGTGGTTAATACTACAATCCAGAAATATATATCTGCCCCTGGGATCGATCTTTACCACTCCTGGTTCAAACACAAGGGATTTCTTAATCAACAGGGATACCCCTCTTGACATGGTTAACCATTTATCCTTGACACAATGAATACACTTGGTACCCCAAGAGAAAAAAAAAACCCTCTCACAGCGCACACAATACCCTTTATAAAACATATACGAGGATATCCACCTGAGAGAGATGGATGTCACTAGTTTCAATCACAGCCTTGGTTCAAAATTTCACTAATCAAACAATCTTCAAATAGAATTCAATTGAAATAGGGAAATAGGAAGGAATACCAACAGTAATAAATTGATATAAATATCGGCAACTAGTACACCGATCTATAATATAGCAGACACAAATGGAAATGTATGTATACATACACACCACAATAGATCTCCAGACATGGTGAATACTTACCTGATTAATCAATCAAATAATCACTTATCCCAGCAACCCAGCCCGCATTAAGAGGGGAACACATACACAAGAATGAAACAACTTCTCCAAGTTTGTCTTACACAGGTTTTAATAACCATGATCGTACCTATAAAAAAGCACATTTTAAAAAAACTCCTTACATAGCACCATGCCCGTAATTTTTCTCCTTTTAGGATGATTCAATTAACCTAGGGAATAATAGAATGCACACGCCCTCATCCGGCAATCCTTATGAATATGTATGAGAAACAGGTATAAAAGGGGCCTAACCGGTGCAGACCAGGTGGGTCCTGATGAAGCTCCCATAAGCGAAGCGTACGCTGACCCGTCAGCAACTTGTTGTGACTCCCTACTCCCTTCCCCCCATACCAATGTATATATTATTTTGATTTATCAACAGCCGTATCTCTGCCTCACCAGCGTGTGCCAGTCGCCACTGGACACGCCCGGCCAGGAACGTAGTGCTTGATGTCAGCACTATCCTGGAACCGGTCAAACGGGCTCTAACCCCCGGCGTACTACTCCTAGACGCCGCGGCTTAACCTGTATCACAGCGGGAGGCGATCCGCGGCTCCGTGCGGTTGCGGCAAAACGGTGGTCTGAATGTGATAGTGGCAGCTCACATCGGACACCGCCCGCATACCAGCACTGGAGAACGGATCCCCAACCCGGGACCCGCCACTGAATGACAAGCGGGCGCACACTCCATACAGCTAAATAAAGCTTGGAGAGAGTGGGCAGACTCGGCTTTAACAGTCTCCAGGCACCGATTGAATTTATACAGACGTGGAGACTGACATCTAATAAACCAGTCTAATAAGTCTGATCCGCTGTCCTATCACATCTGTCTCAGTGACACGGTGTGTGCTTTGATGTGGGCTGAAAGCACGTCCCTGTCACTGATGCAGATGTGAAGGTGCCGCTTCCCTGTTGTTTTTTAATGGGCTTTTCAGGCTCTTTTGTGCCCACAGGAGAAAAAAATCAACCTGGGCTGATTTAGGAGCGCTGGTTTGAGCTGTTAATTCAATATAAAAGGAAGCAGCTGCCAGGGAGGGAGTAGTCAGCTCCCTAATAGAGTAATGGGAAAGAGGGGGTTATGGCAGCGCTAAAAATAAAAAATAAATGGTGTTTCACAAGTGAATCAATTTAAAAGATAACAATTTAATGGCACAATGTAAGCATATAAAGGCAATTTTATCCGGATATGGTTAAAAAGGGTAAACAGTGTAAACAGTGATAACTGATATTGGACTTATCAGGGAGTATAACCTGCACTGGTCCGGGCATGTGTCCTTTGGGTTCAGTCCTTGGGGAACCAATTGGCTGGAAAACCGCTGGAGGTGTGTAGATCCTTGGAATTAGGGCAAAGTCCTACCCAATGCTTGGAAAAAGCCTCAACAATGGATGCGGTGTGAATCCAAAAGATGGTAAAGTTCTCCCAAGGTTTGTGGGGCTTGGGTCCAGAAAATGTAGCAGGAATGTCCAATGGGCAATGGTAAGGTCTTCTTGGAGCACCTACGCGTTTCGCTGACCCCTGTCAGCTTTATCAAGGTTGCATTGGGTAGGACTTTGCCCTAATTCCAAGGATCTACAAGCCACTGCACTTTTTGATTGAAGCACCTTGGCACTTGACACTTTACTGCATTTGCACTTTATTGGAGACGCACAAGCACTTTATTCGGACTCTGGAGGCCTTTGGACGTAAGCTCACTGCGGTGGTGCCGCAGACTGGTTCCATCTTCAGTATAGCCCACCGCAGTGCATCCATATGGTGAGATACCCATTCATTTTCAGACTGTCAAACTACATCTGAGACCAGAGTGTATCTACGTTTCCATAGGAGCATTGCATCAGTGTTGTATTTCCCTTGCTTTTTCCCCCTATATGTTTTTTGCTTTTATGTGTACATTGTATCAAAATAAATCCTGTTGAAATGAATTGGATTTGTGTCTAACAACATCTTTAAGGTATAGTGCGCCACACTCCATATAACTTTTTTGTCCAGTATTTTATCTTTGGGGGTGGTGTACCCCCACATTATATTGGAGTGGGCTGCACTAATTATCTGATTTATTGCGCTCCACCAACCACAACACTTTTTTCCTTTGAAACTAATTCCAAGGATCTACACACCTCCAGCGGTTTTCCAGCCAATTGGTGCTAACTATTACCAGTGATTCCCGCTTCCCGCGGGTCTCACTTCCGGTTTCCGGCCTATTGGAACGCAAAAACAACACTTCCGGGAGTTTGTGACATGCACGAAACTCCCGATGCTTTCTAAACACACAATTACTAAATTTAGGAAGGCCGGAGTCTTAATATATATACTCCAGAGCCGACACATTGCGGCTCCATCATTGCCGCTAGTTTCAAACTTCTCCGCTTCTACGGAACGCATGGTGTTACTTCCAGAAGCCCGTGACATGCACGGGACTTCCATATTCCGGAAGATTGCTATTACTACTTCCGGTCTTTGTGACTTCGTTCTCCATTGTTTACATCACCATGGTAACCCCTCTCACTGGCCACTACTGCGAGGTATTATGGCTAAATACTAAATATATCAAGCTTAATAAACAGTGGTGGGATACCACTGTAAACGGTACTAATATAAGTGTGGGGTGCCGTTGTGTCCATTTGTGGTGGAGGGAGAACCAATACACTTGGAATACTGCTCTAGGAGGCGCTGTTCTCACCCTTTATATATATATCTCCAAACAATATACAGCACCCATATACAAATACTTGGTAATTCCTATCTTACTTTTTCTATATAACCATAATCAACAAAGACTTTTTCTTATATGTAAAACATTTATTAAAATACAAATAATAAAACAAGCTTTTCTTGGAAATAAATCTTGTATCAGGAGTGTTTTCTTTAGATTATGGATCACAACAAGTACCCATACTGCTGGGCTCAAATGCAACTTAATGGGGGAAATTTACTAAGAATACGAATACGAAAAATAGTATTCGTATTCTTAATACGAATGCATACGGCTGTTTTAGCCACATGCAAATTAGTATCCGGAGGAAAATTTACTAATCAGTAGGCATATCCATTCATATGTTTTCCGATACGAATTCATATTTTCAGCCTGCACGGATCAGTCAGGGAACGGAGCCACACGATGTAAATAAACACAGCGTGCGCTCCTGCCGAGTCCATTGGTTCACGTTATAGGTTTGTGTTTTTGCCAAGTCCCGGGGATCCTACATGGAACGAAGAGGACAGATCTACGCCGGAGGAGACTTCCACAGGTACTCCACAGGATTTCTTCAGGACCGGACCACCGATGGACAGACCGAGAGCGACCTATCTACGGGCACAAGATAGGTAAGTATCTGTATGAAAGGGCTCAGTATGTAATAAAGTTTTATTTTTATTGGGTGTCTTTGTGTTTATTTTACTATTTGCATTGCTGTGGAATTACAAGCTCCAGTGGGCCCTTTAATGCCCCAAATGCTGGGACTTGTGGTTCTCCAAGTCCCTGCATGCGGGGGAGGCTTGCTGGGACTCATAGTTCTACAGCAATATACAATAGTTTAATTCTATTTTTTACACACTTTAATCAGTCCGGTGGCCACCGCTCCAGGGCCACCGTGGACAGCCCCAGGCTTCAACCTGGGTAGGGTAACTCTGGTGGGGGTGGGGACCCCTTCATTGGGGAGGTCCCCACTCCCCCAGGACCCCTTCCCAGGCTGACCAGTCAGGGGTTAATGTTTTGGCAGCGGGACCTTAAATAATAACTGTCCCCTGGCTGTGACATTACCCTTATTTTTGTCACCTATATCTTGGGAACCAGGACCAGCCCTTGGGCCTTGTGCTGGTTGTAAAAAACAAGGGAACCCCTACACAAATGTTTCCCTGAATTTTTACAACCAGGACCGGCTCTGTGAGCCTGGGGCTGGTTATGGCCATGGGGGGACCCCAAACTGTTTTTTTTTTATTATTTATATTTTCATTTTTTTTACACACTGAAGTCTGCACGGATCTGACCGATCCATGCAGGCTTCTGCCAAACACACCAGGAAAATTAAGTGTATTTTCCTGCCGTATTTGGCCAGCAATTAGCGGCTGTTTACTGCTAATTAGCGGGCGTATTGAAAATACGGCTGCTTAGTAAATTAGGAACCACCATTCTTTTGAATGGTGATTCCTATTCGTATTTTCCAATGGTGTATAAATTTGTATTTTTAAATACGAATGTGCCTTAAAAACGAATACGAATTTACGTATTTTCAGGATAGTAAATTCTGAAAATACATATATGCCTAAAAAATATGGTATTTTACTATACAAATACAAATTGTTTTGGCGTATTTAGCTTAGTAAGTTTCCCCCAATATCTGATCACATTTTTTAATGCTTCTTTTAATTCTGGTTTAAATCCCTAGACAGTAGCGTGCAAATATCTAGAAACTATCTTAATCATGATGGATTTGTATGTCTCCCTGTACCCCGTTCTCTTATTGTTAAAGTTGGCAGACCCTCCAAGAACAACTTGTCAGCTAATGTCAAATGGATACTGCATACCAGATGATATAAATATAGACACTTATCTTATAGGCTTCCTGGTCCACAGAACTTCAAAGTCATGTGCAATGCCAGCAATGCCTGAGATGCCAGTGATGCATGGTACATGTGGCAGCCTCTAGCTCGCACATTTGAACACACCTTAGGGGCTGCTATACAGTGTAAGTGATCTTATAGAAGAGAGAGTTAAATTCGAAGAACCTGATTAACTGTCCAGCTCGCCGCGGGAACATCCTGGTATTTGGGGACGCCCTCACGTCCCGCAGGGGTCCCGATCCACAGGGACGCAAAGTTGGGAAGTATGTGATTGGGTGACTGGATGAACAATTGATATTGTGAATATTATAACAAAGTCTGCTGATTCCAATAGTCAGTGCAGTGGGTGCAGGTTTCCATCATTAAGTACTCTATATGTTGAATAAAAGCAGCTGCTGTGTTTAACCCTATGAGTGCCAACTTTGCTGTGAGCGATCCTCAAAATATCCACTAAAAATGCCAGCATCACTCACAGCGACTGTTCTTTTAGTATAAATAAATATAAATACAGGCGAGTCAATTAATTGAAGTTTAGTTAAATATTGCACCCATTGCTGTGAGCGCCACTTATAATGGCTATTTTGAGGATCTCCCACAGCAATGTGGGAGATCATTCCGGACAGACTATTTTACAGTAAGATTTTAAAGTGGGGACATTTACTGCATAGGGGGTGGGGACTTCTATATGCTGATACAGACAAAGAATGTGTTCCTCCACCAGTGCGCTCAGCAGCCTTCCTAGTTATGTATATAGGGTATTCCCTTAACCCTTTACAAAACAATAGTGCACAAAATAAATTTATACATAGCTTTGTTCAGGCGCTGATTGGTTCAAAATCTTGCAATCCTCCCATCAATTGTATTATGATGGTACCATGTAAAGAAACAATTCTCAATATAGTGAAGTACAGTATGACAACACTTTAATGCATAAAATCACTGATAAATCACACTTGGATTTCCAGTGCATACACTACATCAAAATAACAAACAGATATTTCACACAGGGCATTCCCTGTAATCAGCAGAATTTGCTAAAATCTCCAGGTGAATATAAGGAGGTTAAGGTCACAATTACCGGATAGGGTAGAACTGGTATCAGCAGTTCTTAAAAGCGTAAGTGAAATTGTCCCGGAGCAAGTCACTCCCAGCAGTCTTCTACCCTCCGGCACTGCGACTTCAGGTCCTCCTGTCCACACACTCGTAAATGACCAACGCATTTCGACTATAACATTAGTCTTTTTCAAGGTCCAAAGTGAAGTATGTCCTCTCCCACCGTTGTAGGGCTTATAAAGGCTGTAGAATGCTTCATTAACGGTTACCGGTGTGTAATCCCGCGGGACTCCATCTCCCAAACTCCTCTCTGCCGGAAATGTCTTCGTTCCTATCCCGGAACGTCACTTCCGGTAGCGGTACTTCTATAGGTCTTTTCAGACGCTATTCGACTACATTACCCATGATTCTTTGAACGGGTGGTACGACCTTACTATTGTATCGTAATGGTCGTGACGCTGGCCGTCCTCTCACATATGTTGTCATGGTGACATAGTAAACATTCCATTATCCCGGCCAATCTATTTAGTATTTTTCGTTGCAGCTGTGTAATATGAGAAAAAGGTTATAACGACTGCAAATTATATTTCATAATACATACATTTATCTGCATCATATATGGGGATATCACTAATGGAATTATTTAAAGTGCAAATGCTAACTACAATCCGGAGCAATAATATACAATAATTAAAATACCAATCAATGATAAAAATTAATAACAGTAAAAAGCTAAAGAATAAAATAGTGCCTTTAATAAAATCTCATAAAAACCATTTGATCTCATAGTCGGAGTTCAATCCCTTAGGTATTAAAGTCCCCAGTTTGTATATTAATTTCATTTCAGTTTTTGCCAGCTGGGTGGTTAGGTCCCTCTGTCTCCAGTGACCTTTCACCCATCTCAGACCACAAAATTTGGAAATTTTTGTTACATCGTTCTGGTGACATTTTTTTAAATGATTTGATAATGCATGTGTATCAAGTCCTTTCTTGATATTACGAACATGTTCACTTAACCGAACTTTTAATGGTCTGGAAGTCCGACCAATGTACCAGAACCCACATTGGCATTGAATCCCATACACAACGTTTTTAGTATTGCAGGTAATGAAATCTAAAATTTTAAAAGAATTACCGTTTATCTCAATCTAATTCAGTTTATGAGATGACCCTGGGATATTTCTGCATCCCATACACGACCCACCTAAAAAAACCTTTTGATTTTATAGTGGTCATGGTTTTAGTGGGTGGGAGAGCACTATGTACTAATTTAGATCTTAAATTAGGGGCTCTACGGTATATAACTTTGGGCTTTTTGGGTAGTAATTCCCCTATGATTGGGTCCTTGCGTACAATATTCCAGTGTTTTTTTAGAGTATGTTCAACTTGTTTGTACTGGCTATTAAACGCTGTGATAAAAGCAAACTGAAATTTATTATCTGTTGCAGTTTTCTCTTTGGATCTTAATAATGTTTCTTGAGGAATCAAAGTTACTTCATTTTTGTTCATCTCTACTTGAGTTTTATTATAATTGGATGCTAAAAATTTATTTTGCATACTTTCTGCCTGTTGTAAGAAGATGTTATGTTCAGAACAATTCCTTTTAATCCTCCTGAATTGCCACCCTGGGATTGACCTCAGCCAATCCGGGTGATGGCAACTGGCCGCAGGAATGAAGGACCCGGAGTCCGTTGGTTTAGTGTAATTCTTGGTTTGAATGGCACTATTCGAGATGTACACTGTTACATCCAGGAAATTGACTTCCACATTACTACTTTCGAATGTGAGCTCTATATTTAAAAGGTTGCCATTTAAAAATGAATAAAATTCCTTTAAAACAGATTCTTCTCCCTTCCATATAAAAAATACGTTGTCTATGTATCGACGCCATTACACCAGGCCCGCTCCGAATGGGTTATTGGACCAAATATTGTCGAGTTCCCATTGACCCATAACCGGGACAATTTCACTTACGCTTTTAAGAACTGCTGATACCAGTTCTACCCTATCCGGTAATTGTGACCTTAACCTCCTTATATTCACCTGGAGATTTTAGCAAATTCTGCTGATTACAGGGAATGCCCTGTGTGAAATATCTGTTTGTTATTTTGATGTAGTGTATGCACTGCAAATCCAAGTGTGATTTATCAGTGATTTTATGCATTAAAGTGTTGTCATACTGTACTTCACTATATTGAGAATTGTTTCTTTACATGGTACCATCATAATACAATTGATGGGAAGATTGCAAGATTTTGAACCAATCAGCACCTGAACAAAGCTATGTATAAATTTCTTTTGTGCACTATTGATTTCTATATGCTGTTATGCGATGGGAGGGGGTTTCTTCACAAGCATGTACATACGCCAGATGTGCAGCCACGATGAACAGTTTGCTGGGTGCACGCATCCAAGACTGCGGGCGGCAGATAGTTGCGCCCATGGGAATGTCCAGCGTTTCATGGGTGTTCCCATGAAAACGCTGTGTGTTCCAATTGCAATCGGCCCGTGATGTCGGTGCCGGGCAGCTGACCCACTTCCTTTTGAATGTGAATGCATAGCTAAGGTGACCTGAGAGTCACTTTCGATATGCGTGCACTCACCACATCATTCAATGGTCAGTGAACCACATAAACCTGGATGTTTATGTTCAGGGGCGTAACTAGAACTTTATGGGCCCCATTGAAAGGGGCCCCCCACCATTGCGGCTACAATGCACCTTTGGAGGAGAGAAGAAAGCGTCAGGGGAGTGAGTGTCAAAGGTCCTGATGGATTAAAGTACAAATACATTAAAAACCCCTAGCATTTCTAATTCACTAAAAACCCTCTGGTGGGGCTCCGCTGCGGAGGGTAATGCCAGCTGTAACTGGCATTACCCATAGAAGACTATGGCTTCTCCCTGCAGTGCTGGGTGAGGGATCTGACATGGATCCCTTTTAACATGCCCTGCAGCCACAGGCGTCTCTGCCCATGTGCAGACGGAGTCCTGGGTCACAGACCCTAAAGTTCAGACAGCTTCAGAGATCACAAAGGGCAGCTCTTACCGGTAGAGCTGCCCTTTGCATTGTTCATCACAAAGGGGAAGAGAGAAGGGGAGAGATAAAAAGGGATGGCTAGAAAGTAAAAGAGATCAGGGAGAAAAAGAGAAGGGATATAGAGGAGACAGAGAGGCGGAGTGAGACAGGGAAAAGGGGGAGAGAGAGGGAGTGAGACAGGGAAAATGGGGAGGGAGGGAGTTTAGATAGAAGAGCTGAGACAAAACAAGGGAAGAAGAGCAGATAGGAGAGGGGAAGAGGAGGAAAGAAGAAGGGGGTGAGAGGAGGAAAATGGGGACAGGAGGAGTAGGGGGGAGAGGGGGGGGGCAGAAGAGGAGGGAGGAGTAAGAGGGAGAGAGGTGGGGGGGGCAGGAAGAGCAGACGGAGGGGTGCGCAATGATTTGAAACTTGGAAGAGTGACAAGTGCAGTGTCTTGCTTCCTGGCATCAGCTCCAGCAATCGCGGGGGTGTACTGTGCCCCGGCAGATCTCGTGCACCAGTTGCAGCGGTCGGGGTGATGAGTGTCTTGCCCAGTGCTTGCTCCAGCAATGGCGGTGGTGGCGGGTGTGGTGTTCTGTGCCCCGGCAGGTCTATTGTGTGCTGGCTGCTTGTCATCTATGCTAATAGCCACTGAAGGAGTGGTGGGAGGGCACGGTTGTACTTTGGCCCTGTACACATGCATCGATTTTTCCCGATTTTCAAATCGATTTTGCTTATCGAAGCAAAATCGAATCCTAAACAAAATCGAATGGTTTTTGTGTCACTTTCGATCTACATTCGATTCGATGCACGCTCCAGTTTTCACAAAATCGAACAGAAAAATCTACTGTGCAGCCAAGGAAATATCGAATTCGATCTAGTAAATCAAATGTGTATAATGTACCATGAATGTATATCAAATTTGATATCTAATGCAAAAGTACAGATCTAATGCCAAATCGAATGGAAAGATCTGTGTGTACAGGGCTTTATTGGGGCTGCAATTTCCTGGGTACTGCTCGTTGCAAACAGTCATTAATTATTTGCAGGTTATTAGTTTGATTTGCGCTGTACTAGTGTTTGTATGTACGTACTACAGTATAAATACATGATGTACTCATATGCGCACAAACACAGGTACAGAGCAAAATACACACTTTTAATAACTTTAATATTAATAAAAGTACACAAAATGATACACTTTATAAAGATCTGCACAAAATATTATTAAAAAAAATAAACTTCCATGCACCTCCCTGGAGCAATGCATACCTTCCATCAGCTGCATCAGTGACTCAATGAAGTCTGGGCATGCTCCCTGCAGAGAATTACTTCTGGGCTGCACAGACAGCAGCCCATAGAAGCACTGTAGCTCTGGCGATTTGCACAGAATAGCTTCCTGTTGGAAGTAATTGCTGTCATCACTCCATAAACTTGCAGCCCAAGATGGGGAGGAGTTTCCAGCTCTGTGTATGATGAGCATTAGCAGCTTCTAATAGTAATCTACTACATGCTGAACTCCTCCCCACAGGGTTGGGCTGTTACTGTGTCTGTCCTGCTGCTTCATGGAGCCTGGTAAGAGGAGGTTACCAGTGTGTCAGAGACACAGCCAGCACCAGAGTTTCGGAGGTGTGTGTGTGTGTGTGTGTGTGTGTGTGTGGGGGGGGGGGGGGGTTCTGGTGCTGTCTGTCTGTGTCTCTGGTGGTGTGATTTTAACTGGGGGGGCTGCAGCCCTATAGCAGGAGCCGCCACTGCCTGTAACCCTTGACGTCCTCGAAGAAAGATTTAACAGGTAAGACATAAATCTCGTTTTATTCTTTGGGAGACATCTGGGGTTGCAGGGCTAACAGTGGGATGTTCTAACAGCCACCTGCAGCCAGAACACTCTAGCCAAATGCCGAGTCCTTGGAGGCAAATGTATAAAACGCGTAGAAGCACAGAAAGGTATTAACGGACGACCAAATCACCGACATGCCCCTAACAGCCCAAGACGCACCCACAGACCTCGTGGAATGAGCCCGAACCCCTGCAGGAACCGGGAGGGAGGCGCTCAAGTAAGCCTGCTTGATGACAGATCTAAGCAAACGGCAATTGTCTGTTTAGTAGAAGGCCAACCTGTCTTTTAAAAACCGTTAAGGACAAAAAGAGTCTGACTTCTAAAGAGCCTTAGTGCGATGCACATAGATGCGCAAAACACGGACCACTTCTAGGGAAGACTGTTCAGGAGAGGCATCTGGTCGCTGAAAGGCCGGGACCACAATCTCATGGTTGACATGAAATTTAGATACCATGTTGGGGAGGTGTGAAGGAACGGTTTGAAGAACCGGTTCCAGTTAGGATGGAGGATTAGGAAAGGTGACTGACAGGACAGAGCAGACAGGTCAGACACCCTCTGGGCCGAAGCAATTGCCAACAGGAAAACTGTTTTTCAGATAAGCCAACAAAGATCCACTGACCTTAGCGGTTCAAACGGGGCACCTTGAAGAGCCCTGAGGACCAGTGAAAGATCATACGGAGCAACCAGGGGAACAAATGGAGGTTGGACACACAGAACACCCTGCATGAAAGTGTGGACATCCTGCAATGCCAACCTCCTGCGGAACAGGATGGATAGAGCCAAAACTTGTACTTTCAAAGAAGAAAAGCACAGTCCAGCCTACAAACCCTTCTGCAAGAATGACAGAATCCTGGCTAAATGGTAAGTTATGGGATTGAAACGGCAAGTGCGACACCAGGAAAAGTAAATTTGCCAGATGCGATGGTAAGCACCAGCTGAAGAAGGCTTGCG
This sequence comes from Crinia signifera, assembly GCF_055691185.1. Lineage (NCBI taxonomy): Eukaryota > Metazoa > Chordata > Amphibia > Anura > Myobatrachidae > Crinia > Crinia signifera. The sequence continues at coordinate 57,808,946 of NC_139224.1, forward strand.
GGCCTTGAGTATAGTTGATATGACCCTTGAGTTAAAGCCTTTAGCTTTTAAACAAGGTCTCAACAGCCACCCTATCAAAGCTAGACACTGCAGGTATGTATGTATACACAGACCTTGAGTGAGCAGGTCTGGACATAGAGGTAGACGGATCGGAGGGGCCAATGACAGGGCCTGCAGATCTGACAACCAGATCCTTCTGGGCCATTGTGGGGCAACCAGGATCAATGTGCCTCCTTCAACTTGCGAAGTACTCTGAGGAGGAGCGAGATGGGGGAAAGGCATACATTAGAGCAAATGGCCATGGGGCTGACTGGGCATCTACCATGCAAGCCCCCAGGTCGCGAGACCTGAACCCTTATATAGTGACCTGGTGATTGTGGCGTGATGCCATCAAGTCCACCTCGGATCTGCCCCAACATCTGGTATACCTCCGAATGGACCCATTCGACGGCATCCAGAGTCTGGTGGCTTAGAAAGTCTGCTTAAAAATTAAGGACCTCCGGGATAAAGATTGCGGGGATCTTCCCTTCTGACCACTGAAAAATGCGGGAGGCCTCTGCCATTCTTGTTGAGAATCTCTCGTTGGAGAGGGAGTGAGTGGAACGGAGCATACTTTGCTATGTCAAAAGCTGATACCATCAAGCCCAAGACCCTCATGTAGGCATGAACTGACAGTCACCTGAGAGAGAGGAGATGCCGGACACGGGACTGAAGAGTCTTGCGGCGTAACTCTGGCAAGTAAATACGCTGATGAACAGTATCCAACTGGGCCCCCAGATGGATCATGGACTGAGCTGGAATCCTAAAGGACTTGGGACAATTTATGATCCAGCCATGAAGTTGTAGGACCTCCAGCACCTTGGATAAGTGGGCCTGGAGAACCTCTGGCAACTGTGCCAGGATCAGCAGGTCTTCCAGATACAGAAGTATCCGGATACCCGGATTGCAAAGTCTGCTGCCCATCACCGCCATGACCTTCGTAAACAATCAGGGTGCAGCGGACAGGACGAAAGGCAGCGCTTTAAACTAGAAATGACGGTCCTGCAGTGCTGAAACCATCAATTTTCTTGTTTAATGGAGATATGCGGGTATGCGTCCTGGATGTCCAGGGATGCCATGTAGTAAGGCCAGAACTATGGATCGCAAGGTTTCCATCCTGAACTTTGGGACTCTGACAAAATTTGTTGAGCGGTTTAAAATTGAGGATGGGGAGGAATGACCCGTTGGGCTTCCGGACCAAGAAGAGGCTGGTGTAAAACCTGTGCCTCGCTGAGATGCAGGTACCAGAGCTATGACCCCAGACAACAGTAGTTTTTGGATGGCTTGCTCCACAGCTCTGCACTTTTCCAAGTTCCTTGGAGAACTTGTGAAAAAGAACAAGCTTGATGGACGCCGCAGAAAGGTTATGGAGTAGCCTTGGGAGACCACATCCCGGACCCATGCGTCTGTCATGGATTCCAGCCAGACGTCTGAAAACTGCAGCAGACCTCCTCCCACCCTGGAATCCCCCAGGAGGAGCGCTGCCCCGTCATGCAGAGGGCTTATCTGCTGGGGCGTTTACCCTTGACCTTGGAGGACTTTGCAGGCTGGGTTCTTGTAAAATGTCCCCGTCCCCTACCCTGGAAGCAAAAGGACTGGAAAGCAGCATGGGGACGTGGAGTAGGGGTGGACGTCAAGAAAGCTGCCTTGAAAGCAGCCACAATTTTGTCCAGTTCTGACCCAAATAATAGAGAAACCTCATAGGGAAGTGCTTCTAGGGTTTTCTTAGAATCAGAGTCAGTCTTCCAGGAGCGGAGCCACAGAGACAGACATGTCGCCAGAGCCGAAGCAGATACACAGGAGGTAAGGGTAGCTGCATCAAGTGCAACCTCCCCCAAATAGAGTGCGGCCTGGTGCATGATGTCAATAGTAGGCCATCTGCTACCCCCCCTCTGAAAAAGTACCACCATGGCCTTAGCCACCTAATTGGAAGCCAGGGTAGGCCAAGCCACCGAGCCGGATGTGGTATAAATGAGCTTAAGGAAATTCTCCAACTTCCGAGTCATCAAGTGACGCCGTTGGAATAGGGAGAGTAGAGGATCGCACAATCTTGGTGACATGTGCATCCACCCCTGGGGGTAAAGGGTGGCAAACTGTTTAGGAAGTGTAAATTTCTTATTTGGTATCGCCCAGGTCTCCAATAGGGTATCCTCTAAGTTCTTAGACTTAGGGAATATAGCCAGGGTCCGTTTGGGACATTTAAAAGTTGGTCCCGATGACCTGGGCGGCTCAGCAGGGTCCTGTAAATTTAAGATCTCTTTAACTGCTGTTACCAAGGCCACTACATCAATGCGTGATGAGGTGTCTCCCATTGGGGTGTCGTTTTTGGCAACCAGTTGTCCCTCCTCTGACAAATCAGTATCCTGATGGAAGAGGGGCAGAAGGGAAGAGGCCCCCTTGACTGGAGCCTTGCGACTACCAAACTTACCCTGTAAGGATTTTTGGATGCCCTGGACGGAGGCAGACAAAGCACGCACCCAAGGAGTTCCACCACAGGGGGGGGTTGTTTTAAACTCTGTAACCTTGTAGGAGAGGTACAGGGGGCACCTCATGTGGTGCCGGTAAAATGGCGGCGATCAGTCCGTCTGCTTGCTAGTGCAGCCCAGCGCCCCCCCCCCCCCCGGGCTGCTACAGCCGATTGAGCGTTACCTTATGTCTCGGGGCCAGGCACGTCGTGCACCCATGTGTGGTGTGCAGCTGCCGGGCCTGGGTGATGGAGGAGAAGCAGCTCAGGAGTCTGATAGACCCCCAACGCTGCTGAAGATACACCGTCAGTGTAAAAAATAAGATGAAAAAATAAAGTTTAAAAAAGAAGTAAGGCTGCTTAAAGCAGCCCCTCTCGGTAGGGGTGTGGATCGTATTGTCGACCCGACTTAGGTCGACAGGCAACTAGGTCAACATTAGACAAGGTTGACAAATGGGTTTAGGTCAACATGGGTTTTTTCACTGTTTTTTACCTGAATGTCGACACAGTCAACATGGACACAGTTGGAAGTCAACCGCAGCCCCTTCGCATCACTTGCTTTGCTCGCAATGCTTCAGGCACGGTGCCTCGCTGCGCTCGGCACACTATTTCATTCTCCCACCACGCCCTAGTGGATGGTTGGGCATTAAATACTGCCTGTTGGCACATGTCGGCTCAAAAAACTGTGACAAAACCCATGTCAACCTCATGACCTGTCGACTTAACCCATGCCGATCTAATGCATTTGTCGACCTTTGACACCTGTCTAGCTTCATCCATGTCGACCTAGAACCCTGTCGACAATACGACCGTAATCCCCTCTGTGGTGCATGTTGGCCCTGCTAAAGTGGATATTTTGCACATCTCTCACAGATGTTAGCACTCAAAGATTAAAGGGCCACTGCAAAAGGAACAACTCGATGTGCGTGCGCACAAAGCAGCAGTGGTCCCTTTTTGCAGTTTTGGAGTTCACCCATTAACTACATTGTGTGCTGTGTTTTCAATGTTTAAATGTTTAATATCAGTTTGAAGTAAAGTTAACACAAATGCTGAACATCATTTTCCAGTTATATATAAGTGACGCACAAAAATGTAAATTTCCTTCCAAAGTTGCCGCACACAGCCTTCGTAAAATTAGAGGGAACATTGGTGGTATGGCTGTAGGTCTTAGGATCTACAATCAAATAAAAAGGTCTTGATTTTCTGACAGCCATATCTTTATAGTTTTACAAATGTTTTGAACATACTTTTAACCATAATATTAAACGTCCTGGTATCTTTATCTCTCCAGATCCATACCTGGAAATGTCTATGCACCAGAAAAAACAGCACCTTCATACAGTAGTTAAAACCAGCATGAGATATTGACCTCTTATAACCCTGCAGTTCCAATGCAATAGATGAGGTTGACTAGACACAGCTGCAGCTTGTTCCTCAGTCATCACAGAAATTCAGAGAAAGGAACTACACATAAAAAGTAAAACAATAATTCCCTTAAAAAGGGGCTTACCTTGTCCTTCCTGCCTCAATCCAGCATTTTTTTTATGTCGGATTGAGATTGACAGAAACACAACCAAAACCTTTTGGTTTTGCTGTGTTTCCGTCAAAAGCGAGTGAATAAGCGGCTATTCCATCAATTCACCTGGTTTTCAGAAAATTTCGACCTGCCGGAAAAAAAAACAGCCAGCACTGAATAGGTCAGAATCCCTTCCGATCAATTCATGTCGAAAACTGCAGTCTTTTTGGCAAGACGGCAGTTGCGATAGTGATTGATATTACCAGTGTTCGAAAAAAATGTCAGGCAAGTGCTGATTGGCTGCCTGTTTATCACTCTACATTTTATCACTTTTGAAGCTTAGTGCATCTGGCCAATTGTCTGGTCTAAGCAGTGTTAAGCTGTGTACACACGGGGGTGAAATATTGCTTAGCACCTTAACCTTTGCAGATCCCCCACAAACTATTTCTGTTATAGTGGTGGAGCATGATACGGGTATATATGACAACATGCTTTCATGTTATGCCCGTAAATAGGTATACTGTATGTAAGAGACTGCAAGAGGCATGCAGCCGCATGAAGTAGTCAATTTAGCCGCTAGACTAGCAGTTTTTTAAAAGGCAAAGCCTTAGCTGAAATATGTCCCCCAAATGGCAATGTGTTTGCATCCTTTAAAAATGTAAAGGTAGAGGTGTCAAAACTATTGTAAAAGGAATTGTGGAGGGGTTTGCCTATAGCAACTGATAAGCTTCTAGCTATACCACAGATTCTCAAAGTCGGTCCTCAGGACCCCACACAGGGCATGAGGTGCAGGTCTCCTCACAGAATCAAGTGAAAAAATAGCTCCACCTGTGGATCTTTTAAAATGTGTCAGTCAGTAATTAGTGCACCTGTTGGGTGACCTGGAAAACATGAACCGTGTGGGGTCTTGAGGACCACTGAGCTATACCCTCAGACCATACTTGCCTACCTGACCCTCTCCATGCGGGAGAAAATGCTCTGCTCCTGGACTTCCCTGGTAATGTAGGATTGCCAGCACCTGTGGTAAAACACCTTTACCTAGCTCCCCACAGGTGATGGCAATCATACATTACCAGGGAAGCACAGGAACAGAGCATTTTCTCCCGCATGGAGAGGGTCAGGTAGGCAAGTATGCCTCAGCATTTATTCTTGTCAAATCATGCTTAGTTATACAATGTCTAAGAGCCTCCGCTCTCGTACAAAAACTGAATTATCACCCAATTCTGTATCCAACTCATAGCACACACTCTGTAATAATTACAATATATTCCAACGGAGAACGTCACATCATTTTTGATTCACTATACCCAGACATTCAATACATTTTATAGCCAGTCATTGAACACACTTCTGATACTATACTGGAAGACAGCGGCTTTACAATATTTATATTTGAAAGACAAAATGACATTTGGGTAATTTCAGGTTTTCTTTTTATTTATAAATACTTGCACAAACGCCTATCCTTAAGCAGGCTATTGTATCCAGCCCCTTTGTTTATGAATAAGTAAAGAATTAAACAATGTGAATAATGTTTATATCAAATAATTTACCACCACACATCTATTTCATTAATATTTTCAACTTTTTTTTTTTTTTTTTTTTTAAAGGCAACACAAGAAAAAAAAGAGAAGAAAAAAAAAAATCTCCAACATCTGATATTGCACCTAACTGGGATCTTATATGAACCGCTCCATCCAAACAGTTCCCACAATGCATCTACTTTAAAACATGTTCTCAGGCGGTCAAGAAAATGTCTTACGATAAAAAAAAATGAAATAAAAACAACCCGTGTAGTGCCGCACTACAATGCACCTTCCCATTGCCACAATGCAGCAGGGAAGGCTCTGAGCCACTGTAATCACACGCAGCGCCTACACGTGTTTCGGAAGAATAGATGTCTGTAGTGTTTACATATGACAAAACTTAGGACTAATCACTGCAACATGGTAGAGAAAAAAAATGTATCTACAAATATTTATAAAAATATAACTACTTTATTTAATCCCAACTGCCAAAACAGACTCCGTGTTCCAGTCTGCTTTGATAGTGCAAGTTAAATAGCGGGGAATAAGCGAAAGGGCATAATGGGTAATTTATGTCTGTTCGCCATTTTTCAATAAATATAAATATTTTCTAACACAGAAAAGCAAATGGAAGATCTAGGAAGACAGCCTGACTGCAGTCTATATATTGGTTAAGATCTAGATACAGACCTCTTGGGTGACCTCCATTGATGGAATATTTGTTGACCTTGAAGTTTGACCGCCCTATGGAGTCCATATACTGTATAAAGGGCATGTAGACCTAGTTTTAAATTTCCCAAGTGCCAATGTATGTGCTATCTGTGCTTTGTTCATTCATTGGTTAATGACCAAAACCAACTCTTTAACAACAAATCACAGAACCAATCAAGAATGCGATATTCATACACACTTGTTAGGTAAGGTGTGGCTACTGTACGGACTATAGCACATGTGATCAATGGTCTATCTAGTGATGTGTACATTCTCTGCATTCTTCAGTGTTTTATGGTCCTATAAAGTGTCTGTTATGCTACATCCACCAAGCCTGTGTACAGATCCAAGTCCGTTCTGTGCTGCTTTATGTCTGTGGCCTGGATTTATCAGGAGAAATCAGACACATGTACAATTGCATCTGCTGTCACAAACACATTAACAACTGCATAGTATAACATGTGGTCCTATATAAAATATAGTCTACTCTATAATGGTCCCAGAATAGGATCATGAATAATCATACTAATTAAGATGGTCTCCTTACACCAGCCTTATTCGCCACTATAGAACAAAACAATGGCCCAATCTGTGATTAAGGTGCTTGATGATGTTAACATATAACCCTAGTAAGTGTCCTTTAAAATTGTCAAAGAGAATATTTAATCCTTTTCTGCTGAAAGAATGTATTTGGTTTCTTTAAAAGCTTTCTAGACTATCTGCATGAGTAATTTCCCCTCAGAGGAATTGAAGTTGTTTCTTAATGACCCATCTCCCTCTATGGTATTTTGCACTCATGTAATAACAGACATGAGGCCACCTCCTCCTGGATGCTGGAAGCAGAGGGCTGAAGGGGCATAAAATCAGAGTTTACTCATAACCTTTAGAAAAAGATTTCATAAAACCACCTGTTTTGCGTCTAGTTTTCTAGGTACTAGACACAGATAAGGAGGCAGCTTTAGGAGACTAAAGTGTGCTTTTCTATCCAAAGCACTGGTGATATGTATGGTATTAGCTAATAAAGGGTGGCAGACGGACCAGTTGGGACTGCTAGCTGTCAGTGTTCACGATACTGCAAGCAATAGCTAGATAGTTTTGAAAAACATAAGAGAGTTTGCAATAACCAGCATTACAGGAATGTACAGCTGTTCTAGTGTTGAGGTGTGCTGCTATGCAGCGTGGAAATATCTTGGTGACAACAGATACAGATCAACTGTTCATTAGCAGATGAGGAAATGCAGCACAAAGCTGCAACAATAAGACTGTTGAATAATTATACAAAGTATATAGGTTTGTTGCAGGTTATGATTTGCATAGGCCAATGGTAACACTGTACCTAATTCATACTGGAAATTGGCAATTAAGGGGCAGATGTATTAAGCCTGACAAAGTGGTAGGTGATAACGCACCCGCCAATCAGCTGTGTTTTAAAAATTAAAGTTAGGAGTTGATTGGCTGGTGTGTTATCAACTTTCACTTTATCGGCTTACTACATATGTCCCCTTTCATTCTCTCAACTACACACAGGTGGTCAAACAGAAACATGCCACCAGAAGAGCCTTGGTGCACCGGGTTGGCATCAGTATTCCTGGGACCAGAATCTGACAGGCAGCATGCCAACAGCAGCATCCCTGAGGTCAAAACCTGTCAGTTTTTGGAAAATATTTTAATTGTAACCCATTCCTCTCGCAGCACAGCTGTATCCACAGTGCTTACCGCCGAGATCTGTCAGCATTGTGACCATCAAGATGCCACTGTCAGCCGGGATATTACCTTCATCCTGTTGCGACACATCTAACGTTCAGTGTACGATTGTATTACATAGACTTCAAATAAAGTCCAGCAACATTATGCAAATTGGCAGCAAGAATAATCACGTTTGAAGAATTTGTTCAGAATGTACACAAATCTGATCTCAACCTGCAGCAAACCTACATGACCAATGCATGTATAGGACTCAAGAAATGATAAGCTACAGCTGTTGGGCTGTATCCTCCTGCAGAAGTCCGTCTGTCTGTCAGTCAGGCTGTCTCTTCTTCCAGATCAGAACTCATCGTCAGAACTCAGGAGCAGCGTCTTCTCTGTATCACGAGCACCTGACAGACTGTGTGAGCGGGAGATGATCTGTCCATTGCGCCAGCTATTGTTCTGCTCTAGGGTGGATTGCTGGGTGTACTGCTGATAGGCTGGGGAGAAGTTATGGATGGCATCTTGCACAATGTCATGAGGATTCATAGTCTCCTTTAGGCTACTTGAGATGCTCTTCATAGGTGCACAACGACCTGCAAAAGTACAAAAAATGAATTTTAGAAATGGATGTCCGCTCTCAGCTGCCTCTCTCACTGTTTTTATCAGTATTTTAAAATGTGGCACTTTGTCAGCACTTCTGTACCCACTGCTTCTCACTTTGTACACCCTCCCCAATTAAAGGCTCTGCATATACCTGCCACAGATAGGGGGATCATTTCCAGCCTTTATCGTTCCCTTTTTGCTATGGATTCTCCTCATTTTCCCACATATGGTGGTCCTGTTGACACCTTTCTGGTCAATGGTCTCATTTGGTCGTATTTCCCAGCCAATATGCGCTTATGTGCCCCAGCCTTCCAGGCACCTAAACCTGTTGCCAAACTGGTCCAGCACATTGCTAATACTGCTGGAAATTGAATAGCTAAAGCCTGGAAACAGCCTGACCCTCCTACTAACCCAGAATTGCTGAATAGGATATGGTTTATATCTAAAATGGAGTACAGTACCAACCTTCAGAACAAAGTGGTAAAGTTTCAGGCTGTTTGGTCTTCTCAATACATATCCCAAAATGGAACCCTTCCTGGTCTTCTATGAATTTGACCACTTTGTTTTCAAAATCTAAATTTCTTTGCTCCCTACTACCTTACGCTCTCCTCACGCATTTCACTAATTAAATTTTTACCTTTATCTCTTCTTTCCCTTTTGCCCCAGACCTATTCTCTACTAATTCTATGTCTATTTCCCTTCTGTATTCCTCCCTAGCCCTTTTCAATTTCTCTTTTTTTTCCCATTACCTCCACCCACCTTTATGTTTCCTTCCGTTCTAATCAAAGTATATTTGGTTTTTCATATTTCTGATATCAAGCCCTATTATATGTTGATAGGTTATTTTTACAGTTTTTTTTATGTATTATTTCTATTACTGTCGATCTTACAGTGATTTGTTGGACAAATAAAGGAAAAGGATTTGGTTACCTTTTTTTAACAATAATATTGAAATACAATAACTGGACTATTCCTCTTATGTTTGCAATGGCCCATATACAGATGGAGTGCCGCTCGCTCTTGCAGGGGATGGCGGAAGAGTCACCAGCCGCCGCAAGGGGACGTGCCCGTCACCTTACAACGGGGCTCTCCCCGGGTCCCCGCCGCCTTGCCGTCCCCCCCCCTTAACCCTGTCCATCTCCCTGAAGCGGAGACGGACAGGGTTCCTGCCCCCCCCCCCCTCCCGCGCCGACGGGAAACTGAGACGTGCGTGTAAGACACACGTGCATCTCAGTCAAATGGGGCGCCTCGGCGCTGGTGAAGCAATAGTGAGAGGCGCTCCATCTGTACTATTCCCAGTTATGGTCAAAGTGGTCAGTAAGCTCATCACTGAGAATTACGCCCCAGCATTGTTACAGACTTCATATGTGCCTCTATTCGTCAATAAGAAAAATCTGTGATCCTAGGGGACAGAGACACAGGACGATATTCAATCCCGGCTGCTATTTCCGCCGGCAGACAGAGCGGCCATTGCCTCTTCAATGCTGAAGTTTTCGACTGCATTGAAGGCAGATTCCGACAAAACAGACCTGACTGTAAAACAAGTCTGATCTGTTTTTTCCAGAAACGGCACTGTATTGTTGAATTCACGGTCTTTTTCTCAACAATCTGCAGCTGTTTTTACCAACACAGACACTTTCCGACCCTCAACAGACAGAACATTGAATTCTGGCTGTTGATTTACAGTCAAGCTGAGAGAAAATGGCCCGGGATTCTGACCGTTGGGAAGTTTCGACTTCCCAGATTGAATATCCCCCACAGTTGGAGCACTATACCACTAACTGAATTGCTGAGTCGGAGTCATGCAAGTACAGTCTTCGGGGATTTACTGTATTTAGTGAGGGAGAGGGTGTTATCACATCTACATGCATTTTAGTATTCTTTTATGCAATAGTTTTAATGTATAAGGATTAATGTAAGAAGATTAGCAATAAGAGGGAAAAAGGAAAAGTAGAATATAAAATTGCAGAGTCAAACAGCTTGACAAAGGTAATGCAGACAGACAGGGGTTTACCTACCATAGGGACCGTACGTTGTAACAGCTGCAGCATATAACCAGTGCAAAAGCAAGGGAAACAAAAGAGAGAAAGGACAGAAAGAAATACGCAGAGGTTATACAGTGACCTGTAAGTGCAAACATTCAGTGATACCAGCTCTCAAACATCATATGATGCTCATATGTTGATGAGTCATACATGCAAAAAGGCTAGGCTCAATCACAAGGAGCACATGTTTACCCCCACCCAAACAGTGCCCTCTGTGCGATGACTCAGCACTATCGCTGCTACAAAAACAACGTAAGGTGTCATATGCTCACAGGACACATTCTATAATATAAATACCTTCCATATTCTCACGTAGCCAGCCGTTTCCAGGCAGCTGACACAAATACTACTACACTAACATTTAAAAATGTATTTCATGTTTATAGGCAGAACAAACAAGTTTGTTTCTTTCTTCAAATTTTTAATGATTTTAAAACATTATTTATGTGTGTCTAATTGTATGTATATATATATACACACACATATATATATATATATATATATATATATATATATATATATATATATACACACACACACACACACACACACACACATATATATATATATATATATATATATATATATATATATATCACACACACACACATACATACACACACACACACACACACACATAATAGAAGATATTGCCTATTTTTACCCTTGTGAGCGATATTGTTTAAGATCGACTTTGCCCAATGTGTACGATACGAAGGACAAATGAACCCCCCCCCCCCCCATCATATTCATCGTCTGTACATGTAGCTCAGGTTGACATATCATCAGTGACTGCATGTATGGAGCATGGACCAGATTACAATGACCGATATGCACTTAAAGACTCACATTAAGTGGTGGACTTTTAACATTCCCTACAGTCCATAGAAGCCAGCCTATGTAGCCCACCCACAGTATTTAAGCTCTGTCCCCACTCCAACCAGGGCTAAGCCCCTCACCCAGGTGACAGCCAACAATTACTGAAAGAGCAAGCATCCACTTCTTACATCACAATGGGATAAGCCTGCCTAGGTGGCTATTACAACATTAGATTTAAATCTAAGGCCTCTTGTGGCTTGGGCCTCCCTAATCTCCAATTATACTACATGGCCTCTCAGTTTGTGCATGTGTCAGGCTGGGCCTATGACAGTGGGGATCCGACTTTGGTGGAGTTTCTTGATGATTTGCCTTCACTCTACTATTGGTAGGACATTGATAAAGACTAGCTCCTATGGTTCAATGTTTCCTACTCGGAATTGTTAAAGCTCTCTTCTTTCGACGTCGGGTTAATGACTGTCGGGACCCAGTCCGGCACCCCAACTCTATAGCCATCAAATAATAATGAAGTCATAGCCCTTTGGTTTTATCTTAGTGGCTTTGAATGCAGCTGCTGTGCAAAAATATGCTAAGATCTTTCTGGGGAATACTGGTGAACAAGTGTATAATGGTGTGGGGGGGGGGGGGGGGGGAGAAAGGATGTACCAGTAATATGTAATTATTTATATTTATTTATTCATGGTTTAACATACTTTTATTCATTTTACTCTTTATGTTTATGTTACACAGGTTGCCAGGTAACGCTGGTGAAGCCGGGACGCAGTCGAGTGACGTAGGGCGCTGTTTAGCAGAGGGGAAGCGAGTTGGCTTGGATGCAGTAAGCGGAGGGGAGACGTACGAGCGCTACAATAGCGTAAGGCGTCATCCAGATGCGACGCACACAAGGGACTCGTGGACACATGCTGGCCGCCGTGGTTACTCGCAGGTGATACCGGTAAGACCAGGTGATGCCTGATTAATGTGGGGGCGGGATTTTGTCTGCTTTATATGTTGGGTTGTTTTTCATATGCACTTGTATGTCCTTGATAACGGGGTAACACCTGAAACGCCGTTGGAGTAAAGGCTATTTTATATCACTGAAACCAGCCTGGAGAGTGCTGCCTTCTTCACATTTGTATATTGGAGCAATTTGGTTTGTTACCTGGGAAGGCACCACAGCAATACCCCTGGATATCTACACGAGTGCCAGGCCAACTACCCGTTATACATATATATATATATATAATTTATTACCAGTTGTTTATATAGTGCACACATATTCCACAGCACTTTAGGAGAGAATATTTTAACATTTACACTGGTTCCTGCCCCACATATTACCTACCACATGTACACACAGACATTCTAGGGTTAATTTGTTGTGATTCAATAAACCTACCAGTATATTTTTGGAATGTAGGAGGAAACCCACACAAGCACGGGGAGAATATACAAACTCCGCACAGTTAGGGCCATGGTGGGAATTTAACCCATGACCTTATACAGTAGCTGTGAGGAAGTAATGCTAACCATTACACTGGCCATGCTGATTTAAACTCGCATCACACATATGACTGGGCACATGCAATGTCTACATGGAGTCTCTCTTTCCCATGGTAGGTAAATCGCTATTCATTGTTTTAACCACATGGCCAAGGTGTATGAGACATGTGCAATGAACTTTCAGTGTTTATTTTTGTAGGAAGGCATACACATCCCTAATGCTGTGTACACACAGTGAGATTCTGTGTTCAATTGGTCCATCCCTGGTTCCTTTCCTGGGGCCCAGTGTACCAGCAGTGTCCTGAAATACTGATTAAGACGACAAAACACAAAGATTGCACATAGAATTAAAGCTCTGCAATACGCATTAAAGCAACAGAATGTAAAAATGGTCTGTTAGGTCCTAAATATCAGACACAGGAGGGAACCAAGTGGGCTATCACAGACTCTCAAAAAACCAGATCAAAACTGCTTATACTGTATGATAAGTCACCAAAAGGGGTAATACTAAACTGACTTACTAAAAATGACAAGTTATATGCGTGACAGCCACAAGGTGGCAGAAATCCACCAAAAAACACTAGCATAATAATAGAATACTAAAGAAGTACACTGAAAAAAGATAATTTATACAGCACACACCTCTTTTTAAAAACATATGCCAAACACTGGAGACTCAAATACTGCGCCACTACAGTGCCCAACACTGGAGATGCATAAATACTGCTCCACTACAATGCCCAACACTGGAGATGCATAAATACTGTGCCACTACAGTGCCCAACACTGGAGATGCATAAATACTGTGCCACTACAGTGCCCAACACTGGAGCCTCAAAATACTGTGCCACTACAGTGCCCAACACTGGAAATGCATAAATACTGCGCCACTACAGTGCCCAACACTGGAGATGCATAAATACTGCTCCACTACAGTGCCCAACACTGGAGATGCATAAATACTGCGCCACTACAGTGCCCAACACTGGAGATGCATAAATACTGTGCCACTACAGTGCCCAACACTGGAGATGCATAAATACTGTGCCACTACAGAGCCCAACACTGGAGATGCATAAATACTGTGCCACTACAGTGCCGAACACTGGAGATGCATAAATACTGTGCCACTACAGTGCCCAACACTGGAGATGCATAAATACTGTGCCACTACAGTGCCCAACACTGGAGATGCATAAATACTGCGCCACTACAGTGCCCAACACTGGAGCCTCAAATACTGCGCCACTACAGTCCCCAACACTGGAGATGCATGAATACTGTGCCACTAGAGTGCCCAACACTGGAGATGCATAAATACTGCGCCACTACAGTGCCCAACACTGGAAATGCATGAATACTGTGCTGCTAAGGAGTCTGGGAAATATGAATACCACATTGCCTTTAGACCACTGCATTAGTTTTCTGGTGTGCTAGAGACCCTCAAGTATCTTTGATCTCTCTCCCTTCACCATGTAGTATGTTTATATCCCACTGTATTTCACCCACAACTATTGCTTGCAATACCATCAAATCAATATACAGCTACAGTATACACTGCCCAAATTTTGCCAGAAGACTTGCTACATGGTTTTTTATTGGAAACCACTTTTCCAACAAGACCATAGGCCATATTTCTGCTCTGCTGGAGCGGCCAGCCAGTTGTATGTGCTGTTATTAGTGGAGACCCCTAAGCAATAGCCCTGAAGGGGTAGGCCATACAAGATCACAGAATAGATCTACAGGGAGCTGAACAGCATTAAAGTTAAAAAAAAATAAAGTCTGTCCATGATTGCACCACTCACTACTGAGTTCAAAACTGCCTCTGCAAACAATGTCCGCACAAGCACAGTTTGGGCTTCACACTTTGGGCGGTATTCAATGAGAATACCTGCGAGGTGCAGCGAATCCTTTTTAGGATTCGCTGCACATTCGCCACGTTCCGGAGCCGGCGGGCTCCGGTATTCAACGTGTCAGGGGCTCGCTGCCCCTGACAGGCGAATATGAGCTCCTGCGGCGATTGCCGCAGGGAGTCTGAGGACGGTGCCAGGCAGAGAGATGGTAGTCTCTCTGCCTAGCCCAGAACGTTTGTGGGGGTTAGGTGGGCTCCCCGGGTGCCAGGCAGCACAGGCTGCCCCCCGGGGGTGCCAGCAGGGGAGCGTATATTCAATACACACGATCATAACGATCGGGTGCAGTGAATATATGAATATGTAATGAGCGGCTCGGCTCCGGCGCCCCCTGCTGGCTGCTGTGTAAAAAAAAAAAAAAATATTTTTTTTTTTAAATTAAATATATATTCATGTGCTTACAGCACATGAATAAAAATAGCATGCCCCTCCTCAGAATAAAATTCCTGATTTTTTGACACCAAATGTAAAAAACAAAAACACTTTATTTTAAAAGTTCACATTCCACTTCACCATAAAAAGATAGCGATTGCTACTCGGTGAATCATGGCGAAAAAAACCTTCAAATGTATTCTCCATGTGGTCATTGAATAGGGTGATTCACCGTTTTAGTCAAAAATTCGCCAAACAGCACAGATTCGCCATAAAAACATGGCGAATCAGGCTAATTGAATACCGCCCTTGAGTAATGACAAAAGTCAGCAGTCTTCATGATCTGTCAGCCTGGATAGAGGCTCCTGTCTTGTCAACCAATCAGCTCCTGTCTTGTTACATGCTGGGTTTGAAATGAGCTGCTTGATTGACACTTGTTATCTCTCTTCAAGATTTGCTCAATCTTGCCCATAGTGGGAACACAAGAGGAAAACATGACAGAGAGCACCCTGCCTGTGAGAATGCAGCAGTCCAAATTCCTGTAAGACAGAACCAGCCGGGCCAGTCCAACTAACAGGAAGGTGGGTTGCTGAGGTCATGGAGTCCTGGAGAATGTGATGGTAGAGGTATGGAGAATAGGCATATGTAGTAACCAGGCAGCAGATGGAGCTTCCACATTGCACAGTACCACAGCGCAGATACAATACTTCCACCATCATGCTGCGGAGAGCTATGGTAATTGCCCTTATGAATCTGCCCCTTGACATTAACGTTGTTAGCTGTGCTGATCTGAGTATATCTGGTCCAGACCAATATCATAAACACTACTTAAACTGAGAAATTATAAGCAATTATAAAGAAAGTAAAGTACAAAATGACAGCACAACACATGTATGTGTAGGGATAGAACCACTTTAATAAAACACATCAAAAATAGTTTTTCATTTTAATAAAACTCATGGCTTCTAACATGTGGCAGTAGCATTCCTACACAAACCTTGCTTAGAACGAGCCTGTGAATTGTTTTTGCACACCTGTGTATTTTAAGTGTCCATAGCAACACGTACTATAGAAACATAGGGGTACATTTAGTAAAGCTTCCAAAAATGAAGAGGAGATGTTGCCCATAGCAACCAATCAGATCGGGTCTATCATTTTGTTGAATGCAATAGAGCAGGGGTTCTCAAACTATTTGTTCTGGGACCCCGTCAGACAATAAATATTATTATAGGACCCCAGCAAGTTACCACAGAATGGCCGCAGCATGTATGGTCAGTAAAGTGAAGTGACCGCTTTTGTGACAGGGAGGCAGTAGGTAAAGAGGGAATGGAAAAGGGGGAAGGGGGATAGAAGAGGGAAGCAGAGGGCGTTTACTTAATGAGTTATCCCCTGTCTCCCCTCAACAAACACATTAGTCTGATGGTCAGCAACAAGGAGTCGTCACCCCATGCTGAGGTGGTCGGGACCAACAGTTTGAGAACCGCTGCAATAGAGAAATGATTGACAGAATCTGATCGGCCACCTCTTTTCATATTTAAAAGCTTTTGTAAATGTACCCCATAGAATTTGACCTACAACCACTGGATCCTTTTATTTTCCCTTTAGGGGACCCTCATCCTATTTGATCCTCAGGACTTTCCCTAAGACCGCCATAACAAAAATGGTCTGCTGCCTTCTGCTTTGTGAACGGGCCCAGTTTAGGCGCATAGAAAGCTTCAACCACAAACGATGACGGGTCAGCAAAATGTTGGACTCTCATACCAATAATTGGCAAGTTCATTGTTTAGGCCAATCAATCTGCTCAGCGAGAGAGAACCCTGGAATATGAGATTTATATATTTCTGATACATTTACACGTAACTAGAGGACCAGCGGGTAAGGACCAGGTTAATACATGATTGATGTAAGAGAAAAGCGTCTGCACTCACCTTGGGCATCCAGCCTTTTGTCTAAGTACACTCTGTAAGTAAATGCATAACGTAGTGCTATGGCTGCAAAGAACATCTCCACACAAATAATAAAATTCTGGTATCCAGCAGCTACTGTGCCCTCACCCACAGTAACCTCAGCAGAATGGATTTTCGGAATGGCTCCGCACTTTTCCAGTATGGCCAACAGCATCCCTATATCACACATACACAGAACAAAGTCAATTAAAAGCATATTAGACGTGTAAGATAAAATAGCATATTAGGTGGCTCCCCAACTAATCAGCGACTACATCAATAATTACTAATTGTCAGCTAGGACTTTCAGATTTTGTGTAGTACGCATTACATCTAGGTATCCAAGAACACCACCAGCACCTTAGGTGTAGATCACACATATTGTACATACATCTAAAATCACACACACATTATATAAAATTGCCGAAAACATCGGCATAAAACCCACACAGTAGAGGGAGATAATTCATGGGCTGAATCGATATTTGTTGATATAACGGATAAACTTTCTATGGCTCAGCCGCACCACTAATGCGCTTAACGACCGATAGTCATGTGGTATGACCAAACCAAAACCGCTCGAGGCAACTGGTTAATGCTGAATTTAAAGGCTGTATTCTTACATATTGGTTCTGTACAACAAAATTAATGTCACTAATGTATTAGGAATAGGTACTTGGTAAGAATAAACGGATCATCATGTATGCAATAATGATAAAATAAGCAACATAAAATCTGACCTTATAATTACAATAATGTTATACCCATTTCACACTGCACAAAAAACCCTATTCCCCCCTGGGTTGTTGCTGGGTCGACGCTGGTCACTGTGCAGTGTGAAAGTGCATTTTGAAAAATCTTGGGTCCAGAAAACTGGCAATCCGTCCCAGGTTAAAAAGAGGGTTTTATCCGGGTCATACCCGGGTTGATGGGCAGTGTGAACGGGTAACCCGGGTCGAGAGACCAGGATCCTGTTCGCACTACAGGGAGGCAGCAGCTCCAAGTGCTGCCTCCTTCCCCTCCCGTCCAAAGAACTGCCCCAGGTGACTTCAGCGACCCAGCTTATTGCTGGGTCACTGCGGGAGCTTCACCTCGCAAATGCCGGGTTGCTCCCGGGGTAGACCAGTGTACAAATCATCCATCCATCCATTCATAGTGTTTGGAGTTAAACAGAGCATGGTTTGTACATTTCTGTTTTGTTCAGAACAGAAAACCTGTCCTCTGAAATGTACTTTCTAGGGAATAAAAATAGATCTCCCGCCCATCCCCGCAGACTCTGCAGTGGTGTACTGGGAGTGCTGACAGTGCTCTCACACAACCATCTGTCAGTCATTATGACCCTCTGTTTATTCAACTGTACAATATCATACCAATAACAACATAACACTATTCCTCTGGACACAGCACATATCAGGATGGATAGTCTCACCTTGCCAGAAGGAAAGAAAAATGACTGACTTCACCATGAAGAATTTGAGCACAGGGCTGTAAGGACTGAGCAGCTCTCGTGTGGCGAAGTAGAAGAGAAACAGCGCATAGAGAGCTAGGCTGACTGAGATGTTGTATATAATAGCCACATAGAGGTAACCACTGGCCACACTGCAATGACAAAAACAACAAAATGTGACCCTGAACAGGCACTGGCTGGAACATAGACAGGAAGAACTTGCATTGGATCAGTGGTTCTCAAACTCAAACCTGACAAATTCATGACACTCCCCTCTCCTATTTTCCCAAGAGGTCATGTTCTGAGGATTTCAGTCTATAGAAACAGATGGGGTAATTACAGAATATGGTCAAAAGGTCTACAAGCATTCAGTCGACGCCACTAGATCAACATGGCTGAAAGTCGACATTGGTCCTTAGGTCAACATGGGAAAGGTCGACATGTGACGACAGGCGGTATTTCATGCCCTACCATCCACTAGGGCATGGAGGGAGAATAAAATAGTGTGGCAAGCGTAGGGAGGCACCGAGGCTTGGCGAGCGCAGTGAGCCATACGAGGGGATGCAGCACTACGTTTCAGTGTCCATGACGACTGTCGGGACAAATTTTTTTAAAAACACCATGTCCAGCTTTTGACTGGCGACCTTCCCCATGTCGACCTAATGCTTGTGTCAACCTAATGCTTGTGTCAACCTAATGCTTGTGTCAACCTTCCGGCATGTCAACCTTCCGGCATGTCAACCTAGTTGCTGTCTATCCATTGATCCATACCTGATAATTACTAACTTACATGACCTGTGTATGAGTAAAAATCTCAACAAAACACAACATGCTTTGGTAACTCAAGAACTGCAGAGGATAACCACTGCTTTGGACAATGCAATTCAATTGGATGTGACTAGTTTAACACAAGACATTAGTCAGATTACTATGGACTAATATACATGAGAAGTTTTACAGAGCTATAGAGTGCACCATATCTCCCCAAATGCTAATTGGTGCAATGCCCGACAGTGGCATTACCTTACTCTACAGTGGCATGAAATGGCTGGCTTAAGCCCCATACACACTAGGCGACATGGTTCACAATATCGCCAAGTGTGTGAAAAAGACTCCCTCCCTTGTCCAAGTATGTGCAGATGAGGGAGGTCATCGTTAATGGCCATGCTGCAGAATTGGCCATCGCTCCCACTGCCACCTCAGAGCAGGCATCAGCAAGTGTTAATGCACTTGCAGAGGTCTGCCCTCCCGCTGGGTTCCTGCTGCTGCCGCCAATATTGGTGGCGGAGGGCATTTGTTAGTGTGCACAGGCCTCTAGACTAATGGTTTAACAAAATAAAAACGAATGGCTATTATATGGAAAAAGTAGTGTTTTTGTTTAAAATGTTTAATGTCAGTGGCATGTCCAGTGCTCAGCTCCTCGTGTGTATTTCTGAAAAATGCTTTTGTAGAACTACTCAGATTTAATTGTAAGTAATAAGTAGGACTAATGCTTAACATTAACTTACTATTTTTAATTTCTTACATTATTTTGTAGGTTTTAATATGTTTAGCTATGTAAATATATTCAGATTAAAAAGCAGTTAAAAATATATTTTTCTATTGAAAAATGTTATATAAAGCGCATCAAATCCTAAAAACATTGTACTGCTAATGTAATGCTGGGTACACACAAGGTGATATTTTACACAAATAAGAACGGACCATTCGTTTAGACAAATCAGACTGGATCGCAAAGCTAATTTTTTTCTCTAATGGACAGGACCATGTTGCATTGCAGGTGGGGCAGATGTAACATGTGCAGAGAGTAGTGTTCGATTTGGGTGAGCTGTGTTCAAACTGAAATCTAAATTGCATTGTAAGAATAAAGCAGCCAGTATTTACTCTGAACAGAAACAAAATAACTCACCCCACTCTAACTCTCTCTGCACATGTTACATCTGCCCCACCTGCAGTGCACGTGATAATGTCCATTAGAGAAAAAATTTGCATTGCGATCAGGTCTGAATTGGGCCCTACATTGCTAGAGATGCGCAGACCGCAGCTTGCTAGAGACATCCTTGGTCGTCTGTACATGGATATCATCAACAACTACTAATCTCCTGAATGTGGCCGCTGACTATATCTTTTTGCAAAATTGCAGTGTGTATGCACTATATTTGCTCGGGAGTTCCAGGGAAATTAGCAGTGACATGATCCGTTGCACACGTCTAGTGTTTACCCAGCATTAGAAAACATTACAACATGGTTGAACAAGGTTTCTAAAACATAGCACTGTTTCACAGTATTACTAGAATAAGCAAAATTCCATTTTTCCCCATTAAAGCTTTTTTTTCCAACCCTGCATCCACGTAATGTATATTTGAGAGTGTTTAATCATCGTGCGCACTGGATGCAGGTCACAACAAGCACCTGTACACAACTGTGGATGTCAGGTATTCACAACTTACTTGAAATCACCATCTCGGTACTTGCCAAAGGCTTGCAGTATTACTGTGATTGCTGCCATGAGAGGTTTCACCACACAAAACTGCAGGGTAGCCTGAGAGGGTCAAAACAGATAATGTTAAGTGACAGCTTCCCCTGTAAGGCAGATCTCAGTAGCATAGGTAAGAAAGGAACAGCAACATTTTGTACATCTTATTGATAGGGGAACACAACAGCAGAAAGGATCATACCTAATCTACTCTATAGACCCTAATCTACTCCGCTGATGCACTTCCGACTGACACACATACAGTTGTGAACATAAGTTTACATACCCTAGTATAATTGGATTCAGTATTAAATCCTGGTGGTCGGGATCCCGGCGTTCAGAATCCCGACGCTGGAATCCCAATCGCCGAAATCCCGACAAGGGGGGGACGTGGATCGCCCCCCCTTGCGGGCTCGCTGCGCTCGCCATGCAGCGGGCCCGGTGCCTCGCTACGCTCGGCACACTAATTTATTCTCTATTGTTGTGGACACCCCCGGAGGAAGAAAGTGTCGGGATTTCGGCGATCGGGATTCCAGCGTCGGGATTCTGAACGCCGGGATCCCGACCGCCGGGATTTACACTGCATCCCGTATAATTAATGATTTTCTGGCCATTTGTCAGAGAATATGAACAAACTTTTTTCTTTCACTAATGACAACAGAAACTACCCAAATGACCCTGATTTAGGGACATGAGTGGACAGCAGACAGAGGCAGGCACTGGTTTTATCAATAGATATGAAAGGAAAGGAATCTCTTATATATTTAGCCAGATCTGTCACTCAACCTCTGTGGAGAACATTCCTGTGTAGGACAGTTTCACTTTCATGTGTCTGACGTTCCACCCCCTTGACATCACCTCCCCCCGCCCAGCCAGGGCTACAGTACACGCCCACCATCAACCATTACTCCACAGCCACCATCCACCATTACTCCTGCACATCCGTACCCTCTGCCAGGACCCCCGCGACCCCCCTCCCGCGATTCGCGGGACCCCCCGCGACCCCCCCTCCCGTGATTTGCGGGACCCCCCCGCGATTTGCGGGACCCCCCCGCGAACCCCCCTCCCGCGATTCGCGGGCCCCCCCTGACCCCCCCTCCCGCGAATCGCGGGACCCCCGCGACCCCCCTCCCGCGAATTGCGGGACCCCCGCGACCCCCCCTCCCGCGATTTGCGGAACCCCCGTGACCCCCCCTCCCGCCATTTGCAGGACCCCGCACCCCCCCTCCCGCGATTCGCGGGACCCCCGCTTTCCACCCTCCCGCGATTCGCGGGACCCCCGCGACCCCCCTCCCGCGATTCGCGGGACCCCCGCGACCACCCCGGTATCCGGACTATTGTTAGACAGCACTTACATCGACAGCCATTACATCGACACCATTAGTTCGACACCTCAATAGGTCGACATACCATTAGGTCGACATGTCAATATGTCGACATGTCAATATGTCGACAGCTCATTAGGTCGACTGCTCATTAGGTCGACATGTTTTTAGGTCGACACTGCCATTAGGTCGACAGTGTCTATGTCGACAGTCAAAAGGTCGACATGGGTTTTTTCACTGTTTATTGAGCCGACATGTGCCGACAGGCGGTATTTCATGCCCTACTATCCACTAGGGCGTGGTGGGAGAATAAAATAGTGTACCGAGCGCAGCGAGGCACCGTGCCCGAAGCATAGCGAGCGGCTGCGGTACACTTCAAACTGTGTCCATGTCGACTGTGTCGACATTTCGGCCAAAAAACAGTGAAAAAACCCATGTCGACCTTTTGACTGTCGACATAGACTCTGTCGACCTAATGGCAGTGTCGACCTAAAAACATGTCGACCTAATGAGCTGTCGACCTAATGAGCTGTCGACACAATGACATGTCGACCTAATGGTATGTCGGCCTAAAACCATGTCGACCTATTGAGCTGTCGAACTAATGGTGTCGATGTAATGGCTGTCGATGTAAGTGCTGTCTAATATCCGTCCCAGACCCGACCACCCCCTCCCGCGATTCGCTGGACCTCCGCAACCACCCCCTCCCGCGAAACGCGGGACCCCCGCGACCCTCCCGCAAATAGGCGGGACCCCAGCGACCCCTCCCTCCCGCGAGCCCCCTCCCGCGATTCACAGGACCCCTGCATCCTCACCTCCCGCGATTCGCGGGACCCCTGCGACCCCCCCTCCCGACATTAAATGGGCCCCCCGCGACCCCCCCTCCCGCGATTCACGGCACCCCCCCCCTACTGTGATTTGCGACCCCCCTCCCGCAATTCGCGCCGCCCCCTCCCGCGATTCACGGAACCCCCCGTAGCGCCCCCCTCCCGCGATTTGCGGGCCCCCTCGGCACTTCTCGCGATTTGCGACCGCCCCCTAATTCACACATTCGGGGACCCCACCTCCCGCGATTCATGCCCCCCTCACGCAATTCACGGCACCCCCCACACCCCCCTTCCTGCGATTCGCAACCCCCCACGACCCCCCCTCCCGCGATTCACGAAACCCCCGTAGCGCCCCCCTCCCGCGATTTGCGGGCCCCCTCGGCACCTCTCGCGATTTGCGACAGCCCCGTAATTCACACATTCGGGGACCCCCCCTCCCGCGATTCATGCCCCCCTCACGCAATTCACGGCACCCCCCATACCCCCCTTCCTGCGATTCGGAACCCCCCACGACCCCCCCTCCCGCGATTCATGCCCCCTCCCGCGATTCACGGACCCCCGCACCACCCCCCCTGCGCCCACCCTCCCTTGATTCACGCCCCCCTCATGCAATTCACGGCAACCCCCCACACCCCCCCTCCTGCGATTCATGACCCCTCCCGTGATTCACGGACCCCCGCACCACCCCCCCTTGACTCACGGCACCCCACGCGCCCCTCCCGCAATTCACGGACCTCCGCAACCCCCCCTCCCGCAATTCACTAACCCCGACAACCCCCCTCCCGCAATTTGCGGACCCCCCTTCCCACGATTCAAGCCCCCCCGCACCCCCGCCCACGATTTGCGGACCCCCGCCCCCTCCCGCTAACCGCGGATCCCCACACACCACCCACCCTCCCGCAATTTGCAGACCCCCCAGACCCCCTTCCGGCAATTCCACCCCCCAGCGGACCACCGCGGCCCCCGCTCCCGCATTTCACGTACCCCCGTGACAATGGGGGATCCTGTACCACCACAAGCAGGTACCGCCCCTAGGTGGGAAATCCGGCCCTGGCTGCCGCACTGCAGGTTTCCCCACTGCCCTCTGCACCAGCGCCACAACTTTTATCAATGTCTTACCCACATACCACTATTATACAGCCTCCTGCTCTCATGCACGCTCACTCCCTCCCAGTGGGAGGAGACGCTCACCCACTGCCGGGAGCTGCATACTGTCCCCCACCCTCCTCCAGTTCTAGGGATGCCCATCGACCATCAATGATTTTCAAATAATCGATGGTTTATGGCCGATGTTGAATACTTTTGCCATCAATGTGGGAGGACACTGCCCTGCCTCCTGTTCTCCTGCCCCGTAACTTCCGCCAGTGGAGACCCGCTCACCCTGTGTTGCCCACATTCCCCTATCATGCTTTACCGCCCAGCCTCCTGCTCTCATGCACCCTAACTCCCACCCAGTTGGAGGAGACACTGACTCCTGTATTTCTGTGCTGCCACGCTGGACCCTCACCCACTGGCAGAAGCTGCACAGTGTCCACCACCCTCTTTAGTCCCCCGTATGCCCACACACCCCTATCACTACCCAGCTTCCTGCTCTCCTGAACCGTAACTTCCACCACTGGGTAATCGCTGACGCTGTGTTGCCCACATACCCCTATCATGCCTCATATCCCAGCCTCCTGCTCTCATGCACCCTAACTCCCACCCAGTAGGAGGAGACACTGACTCAGGGCCACCGTCCGGTACTCCTGTGCTGCCATGCTGGACCCTCACGCACTGCCAGAAGCTGCAATACAGGGCATCTTTCATACAATTCTAACCATATTTCTCACAATACAAATGTTCACAAATTAAGGGGCGTAGCCCCTTACGCCGGTGTGAAGAGCGCCCGTAGGGCGCGATGAATCACCTAGTTATAGTATACATGTAATCACCTCTACAGGCCGATACAGCATTCACAACATTTGCTACAAGCTTTTTTTTTTTGCAACTACCAAAGTAAAAACTAGAGACCATGGAAAGTCAGACGGGGCTGGGAAAGCGCAACCAGGGGCAGATTGGCCACAGACCTTACTGGGAAGACTATGCACCTGTGAGGCCACCAGTCAGCCAATGTTTTCGAAGATGTGGCCCCATCGTCCTCCTGTCTCACATATAACCAACCTCTATTCACAGAGCAGGGCACCTGACACTACAAACACAAATTTAGGTCGGGCACTTATCTATATCCATTGTGACATCTGTTACAGGGTGAGTGTGGGTGCTATCTAGGGGTGTAACCATTTCTAGGGTGTTTCTGGGCTCCACTGATGGAGGGGTGGGCATATTAGTGATATTCTGGGGATGATGGTAATGAGTTTTTTGTCTGGTTGATGGATGGTTTGGGGTCTATGTTGAGTCTCATTGGTGGGGGGGGGGGGGGGGATATTATGTGAAATGTGGAGTGTTGTGGATTCTCACAGCAGCATAAAAGGTCTTGGGTAAACTAGACTCCCAAAGGCTTCCACACAGGTGTAGTGATGTATTTATCTATTTTGGTACTGGCTATGCCTACATTTGATTTGGTTCTGCCCATGTGAGGTCACTTCTAGAAATTTTTCCAGGGCCACTTTTGGTCCCCAATCTGCAATGCCATTCGGAAGTCTTGCCTATTCTACGCAATGACATCAAAGTGAGATTTACGAATTTTAAATCTCTTTCGTTTTACATTTTAATATTAATTATTAGGTATATTTTTGTTAAAGCATGTGATATTATTTGATACTTTGTACTATTAGTTTAATTAGTCCATTATTGTGAATACTCTCCAGGACATTATTAGATGTGCGGTCAATATTTGGGGGTTTTTAACAAACCTTTCTTTATTCTTATTATTTTATTCACTTACCATATGGACATTTTGAGATTTACAGCTCATTATTGAGTAACAATTTTCACCATCCTTTTATCCTTGATTGGCATTTAAGAGCAGCTTTATATTTGTAAGGCTGCCTTATACCAAGTGTTCCTTCCGGTCCCCACCCTATAATTATTTATTTAGGTTAGTTTGGTTGGGAAAACCTCACATTACCCGAGCTGTAGATGGTTACTCCTTCTCACTCACTGTATCCTAGGGATGCTGGGGTAAGACGTTCCTCACCCAGTAATTCGTGTTACACATGCGAAGATGCAGTTGAAGCACAACAGCATTGGTGTGAGGAAAAGCTGCGGCTGTTATTGAGCCCTTTTTACGCAGATTCAGACCTCTGATCTAGTTACGCTCACTTCCAGGAGATTCATTTATGAGAATAATAGTCACATTTATAGCAAAAAAGAAAAGCTCAGCGTTTCTAGGTGACCATGGTCACAAAATAAAAGAATAAATCTATATTAGAGGATCTCTCTTTTTAAAGGGCCTACACACGGGGAGATTTGATGAGCAAACAGCAAGATCGGTCAGTCAGCACACAGTGTTCTGTCCTGGCCCTGACTGACAATTAACTAGATTTATCCAGCATGCAGGAAATTAATCGCCAGGCAATAGTGACGCGTGGGGCAACGCAACGCTATTGCTATGGCCCCTACACAAGGAGCTATGTAGGGGCATTTTCTAAGCGATCTAGTTAGATCACTTAGAAAATACCCTGAAATTGCCCCATGTGTAGGCCCCATTAGCATTGTTCCCTAGATTGTATCTCCTAGCTTTCTGCATTATGTAACAAATGTAAATGTACAGTCTGAAATTTTCAGTATCTTTACTGGATAACCCCGGGCGAATCCATTAGCTGTGGGAATTTAGTGCAGCTATTTGGATATAGCCCAATGTCCTTTTTATTTTTTTTGATAGAATTACATGTGAAATATATAATATGCTGTGAACTTTAGTGATGTAGAAATGTACTTAGCGGGACATAAAAGTCTACTCCATAATGTAATAAGAATAAGAGAAACGGAAAAGTGGTGGTAAACTAGGACAATGAAAAATATTGCTTCCCTCAATATAAACTCGATTTGGCTGAATAGCCAACTGTGGATACAGAATCAGACATTTAAAATAATCTGATATCACTATAGAACAACTATCTATACCAGGCATGTCCAAACTATGGCCCTCCAGCTGTTGTGAGACTACAAGTTCCATCATGCCTTGCCACAGTTTTGCTATTAGGGAATGCTAAAACTATGGCAAGGCATGCTGGAATGTGTAGTTTCACAACAGCTGGAGGGCCACAGTTTGGACATGCCTGATCTATACAGATGGAGCCTTTTTCAGCTAGCCTTCTCTGGATAGCCCTGGTGAGCCAAAGGCCTATTGTTCTCAGCTGCAATACAATACATAGAACAATACAGTAGGGGATTAGAATAGGATTAAGTCTGACAGCTCTGGCTCACTTAATCCTATTAATGGGGCCAGATGAAGATGGCGCTATCTATATATGTCTAGTGTTTGTGTGTCTCTGAAACACTGCCATCTGTTGGCAGTGAGTGAATCTACATCTTTCTCTCTCACACATGCATAATCACAAGGTAACAGACCAGCTTTCGAAGCATTTGCTTTGAGCGGGTTTACTAGTATTACATATCTTATAGAAGTACATTTCTATAAACTACATTTCCTGCTAAACAATGTTTTACTATAATATAGAACGAACACAATACTCTGTTTTACAATGTGACCAGACCAAACGAATGCATGGAAGATCTATTCCAACTTAATCAAGTCTGTTAAAACCAGTATTGCAATGATATATATAATATGCTTTACTGAACACGTTTAAATTCACATTTCATTACCGAACGTGTATTTTAAGTGATATTCCAGCCCTAAATTTTGACTCTAGACAGATTTGTGCGAGACAAGTTTGGGAAAGCCAGGGACGGAAAAGTGATGGCTGTCACACTGCGGCTGCTATTTGTTCTAGCATGAATAAATCTGCCATGGGTTGACAAGTCTGAGAGGTCTTGAAATCATTCCTATTAAATGCTGAATGCAGCTGGGAATTCTGAAAGATCGGTTTCCACCCCTATTCAGGATATTACGGATGGTTCAAACAGATCAGATGCTACATTAAATTAGTTTAGAATGTTAAATAAATCCCAGTAATAAAATTTAGCGACTACTTAAATTCCTTATATATGTTGCACAATAATGATGGTATAAAACCACCATTAATATTTGTTCAGCTTGGTAGTAACAGGCAAAGGTGGTGGTATGGCAGGAAGTATATGCTACTGTGCATCACTGGGTTAAATATGGGGCTTTTTCAGATGACATAAAAACCCTTGATCATCAGAAGTTTCATTTTCAAAAGAATATGATCTTATAATTGCTTCTCATTTCAAGTACCAGACCTGGCATAATGAAACTATGCACAAATGCCAGTCACCAATGGTTTGCCTTAGAGCCCCCACACATTTTATCCACCAACAGCCACAATTTCCATACTTCTACTAGGTAGCGTTCCCCCACATTCCTTATATTTTAATCTCATTTGGGTCGTGCGATCAGCGTAATTTCATTGTACAGAGTTTTTTTTGATTAGTCCGATCAATGTACAGTTACATAATTCTTTGGGGTTATAGGATAGGAGACATTTGTAGTAAATAGAGTGCATCCTGTGGAAGGAAATGCTACGTGTGAAGTACCCTAGGGATCTGTGCTTGGACCAGTGCTTTCTAATATATATTTATTGGCCACATTGCAAAGGCCTTTGAAGGGAAAGTATGGCTTTTTGCAGATGACGCAAAAGATATGAAACATGGTAGACACACCAGGAGCGGTAAAACAAAGGATTGATGATCTAGGTAGACTATAGGAATATTCAAGAATGTGGCAGTTAGTTTCATACCAAGAAATACAAACCCAAGCAGTTGGGTCTAAAAAAAAAAAAAAATAGCTAAATACAGGGCTATCCAAAAAGAATGAACCGATTTCATGACACATTCAGTTCAGTTCTCAAGCATGGTCATGAAAGAAGTCACTGACCATTTCAAAGAGGTGGAGGGTTCTAAGTTTAAATGGCTGGCATAGGGGCACTGTAGCTGCATCGTTTAACATTTAGTTCTAGGTTTACCCTAGGAATGTCAAGTCCTCATCAAAAGATGTTCTGCATTTCCGAAAACAAATTTGTTTGTCATGGTGCATCATGCTTTTCAAAGGTGATTCAGCATTAATCTACCCTCTCCTAAGAAAATTTAACGGTGGTTTCGCCAGTTTTAAGATAGTGAAGTGGTTCCCAAACTTTTTTCAATCACGGCACCCCTAAGTATCAGAACATTTTTCACGGCACCCCTAGCCCAAACGTTTCTAATTGAGAAGATAAGAATTAATATTAAAGTAAGTAAATTGTGTTTATATCTAATCCTTAGTGTCAGTTATGTGATGGGGGACAGAATTTACTTCTGTTTGTCCACAATTTGCCTAATACATTGGTCAAAAAAATCATTTTAATGGGTCATGGACCACCAATCCAGGGCACCCCTGTAAGTCCACCAAGGCACCCCAGGGTGCCACGGCACACAGTTTGGGAACCACTGAGATAGTGGGTGTCCGTGTAGAAAAGTACAGAATGACCGGAGGTTTAGGGACATGTTGAGAAAATCTGTGCCGTGTTTAAATGGAGCCTGTGGAAATCCACAAATAGAGCTAGCCGAAAGCTTGCAATCCCTCAATTCACTATTTATTCACATGCTAAGAAGACTGCTACATTAGAAACCATACAAACTGCACCTCGCTCAGGTGCTTAAACAACAAAACATGAAATAAAAGCACTCAAGTCAGTGGATCAGGATATGCTGATACACATCTGGAAGGAATTCTCTCATCGCCTTGATGTTGCCTGTGCTGCAGGTGGGGGCCACATTGAACCATTTGTAAGACAGGAAATAAAACGTGATTATGAGTAAAGATTTGTGACTTGGCTGGAGTTTTGTATTAAATTTCCTTAAAAGTACGGATTATTACCTGTTAGTACGATTTCCTCTACTCCTCCATGGCAGCCAACCTCTGGGTTCTCTCCCTTTAGGTAGATATCTGGAAAGGAATAAAAAAGACACCTCCCCTATATAAGGACTGCCCCTTCCTAGGCTCAGTGTCTTTTAAATTATACAGCTTAAACATAACATACACATATAAATCATTATTTTTTTTTTAAATTACTCGAGGGCGGGAATAATGCTGCCATGGAGGAGTAGAGGAAATCGTACTAACAGGTAATAATCCGTACTTTCCTCTACCTCCCCATGGCAGCCAACCTCTGGGTAATACCCTAGCAGTTACATCACTGGGCGGGTTTCAACTTAAAGTTACCATTTAATGCAATATGTCCAAATAAGCAAATAAACCGGACACCAAATGAAAGAAAAAAGGATACGAGGTTCTCTTCACCTCCTCTTCCTTGTCATAACTTTCTTCTTTTTTTTTTTTTTTTTTTTTATAGCGCCACTGCGCTAAGAATCTTCCTCCCAAACTTCGCATCACTTGATGACCCTACATCCACTCTGTAGTGTTTGGTGAAGGTGTGTGCTGACGCCCAACATGCTGCTCTGCACAGTTCTTCCATTGAGGCCGCGCCTCTTTCTGCCCATGACGCCGCTACTGCCCTTGTAGAGTGCGCCTTGATTCCTTCAGGTGGATCTATCTCTTTAATCCTGTATGCCTCTGCTATGCATGACTTGATCCACCTGGCTATAGTTGTCTTGGTGGCTCCCAAGCCCTTGTTTTTTCCTTCTGATATTACAAAAAGTCTCTTGGTCTTCCTCCATGATTCCACCCTCTTCAGGTAAATCAGTATAGCCCGTTTGACATCCAATTTATGCAACCTATCCTCCTTTTCATTTGCCGGATTGTCGCAAAAGGTGGGGAGCACTATTTCCTGATTCACGTGGAATCGCCACACTACCTTTGGCAAGAAGTTGGGGTTCGTCCTTAAGACCACTTTGTTGCTGAATACATTCAGGAACGGCTCTTCAGCCCAAAGAGCCTGCAGTTCTGACACTCGCCTCGCAGATGTTATTGCCACCAAGAATGCCACTTTCAGCGATAACATTCTGGTGGACACTTGCTCCAGTGGCTCAAATGGTTCCTCTGTCAGGACATTCAACACCATGTTCAAGTCCCATGGCGCCATAGGGCTGTGAAATGAAGGCCTTATTCTCTTTGAGGCCTGTAGGAACCTCTGGACATATTTGTTATCTGCCAGTCTGATGTCCATCATAGCTCCTAAAGCCGCCACTTGCACCTTTAGAGAGCTCACCGAAAGGTTTCTTTCTAATCCTCTCTGCAGAAAGTCCAGCACCGAAGTGACCAGCTTATGGTCTTTACCTTCCCTTCTGCAGAGCTCTGTATATGCCTTCCATATCCGGTAATACGTTTTAGACGTAGTTTGTTTCCTAGCCTTCAGCAGGGTATCCACGACCTTTCTGGAAAACCCCTTTGCTACCAAGTTTCTTGTCTCAGCAGCCACGCCGTCAGATTCCAGTGGTCGGGCTGCCTCTGTACGTGAGGTCCTTGTCGTATCAGGTTTTCTATGTCCGGTAGTTCCCAAGGAGCATCCACCGCCATCCTGACCACCTTGGCAAACCAGGCTCGCCTCGGCCAGTAGGGCAGGACTGCTATGACCGTCATCCGTTCCTGTTGGATTTTGTTCAACAGTCTCGGTATCACTGGAAATGGGGGAAAGACGTAAGCCAGGCCCGTTCCCCAACTGGCGGTTAGGGCGTCCGCCTGCCATGCCCCTTGTTCCCAGTGCCTTGATATAAATTTTTTGGCCTTTGCATTGTACTTGGTGGCCATTAGGTCCACCTGCGGAACTCCCCAGTGGCTTGTCAGTATGTCGAATAATTGTGGGGACAGTTCCCACTCTCCTGGTCTTATTGCCCACCTGCTTAGGGCGTCTGCTCGCTGGTTTTCCTTCCCTGCGATGAACACTGCCGATAGGCTTAGGACATGTCCTTCTGCCCACTGGAGTATGTTTGCCGTCTCCATCAGTTCTCGGCTCCTTGTACCGCCTTGGCGGTTCACGTATGCCACTACAGCTCTGTTGTCTGATCTGATTACAACTTCCTTTTGCCACAGTTGTACCTGAAATGCCCGGCATGCCATAAGCACTGCCCTCATCTCTCTTACATTTGAGTGTGCCCTTGACTCGGCTTGTCTCCATTGACCTTGTGCTGTTCTTTTGCCGCACACAGCTCCCCATCCCGACTGACTGGCGTCGGTGGTGACTACTATCTGTTCCCTTTTTGCGAATGATCTTCCTTGCCTCAACCTGTTTGTGTCCATCCACCACCTTAGGTCTTCTTTTGCTTGCTTTAACAAGGAGATCCTTTGCATGGGATTCTTCCCGTCGCCATCCCATTGGGCTAGGAAGCACCCTTGTAGGTTTCTTGTATGAAATCAGGCCCATTTGATAGTGTCTAGTGCTGCCGACATGAGGCCTAACACCTTTAGACAGTCTCCTGCACATACTAGCCTTTTTCTCAGAAGCTTGATTACTTCTGACCTTAATTTCTCCTGCCTTTCTGGTGTCAATCTGACCCTCATGGCTTCTGTATCTATCACCACGCCCAGATACTTTGCGGCTCTTGTTGGTTCCAAGTGGCTTTTTTCCTTGTTTATAAGCCACCCGTGGTGCCTCAGATACTTCATCACCTTTTCTGTATGATCTCTCGCCATTCCTTCTGTCTTTGCCATAATCAGTAGGTCGTCCAAATATGGCCAAATTGTCACCCCCTCTTTTCTCAAGTTTGCTATGAGCACGACCAGAACCTTTGTGAAGGTTCTTGGGGATGTGGATAGGCCGAACGGCAGAGCCGTAAATTGGTAAGTAATTCCTTTGATTTTGAACCTTAGGTATTTTTGGTGCTGTTGACATATGGGAATATGTAAGTAAGCGTCTTTTAAGTCTATTGTTGTCAGAAAAGACCCCTGTTTGATGTCCGGGAGGATAGATCTTATCGACTCCATTTTGAAGTTTTGTGTCTTGACATATGTATTGAGTCTTCTCAAATCTAGAATGGTCCTGAAGCCCCCTGTCGCCTTTTTTACTACGAAAAATCTGGAGTGCCAGCCTTGGCCTTCTTGATCTTTGGGCACTATAACAACTACACCTTGAGAGATCATAGTCTGCAAGCTGCTCATTAGCGCCTCCCTTTCCTTCGGGCACCTTGGCACAGGGGATTCCTCCATCCAGTTCCCGGGCGTCATAATGAATTCTATTTTGTACCCGGTGGAGACCACTTCTTGGACCCACCGGTCCTCTGTAGATCGGAGCCAGGCCTGTTTGTACTCTAACAGCCTGCCCCCGACCCTGTCCCTGGCGTCATTGAGATGACTGCCTGAACGAGAACCTTCCTTCTTTGTTCCTTTGCCCTCGAAAGGAACTCCGATTTCCAAACCACGGCCGCCTATAGCTCCTTCCTGGCCTGTAAGTTCTCGCCTCTCTGAATTCCGATTGCTGGAACCTCTGAGACTTATTGAAGGGTTTCTTTGCACCCCTGTCTTGTGGAAGCCACACTGATTTTCCACCTGACACCTTCGTGATGATGTCGTCAAGCTTCTTTCCAAATAAATACTCCCCCTGAAATGGTAGGGATACAAGCTTATTCTTTGATTGGGCATCGGCTGCCCATGGTTTCAGCCACAGAGCCCTTCTCACTACCGCTGCGTTGGCGTTGACTCTTGCTGCCAGCCTGACTGCATCTAGTGAGGCGTCGCATACAAATTCTATGGCTACCTGCATATTCTGTACAATCTTCAGCAGGTCCGCTCTTTTGATGCCGTCTATCATATCCGACTCTAGGTCCTGACACCACGACCTGAGCACTCTAGAAGTAATTGCGATCGCTGAAGACGCTTTGATCGCCGCTCCTGATGTTACGTGTTGCTTACGCAACCCCATCTCCATTTTACGCTCCATGGAGTCCTTGAATATATTGGCGTCCTCCAATGGAAGCGTCGTTTTCCTAGATGTACGTGCGACAGCCGCGTCTACTTTAGGCGGTTCCTCCCACGTCTTAACTTCCTGAGGCTCGAAAGGGTACATTTTATTAACCCTTAGTGGTACCGCCACCTTTTTATCCGGGTGTGCCCACTCGTCCTCTACTACCTCTTTGAGTGTCAAGGACAGCGGGAATGTCTTAGTCTTTTTCTTTTTGTCTCTGAAGAGCAGATCTTGTAACTTGCCTTCCTCTTGTGCTACGTCTATATTAAGAGACTTGTTCACCAGTGTAAGCAGGTTATCCAGCAAGTCCGGATTAAACTCTAATTCTGCTTTTTCCTGCATCACTTCTCCTTCCTCAACTTCCTCCTCTATCGCAGGAGCCGGGCCTTCTTCTGAGTCCTCTGAGTTAGCAGAGTCAACCTCCCTAGGCCTTTTAGCCGACATTTTTGCCAGATCCTCCTTTGTCACGAAGGTATCTGCCAATGCTGTTCTAAGTTTTGCAACCAACTCTGTCATTTGTGAAGGTGCCAGTATCTGAGAACCTTTGCAATTATCACAAATAGACCCTGCACATTTGTCAGGAAGTGTTTTGTCACAGAGTGTGCATTTAGCCAGATGCATTTTTTTATGCTTGGCCTTTCCTTCTGCCTTTTCCTTGCTTGCTTCGGACCTGCCGAAGTACACACATTATGAATGCCTGACTATAACAACAACATTCCAAATAAATAAATAAAATAAATAAATAAAATAAATAAATCAATAAATAGATAAACTAACTGCCTTTCCTGCTTACCCTGACTTTGCAGGCTGCTTTCTTTCATCCTCCATATTATAGAGATTGCCTGAAAGTATCTGCACAAGGATACAATTCATTAAGTACAAGTATGCAGGCATATACACAGCCCTGGCCAAGCCTAGGGTCTTACCTTCACTCAATAGCCTCCTGCAGCTGCCTTCTGGAGAAGCAGTGGCGATATACACACAGTCCCCGGGTTCTTTCTCCTAATGCCGGCGTTTGCAAGAAACAATGGCGCCGTCCTGCGCCTGTGTGACGCTTAAATGGCGCTTGTCTATGACGCGAATCGCGTCCAGCACCATACAGGGGTTATTCCCCCATCATGCCCCCGCGCCATGACGCGCCACGCTCAGCCGCGTCGCGCCTACTGACGCGAGGTGACGCGCCCTCTGACGACGCGCCCTCTCTGGTGACGCGCTCGGCGTCCCCCAGCGTGGTAGGCTTTGCTCCCATCAGCGCCACCTGTGACCATTCCCGCGTCATGTGACACGGCCGTCGCCTCTGATGACGCGGCCGGCACCTCCGATACACGGAGCCTGACTCACCGCCTACAGCCGCCCGGCCATCCGACATTCATGTCCATGCCTGACAGGAACCACCTCCTGCGGCTCCTGAACCCGGGGTAAGTGCCCTAACTGCACCTGGCAGCAGGACGCTTGTATTGCAGTCTCCCCACCACGTTAGATGGCGGGAGAAGTTGCTCCTTAATAAGTCTCAGCCTGGACCACAATTGCACTGGGCAGAGGAGAAGGCAGCAGCCAGCCTCAGGGTAAGCATCTCTCATCTACCTGGAAAGGAAAAAAAAAGACACTGAGCCTAGGAAGGGGCAGTCCTTATATAGGGGAGGTGTCTTTTTTATTCCTTTCCAGATATCTACCTAAAGGGAGAGAACCCAGAGGTTGGCTGCCATGGGGAGGTAGAGGAAATATTGCTTCATAAAAACAGTTATTCTTTTTGAATAGCCCTGTATGGTATTAATGGCACTATAATGGGAACGACTGAGGAGGAAAGGGATCTAAGTGTCAGTATTGCAGGGGGCTTAAAGGCTGTTAAGCAATGTAACAAAAGCAATGATGAAGTCAGATGCTTGGTTGAATCTGTAGCAGGGAAAAAAAGAAAACCGTAATAATGGCACTGAAAAGGTCATTGGAGCATCCTAATCTACAGTGCTATGTTCAGTTCTGGAGGCCATATCTCCAGAAAGATATAAATACATTAGAGAGTGTACACAACTAAAATAGCGCTTGGCCTACAGTACAAAAAACTTACAAAGACTAAAAATCCATAATATTAGATAAGATTTGTCTCATAGGCATGTTGAATTGATGTTTGAGATTGTGGGAATGGGATGGGTATGAAATCCTGGCGTTCAAAATCCCGACCGTCAAAATCCCGACAAGAGGGCGGTGGATCGCCCCCCCCCCCCCCCCCCCCTTGCGGGCTTGCTGCGCTCGGCACACTAATTTATTCTCCCTCTATGGGTGTCGTGGACACCCACGGAGGGAGAAAGTGTCGAGATTTTGAACGCCGGGATTCCGACCGCTGGGATTTCAACTGCATCCCGTGGGAATGTCCCCTAGGATATTGGAGCAGAGGTGACAGTTATGCAAGAGATGACTGGCTGAGATGCCTATGATGATGCCAAGATGGCGGTGGAATGCAAATGCTGAATACAGGAAATAATAGATAGAGGAGAGCGCATGCTGGGGCAGACTGTGTGCCTGTCCATAGTTATGCCCCAACTAGAAGCAAGATGGCTGTGTACTCCATGACGGTGGTGCGCACATGCTAACATTGGATAACGGTTATTGAAGCCACGACCAGAAGTCGCAATGTGATGGCACACATGCATTCCACCGGAGTGGAACTCACGCGGAGACTGTATTATGTTTAAACACGAAGACTCCCTCTAGGTAACTTATAAGAAGTTGGTGTATTATTGGGACATATGTGCTAGAGTTTCATCTATTTGTGGGTTGCGTAGTGAGTCTCCTTATACACTTTTTATACCACTTCCTGCCTTGAATGGAGGATAAGTGAAACAGCTGGTTCCCTGGGTACATAAGGGCTTCTATGCTGTGCTGTGATAGATCCGCTGTATCTGACTGCTCCGATGCTTGACCTCGACAGAGAGCACACAGGTGCCCGAAACGTTGACATGGAAACCTGGTGAGTGCACTTTTATCAGCTACTATACTGTATATTTGGACCCGCTTCTATTAATGGATTGGGAAGCTGAGAAAGCACCCCCGTGGCTGACAAATGTGGATTGTGAGTACCACCTCTATGGCAGGTATTCAATGCTGTTTGCGAGTGGTGACAGCGAGCAGGGCTTCCTGCTCGCTGTCACCACTCACCCTGACAGCATTCAACACAGCCTCCGCATCCGCCAATTCCCCCTCGCTCCGTTTTTTGAGCGAGGGGGAATTGGCGGATGCGGCTCCAGAAGCAGCGAGACCCGCGGCTAAAAACTGCGAGTTTTCTGCAGCAGCCGCGGGTCTCGCTGTTTTGGGGAATTCTCGCCGTCCTGTGACGGCGAGGATTTCCCCAGTACGTTGAATAGAGCGAGCGGCCGGCGCGGGGGTTAAACAGCGAGGATCGCTGGTTTTCAGCAATCCTCGCTGTTTAACCCCCTTGCCGGCCGCTCGCTGCGGCATTGAATACCCCACTTTCTATCTATACACACACATACATACACTGGCTACCAGTTGACAGCTTGGGTTCGGTAGGATTTACCTACAAATCAAAATCCCGACGGTCAAAATACCGACAGCAATTGACAGACGGTCAAAATACCTACATCTAAAATATAGACAGGTCAAAAATTTGACAAATTTTTCATATTTTTTGGGGTCTATATGTTGACATGAACCCCGTGCTTCGGACACGGTGCCTCGCTGTACTCGGCACACTATTATATTCCCCCTCCATGTCCATGTACAAGTCGGTTTCAATGAATAAAAAACTTTTCGGTATTTTGACCTTGTCGGTCAATGGTTGTCGGTATTTTGACTGTAGGTAAATTGACCACATCCTGACAGTTTGGGGCCACCCAGACAATATCATGTTTTATATGAAAACTGACTTATTTATCAAATGAGTCGCAAATTTAATAGAGCATATAGTGAAGACATTGGCAAGGTTAGAAATTATGATTTTGTCCTTCAAACTTTGTTTTCGTCAAAGAATGCTGCTTTTGCAGCAACTACAGCATTACAGACTTTTGGCATTCTAGCTGTTAATTTGTTAAATAATCTGAAGAAATTTCACCCCACGCTTCCTGAAGCACCTCCCACAAGTTAGATTGGCTTGATGAGCACTTCTAGTGACTGCGCTGGCCACTCCATTACAGACAGAATACCAGCGGCCTGCTTCTTCCATAAATAGTTCTTGCATAATTTGAAGGTGTACTTTGAGTCACTGTCCTGTTGGAGGAGGAAATTGGCTCCAAATCAAGCGCTGTCCACAGGGTACGGCATTGCAAAATGGAGTGATAGCCTTCCTTATTCAAAATCCCTTTTACCTTGTAAAAATCTCCCATTTTATCAGCACCAAAGTAGCCCCAGACCATCACATTACCTCCATCATGCTTCACAGATGGCGTCAGACACTCTTCCCGCATCTTTTCACTTGTTCTGCATTTCACAAATGTTCTTCTGTGTGATCCAAAAACATCTGTCCATAACACTCTATTTCAAGTCTTCCTCTGTCCAATGTCTGTGTTTTTACACATCTTAATCTTTTCCTTTTATAGGCCAGTCTCAGATATGGCTTTTTTTTTTTGCAATTCTGTCTAGAAGGCCAGCATCACAGAGTTGCCTCTTCACTGTAGACATTGACACTATGGTTTTACGGGTACCATTTAATGAAGCTGCCAGCTGAGGACCTGTGTGAAGACTATTTCTCAAACTAAAGACTCTAATGTACCATTACTGTTCAGCACCGAGGCCTCCCACTTCTTTCTACTCTGGTTACAGCCTGTTTGTGCTGTTCTTTGAAGGGAGTAGTACACACTGGTAGAATATGTTCAGTTTCTTGGCAATTTCTCGCATGGAATAGCCTTCATTTTTAAGAACAACAGAATGTCGAGTTTCACATGAAAAAGTTCATTTTTCTGGCCATTTTAAGAGTATAATCGAACCCACAAATGTGATGCTTCAGATACTCAACTAGTGCAAAAGGAAGGCCATTTTTATAGCTTCTCTAATGAGCAAACCCATTTTCAGCTGTGCCAACATAATTACATAAGTGATTTCAAGGGTTTTCTAATAATCCATTAGTCTAACGCAAATAGCAAACACAATGTACCATTAGAACACCGGAGTGATGGTTGCTGGAAATGGGCCACTATACACTTATGTAACTATTCCTTTAAAAACAGATGCTTGTTTATGTGGTAAATGATTATACCAGCTGCAATGTATAGAGTATTTCTGATTAATTTAATGTTATCATGCAGAGCCTCACACAGGATCGCATCTTCATAGGGGCCAATAATATTGAGCCTCCGAGCCTTTGAGCCTTTATTGAGTATTCTTCTACTTAAACCTATTGCAGACCCTAAAGAGATCCATCCGAAAGTTTAAGACACCCAAATTTGCATGCTATACATTTGATTTTACATGAGAGCATAGCAAAAGGCAGTACAGGTACCACACTTATTAAACCTTGGTGCTCCTGGACGTTAATACTACTTTTTTGACGCTACAGCACTTGCTATTTTAATTCAATTCTACATCTTGAAAAAACCCTGATGAAGTCTCCCTGAGACGAAATGTATTGGGTTCTTTTACATATCAATGCTCAATTTCCTTATGTACAAGGGTGAAAGTTAAAGCTGGAAATGTAC
The DNA here is from genome assembly GCF_055691185.1 of Crinia signifera. Lineage (NCBI taxonomy): Eukaryota > Metazoa > Chordata > Amphibia > Anura > Myobatrachidae > Crinia > Crinia signifera. The sequence goes on from NC_139224.1 coordinate 57,848,725, forward strand.
TGTATGAAATACTGCATTAACAACATCATATGAAACAGACTTTTAATAAATATTGCTTTTATGTGAACGTTTAATTCAGACACTAGCATTTTATACTAAGGCTTTATAGGTCAACCTACAGACCTCTATATAAGGTGCCAACCTACAATTCTTCTGTATACCATCTTTTTTCCTCCAAACAGGGAACTCTGTAGGTAAGGCAGCCTCATAATACAGGTTGAGTATCCCGTATCCAAAATGCTCGGGACCAGGAGAATTTTGGATAACGGATTATTCCGTATTTCGGAATATTTTAATATTTCAATGATGTATTTTGAAGTATCTTGCATTTATGCTGTATAAACACATAATATACACACAAATATATTTTATTACCACATAAAATACACACAAATATATTTTAATTGTTCAAAAAACAAGGTTTCAAAACGTGAAACAAAATGTGTGTACTATCTCAGCACTGAATTTGAATGCCAAGCAATCATTGTCTTGCACACATATAGTGCCAGCTACATATCATGTCCCCAGTGATGCTGTTACAAATGTCCCCAGTGAGTTTTTAGCAAAAAAAAATTTTTTTTTCACTTTCTGGAATGTCCGTATTTCGGAATAATTCGGATAACGGATATTCGGATACGGGATACTCGACCTGTACTATAATTGAAGCGAGAGACAGAGATATAGATATATATCAGTTTTGTTTGTTTTTCGTGTTTGCTGCATGCTTTTTGTTCTGTCAGTCGTCCTGATGAAGTGGCGCAGACCCCGCAACTGTTGACAATTCTGATTGTCACCTGTATGCTTTGTTTATACAAAAGGTTTTTTCACGAATGCCGCAGAGAGCCTGAGGACGGCAGCAGGCAGGGAGATGGAAGCCTCCCTGCCTGCCCCAGAACGTTTGTGGGGGGGGGGGGGGGCGGGGGGGAGTTGGGCTCCCCGGGTGCCAGGCAGCACAGGCTGCCCCCCGGGGGTGCCAGCAGGGGACCGGGTATATTCACTACACCCGATCATGCATATGTAATGATCGGGTGAAGTGAATATATGAATATCTAATGAGCGGCTCGGCTCCGGCCCCCTGCTGGCTGGTCTGTGTAAAAAAAATATATATATATATATATTTTTTAAAATTAAATATATATTCATGTGCTTACAGCACATGAATAAAAATAGCATGCCCCTCCTCAGAATAAAATTCCTGATTTTTGGACACCAAATGTAAAAAACAAAACACTTTATTTAAAAAGTTCACATTCCACTTCACCATAAAAAGATAGCGATTGCTACTCTGTGAATCATGGTGAAAAAAACCTTGAGATGTATTCGCCATCTGGTCATTGAATAGGGTGATTCACTGTTTTAGTAAAAAATTCGCCTTACAGCACAAATTCGCCATAAACACCTGGCGAATCAGCCTCATTGAATACCGCCCATTTAATCTCCAGGGGAGCACACCGGTGCATCATTTGTTCATCCAGAGTGCTGGACAGCTGCACGCTATCTATATAGATATATTGATATAGATAGATATGTCTATATTTTAGTCTTTCTGGGTCAGTTTTGTGAGAAGGGAAGAGAAAGGATCACGATAGAAACTTTTAAATATAAAAAAATATATTTTTTGTTTTATTTTGTTATTTAATAAAGGCCCAGGAGGGAAACATACCTCAAATGGAGGGTAGAACACAAGGATGTAAAATGAGCTAGGCTGTGGCATATGTGTGGCCCTCATTGAGAAAGACATGGAAATGTGAGTTCTACTGAATATGGCATGTTGCACATAGCAACCAATCAGGAGCATCCACCTATTTGGCACCTTCTAGAATATAAATCGGATTGATTTCCCATAGCAACATCCCATCTTTATAAATAAACCCCTGATTCTATAGGACTTCCATATCCAGTGTGAGCATGGAAATCATGTACAAGTGTCAACAAGACAATGTGCATCCTGAGTTTGTTAGTAGTTGGGCAGTTCATTTTTCCAATTAGAATAAAAAAAAAGGTATAAAACTATAGTATTATTTGTATCCCTGTAAATGGATTCTCTCACTAACCCATAACTTTCTCCACAGCAGTGCAGGGAACCAAATCCACTCCCAAGCCAGCTGGACCTCTGACCTAGCTTACTCATAACTCAAAATCCCTTTTATTGATTGGATCATAAATTCTATTTTCCCACCAGCGTAAGCAAAAAATCAGTCATATGTGCAGCACCAGCATTATTCTCTGAACCTGCATATTACAGAACTATTACTTGCATTATACTGGCAGAGTCAAAATAAAGGAATGAACACCCAGTCCACATTAAAGTAATAAAAAAAAAAGTGGTAAAATAAGCCTTATTTAAAAACAAACAAAAAAAACTTGTTACTAAGAGAAGCTTCTGGTAGACTTACCTGTTTACAAAAACGCAGGAAGCCTATAGAATAAGTCTTTCCCCATAGGCAGCATGTGCCATATATACAACTGGACCTACAAGAGGAGGAGAAAATAAAGTGAGGCTATGAAATAGATACCATGAGCACTTATACTATTGAGATGACTGTTTTGGGCAAAAGTCAAACAGGATCCAGAAAGGATTAGTATAGTACAGTGATGTCTAACCTTGACACTCCAGCTGCTGTTGAACTACATATCCCAGCATGCCGTGTATCAGTTTTAACATGGCCAAATAGTAAAACGGATGCAGGGCATGCTGGGATGTGTAGTTCAAAAACAGCTGGAGTGTCAAGGTTAGCCATCACTGGTATTGTAGATAGTGGTTTCAAGATAGGAGACTGAATAAAGCGGCCTACATAAGGGGAGATTTGCTAAGCATTCTTGGCGGTGCTAGATCGCTCAGAACCCTCAGCACACAGACATCCGTCAGGGCCAGCTTGCTGGATATTAATCACGGGCGATAGTGACGCACGGAGTTGCACATGGCTATTGCTATGGCCCTACACATGGAACGATGTAGGGGCATTTTCTAAGCAATCTAGTTAGATCACTTACAAAAGTCTATATGGGAACTCTTCTATTTTCCACTTGACGTCAAGAACTCATCAGTAAAGTGGAATATAGAAGAGTTCACATACAGACTTTTGTGAGCGCATCTTTTCATTCTGTATAACCCTGTTGTTGTAGGTCTTTTTAGCGTGTGGTGACATGCCATACATTGTGGAAAGTGCAGCTCATAGTGTGCACAAAAAATAGACCTTACCTTCTATTTGTAGTTTGATTGCTTAGACAATGCCCTGAAAATCGCTTAGACAATGCCCTGAAAATCGTCCTGTGTGTAGGCCCATAAGGAGAGAGACCCTCTCAATAGGTTACCAATATCTATTGGATATGGTAGTATCCTTTTAATTTGGCTCAAGACATTACATGGTGCACCCCAGAGTTATGTAATATACTGTACATAAGGTTAAACACACAGAGAAGTAAAGAAACTCAGGTGGGGCGCACTCTTATCCACAGAGACGGATTGTAAGTTCAGGTAAACTGATAAAACCATCATAAGTTACCTCATTGTTTTGGTCCTGCATCTCTGACATAGATTTCAACTATACGGCCAGTTTTTATTCTCGGTCATGTACACAAGGTCAGGAAATCATTGTTATTGCCGCAACTATTTAATGATTTATTAACTCATTCTTTCAATACATAGCAAAGGGAGGAATCTGGTGGACATATTTGACACAACCATACACATACGTTTAAACCAGCATCATTATATGATTATTATCTCCTGTATGTATAAATGACATATCATTAAATCATTTACTAACCCAAATTTATTGGTAACTGTACAAAGGAAATATGACTCACAATTTAAAGGTGACTACAGCAAGGGCATTTAAGATGGCTCTGCAACATTATTCAGCAATGTTATAGACCCTTATAGGCCTTTAACCACCTTCGGTGGTATGGCCTGGAAATTCTCAGGCTGAGCTGCAGGAGTAGTCTCTCCTGAGAAATTTCCAAGCATGCCACTGTAAAGAAAGATTTGCTGAGTCCCATGCAGAATTTAATGGCGTAGCGCTTTCGATTGTTAAGCTTCAACTGAGCCTGGAGACAGGGGTCCACTAAAACCACTATACGAACCACACGGAAACTCGTAGGCGACGGACGCTCGGTGTGTGTTGAAGCTGACTTTCCCCTCCATTGAACCCGCATGGAGAAGGCATGCTGTGACATACAGTCGCATTAGAAAAAAATAGGTCTCATTACTTTTTATACAAACCCTGTATGCATACAGCCATTGTGGGTGCCCAGGCTACCACCTACTTGCTTTCCATCTTACCAATGTTATTAACCCCTTCACGACATTGCCTTTTAAGGTAATTTTTTTTTTTTTTTTCCTCCTTGTGTTCAAATAAGCGTAACTTTTTTAATTTTCCGGCTATATAGACACATGAGGGCTTTTTTTTTGCGGGACAAGTTGTACTTTCTAATGGTACCATTTACTATACCGTATAATATTCTGGGGAATCAGGAAATAATTCAATGTGGGGTAAAAAAAAAAAAAAACGCAATTCCACAATTTTGCGCTGGTTACGTTTTTTTTGGAGTTCATAGTTCGTTTAAAATGATGGGTTATCTTTATTCTATGGGTCGTTACGATTCCGGTGATACCAAACTTATATAGTTTTCGTTACATTTTACCACTAAAAAAAAAAATAGAAAATGTTACGGTTTTTCGAATTTGCGTCGCGTCGCCATGTTCTGCGGCTTATAACTTTTTTATTTTTCCACCTACGGACCTGGGTGAGGGCTCATTTTTTGCGGGCTGAAGTGTACTTTTTAATTAATACCATTATGGGATATGGGCGACTTTCTGATCTCTTTTAGCTATTTTTTTTTGGGTAGGCGATGCGACCAAAAAGCGTAGTTTTGGCGTTGGGGATTATTTTCCGTTTACGCCTTTAACCGTGCGGGATAACTAATGTTATATTTTAATAGATCGGACTTTTAGGAACGCGGCGATACCAAATATGTTTATTTTTTTTATTATTTATTTATTTTTATTTGGGAAATGGGGAAAGGGGGGTGATTTGAACTTTTAATATTTTATTATTTTTTTTTTATTTTTAAACTTTATTTTTTTTTTTTTTTACTTTTACTACAAGGCCCCCTAGTGTACTTGACCACTAGGGGGCGCGATCGCCTGTACTAGGTTCAGCCATAGAGCTCTATGGCTGAACGTAGTGATTTTTTTCACTTCCTATTACATCCTGCCTGAGGCAGGATGTAATAGGTATGAATACACGGACAGCACAGGGGTCTACATTAGACCCCTGGCTACCATGGCAACCGATCGGCACCCTCCGATCGCGCTGCGGGGGGCCCCGATCGGCGCCGGAGGGGGGCGCCCCCCCTCCGATCAGCTATTTAAGCACTGCGGGCGCTTTGCCCGCGGTGCTTAAAGGGTTAAACGGCCGCGATCGGCGAACTCGCCGCTCGTGGCCGTGAGAGCAGGGACATGGCTGTAATATACAGCCATTACCTGCTCTCTTTCAAGCCAGCTCACTCCGTGAGCTGGCTTGATTCACCCCCAACCGACATATGACGTATATATACGTCATATGTCGTGAAGGGGTTAAAGAGTGCTGGACACCTGGCTTTAGAGGCTTAGGAGTTTATGTACTAAGCCCCAGAAAGATAAAGTGGCCAGAGATAAAGTACCAGCCAACCAACTTCAAACTGCCATGTTATAGGCCGTGTTTGAAAATGACAGGTAGGAGCCGATTGGCTGGCACTATCATGGGCCACTTTCTCTCTCTCCAAGGCTTAGTACATAGACCCCATTGTTATTAGCAATGAAGAATCCTTCAGATACAAGTAGAGGATCAGGACTGCAGCATGTAAACTGTACGGGTAGGATAGGGACAGGATTCATACATGTGAGAGCGGTCACAATAGGAGCTATACACATTCTCATGCTTTCTGTTTAGTTGTGTATGTTTACATAGAACTGCTTCTATTACTTTAGCATTGGATGGGTAATCATTCATTTGTAATGAAACCCCAGCCATTTATTAGTGATTTCATTCAAGACAATTGCATTATTCTGTACTGCACATGTCCTATCTTTATACCCACATAGACTTTAATACAGTTCTATTAAATGGTACTGAGAATTTATACAACCAACATGGAAAGCATTGGTCAGGAGATGGATCTATGAAAACAGAAGTGAGCCAGTGGAGAAGATGCCCATGGCAACCAATTAGTTGCCACCTATAACTTTATTGAATGCACTTGATAAATGTTACCGGATTGGATGCTATAGGCAAATGCTCCACTCTTTTCCTCGCTTCACACATCTCCCCCATGTGCTTAATTGGCTCTATGTTTGATATCTGCTCAATCACTATATAAGGGGAACAATTTGTAAACATGGAGAGGAAAGAGTTTAATACAAGCCATTTGATACAAGCTGAGGGGCACTTTGCAGGCGCCCCTCACAAATTAGATCTCAGCAGCATCTTTATTTGTGGGCGATAGAGTGTGCATACACAGAAAGCCACCTGACTTTCCGGTTTCTCCTAGGACAGGGCTGGTTCAAAAGTCTTCTTTTACAAATGGATGCGGCCGTAAAGACTGACTAGAGAGAAGACCCCCATTTATATGGGAGCATACAATGTAAATGGACTGCATGCAACACTGAATCAGGTGTGGCAGGTAGGTGGTTCATGCGTGTTTTTGTGGAGCTTGCCCTTAAATATTGGTAAAATGTGAACATATAATAAAAGATAAAAGGGGATGCAGTTGAAATCCCGGCATTCAAAATCCCGACCGCCGAAATCCCGACACTTTCTCCCTTCGTGGGTGTCCATGAGTGTCCACCCATAGAGGGAGAATAAATTAGCGTGCCGAGCATAGCGAGGCACCGAGCCCGCAAGAGGAGGCGATCCACGTCCCCCCCTTGTCGAGATTTCGGCGGCCGGGATTCCGGCGTCAGGATTTTGAATGCCGGGATTTTGTATATATTCCAATAAAAGCATTACAAACAGGTTTCCATGTACAATGTATGCAAGTACTCACTCAATGGATTTCCCTCGGATCTCACTCATGATATTGCTTTCTCCTCCAAGATATTCATAGCAAAGGCTTAGGAAGTTGTAGATAACAAAAGCTGTAAACAACAAGCTGTGTTACGTGTCTGTCCAAACCTACATAGGGGGGTAACTATGAATGGCACAGAAACAGTAGCTTTTTTTTTACAAATAAATTAACACATACTGTATCCCTCCATTACAGTTTTCAATGAAATATGAATATGTACTAAACAATTTCAGTAAAGATTCCACAGATGTGTGCAGCAATACACTTTCAGTAGGACTGACAGCCACATAAAAATCATAAAAAAAGCCCAGTGTCTCCTTTTCATCAGCGACCAGAGATGGTCGCTGATGAAAAGGAACCTCTGCTGGGGGAGCCGCAGAGGTAATTAGCTGGTCGCAGGAGCAAGCTCCTGCGACCAGCGATTGGAAAGGGGCTGAAAACAGGAGCACGCACCCGGCGATTTATCGCCGGGGCACACTCCCAATCACTGGCAATATGGTCGCCAGTGACCATATTTCCAGCGATTTCAGCCCCCATCGCCCCAGTGTGTACACAGCATAAGATTATGGAACCAAACAAGCAATATACATAGATTTGTTTTTCTATGTATTCAACAGATTTAGGGCGGTATTCAATCCCGGCCGCTCTTGTTCAATGCTGCTGTTACAGACAGCATTGAAGGCAGTTTCTGTCAAATAGATAGGACTTTAAAACAAGTCACGTCCATTTTTGACAATTGGTGGACTTTCTGACACAATGCAATATATTATATATATTTATACACAAGGAAATTGGTTTCTGAATGGACTGTACAATTGGCAAAAACAATCCACATTACCAAAAGGCCTTATTCTACAACAAACCTCCAAGGACTAGGACAAGGAATTTAAGGCAAATCCCAAGATTCAATAGTTTTCCCTCTGGCCTGTATCAGAGTGGAGATAAGTTGCTGAAACCTGGAGCAGACTTGGCTCATTCCATTCCCATTATTACAGTCTGAATACTGAAGTTACATATTAATAGCTCCCACCAACCGCAAAGGTTAACTGCAGTTAGTAAGTCTGTTCAAAAAGACTGAAGGCAAAATGAAGTGCAATTCAGTTCCCTACTCACCAGCCCATGCTAGCCTCTCCACTTATGGATAAGACACAAAGTCAGGTCCTACACACCCAGATCAGAATCTCCCCTTTTGAAAACATTCTTAACATTTACCAAAGAGAAAACAATAGCTAATTCCACCATTTTATGGTGCTTACAATAAACCGTTGGAAAAGTAATTAACATAATTAAGTAATTAACATAATCTGGTGTATCCAATTCTCCACAGCAAGTCTGGTATTCACAGTGCTGTAATATTTCATCTAGTGCTATGTAATTAGTAAATTACCCTGTACACAAGTAAATGGCCATATAGAGACTTTTCCATTTAAAAACAAAAAAGAAAAAAAAAAAAACAGACCAACAACCTCATGAGAATAGTGATACAGTATTTGCATATTAAGTTAGGGCAGACACTGTATTCATCTGTACACAGTGGGCAGACACACACACACATGCAAACAAGTATATACACAAGCTATGATGCACTTTCTGAGCCAGCTCACAGCATGTGATTTGTACAGACGCCGATATCAGTACAAGCTACCTTCACATATACCAAAGCCTTTTGGGGGGGGGGGGGGGGGGGGGGCTACGGGGGGGATGAAGCCATAAGCAATTTAAAAAGTTACAAATACATATACTAAGATATTAGGTATTGCCTATAGATTGTAAGCTTGTGAGCAGGGCCCTACTACCTCTATATCGATCTGTTACTACCCAGTTTATTTTATCACGGTTTCTATTTGTAAAGCGCAGTGAAATATGCGGTGCTATATAAGAAACTGTAAATAAATATTGTGACTGAAAGGACTTCTACATTAGTGTGCACACCTTATTATTTATTATTAACTGTCGCCTGCCGGACTTACAAGGACCCCTGTTGGATGGGGGAAAGGAGAATGTGGACTATGAACCTCCCTGGTAGATAAATATCAATATGAACAAAAGAACTGGGAGTGAAGTTCTTTTGTTCATATTGATAGATATATATCCCACACACTCACAGTCCAGGTACTAAGGATATCTGTATGCATGATAACATGTGGCTTATTCCCTCAGTCACTTTGATATACTGTGCAACGCGTGATGAAGCAGGGACATCCCCAATGTCTGCACATTGAGTCCGTCAGGGGGACTGTGTTTTGGAAAACTGCTTTAATACAATGAACTTATTGTATTTTTAGGCTTCTAGAGAAAGAAGAGAAAAGACTCTCTCTTTGTTGGGGCACTCTTGAATTGTTAAGATTTAAACAGTAATGATAATATCACATATGTAGGTATTGAGTGAACCACACAGACCACTTGCCAATGTAAAGCCCAGAAATGGAAAAAATATCCGGCTGAAAATGCTAGATAACAAAGTATTTAGGAGAACGGAGCTGCGGTACTCCGAGTCCTATTTGTGAGAATATTGCTAATATTAAAATATAGCTTTTAATGAGAACTCTTAAAATATACTAGACAAACATGTAGACAAGACAGGGACATGTATACATATAAACAAAAGTTTGTGCAGCAGGGTATTGCAGTGCAGCACAGTCAGATACCGCTATTGGTAACAATACACACTGTATACATATAAACAAAAGTTTGTGCAGCAGGGTATTGCAGTGCAGCACAGTCAGATACCGCTATTGGTAACAATACACACTGTATACATATAAACAAAAGTTTGTGCAGCAGGGTATTGCAGTGCAGCACAGTCAGATACCGCTATTGGTAACAATACACACTGTATACATATAAACAAAAGTTTGTGCAGCAGGGTATTGCAGTGCAGCACAGTCAGATACCGCTATTGGTAACAATACACACTTTAGCTCCTGTGTTGTGACTTTCTACATACGTGGTTAAGTTATTGCAACAAAATTGCTGTATGCAGTAGAGTCTGGATGGGTGGAAATGCACCCGTCACATTTGCACACAGGAAATGTTCCTTTACCTGAGTGATCGGTTACTGCCACAGATGGCCAATTCTGACACGCTGCAAAATTCAGGTATCAATATTTAGAACATACAACACATAACTGCCGCCAAGGGCCAATTTGTACACATTGCAGTATTCAGGTCTCAGTGTTTGGAACATTCGATAGTTATCATTAAGGTATCAGAACTTCTTTACACATTGTGGTCCTATTGCTGCCACGGCGGGCATAAAAATTCGCTAAAAATACGCTAAAAATACAATCTTCAATCCAGCAGAGCAGTCAGAATATGTAGCAATACGTGCATGCAGTACAGACTATTAACATTCAGACTTCACTGCCGCTGGTATACACTTCTAAACACCGGTAATGATAGTTAATACTATTGGTGTCGGCGGCTAGTATGTCGACAGGTTAGGCTGTGCTATTCAAGGCGACTTTCTGATTTGGTACATGCAGCAGGCCTATAAATATTCAATCAAGATAGGTGATTATATGCACGCTATTAACATTCAGACTTCACTGCCGCTGAGATACACTTCTAAACACCGGTAATGACAGTTAATACTGTTAATGTCAGCGGCTAGTATGTCGACAGGTTAGGCTGTGCTATTCAAGGCGACTTTCAGATTTGGTACATGCAACAAACCTATAGATATTCAATCAAGATGGGTAATTATATGCACGGACATCGTATTTCGCTCTACAGATGAGTGACGTTAAGTGTAGCAGGTACTCCCGCGGTGTAATTGGATGGGTATCGGGAATACGGGAATGGGGGACGGGGAAAGGTAAGGGGAAGGAGGAAAAGAGGAAAGAGAGGGGGAGGGAATGGGGAGGAAAAAAGAAAAGGAGGATGTAAATTAGGGGTCAGGGGTCTGACCGTAACCACACGTGTGTTGGTGATCCCACCGACTTTATATACCCATAGCAATGGCGGGATTGTCTGGTTAGAGGCTGGAAAGTCTCCTTTCTCTAGTAACCCATTTACTCTCCAGGGCGCACCTCCACCCGAAAAATTGTGAAAAATAGGGAGACTTACTATCCCCTCTAATCATTCTCGATTGTGGACCTTTCTCATTTCTTTCCATCAAAATTGAAATAAATTGTTATCTCTTGTGCACCGGTCACCACCCCTTCCCCTTTTCCCCTGAAGTATGTATTTTTAGGCTTGTCATCTATTTTTTCGCTACATTGGAACGTGAGAGAATAGCCACTAGATGGCGCATTTCCTTGTTTATTTTTTATCACAGCAGGAAGGTACTAGTGTTGTTAATATTATTGCAAAATATATAGCTAGCTACACTCTCATGTATACATTGTATAAAATACAAAAATATGTAATAAACTATAGGCGAGGTGTGGGGTCAGCCAAGAAACTAGTTTTGCTTATGCATTTAAGGGGAAAAAATATCTATAATTTTGACATTTAAATAGCAATATTCAAATGGGAGTTGACAGTAAGGTGACTTTAATTCAGCAACAATTTAAACCATTCTTACAGGCCATCCCCTGTCCTTCCTAAAGCCAAAATCCAATCTCCTCAAATTGCAGCACATGACAACCCTTGGTGACAACAATAACGTGTTGGGAAACTCATTTAGAAACCTGGATGAGGAGGGAAAGGGATTAGAAGGCTCTCCGTTATTAAACAAATCATTTATCAGACAAAACTGGACACAAAGGGCAGGGACAGAACACTAGAGAGCAAACACAGCAGCTAATAAGAGCTTTAAATGAACCAAAGTGTGATTCTGTCTGGTATAGGAGAGTAAAGGGGCTACACACTAGGACAGGCATTCCCAACCACGGTCCTCAAGGCACACCAACAGTGCAGGTTTTCTAGATATCCAGGCTTGAGCACAGGTGACTTAATTAGTAAGTGAGGGATTCTGATTAAACCATCTGTGCTGAAGCCTGGATATCACTAAAACCTGCCCTGTTGGTGTGCCTTGAGGACTGTGGTTGGGAATGCCTGTCCTAGTGTGTAGCCCCTTTACTCTCCTATACTAGATTTATCCACAATGCTGGATATTAATTGCCAGGCGACAGACGCACAGGGCCATGCATTGCTATGCCCTTACAAACGGAGCGATGTAGGGGCATTTTCTAAGCGATCCAGCAAGATTACTTAGAATATGGCCCTAAATCACTATGTGTGTAGGCCCCATAACAATAGTGAGAAAAGGGGAGGACAACATTGTGCTCTGTAAAGCGCTGCGGAATCTGTGTGCGCTATATAAGAAACTGTTAATAAATAAATAAATAAAACTAAAGGCTGGTCAGAATAGCCCTATACGTATAAAGTAACAGCTGTAAGAACATAAAGGTGCGTACACACGTACAGATTTTTCTGTCTGATCAATATGGTGGGAACAAAAACCTGGAAATGTGTGGGAGCAAATGACAATCAAAAAATTGTTCCCAAATGCTTGAAAACAGACAGTGATCAGTCAGACAAATTGTTTAAATCATTCTGATATAACAAATGTATCAAAGCATATATTTTTTCTGTTTTCCTGCATTTGGGTGGACATTTTTGAAGGTCATAGGCTCCCATACATTTCCAGGTTTTTGTTCCCACCAGATAGATAAGTCAGAAAAATCTGTACGTATGTACGCACCTTAACGCTGGCTACACACTGGACGATAGATTTTGCTGGTACTATCTAAAGCAGGCATGTCCAACGTTGGCCCTTTAGATGTTGTGAAACTACACATCCCAGCATGCTTTGCCACAGTTTTACTATTAGAGAATGCTAAAACTATTGCAAAGCATGCTGGAATGTGTAGTTTCACAACATCTGGAGGGCCAACGTTGGACATGCCTGATCTAAAGGATGACATATCACTTGCAAAGGACATCTTTTACAGACATATCACGATGCCCTTGCAGCACAGCCGATGTTTGCTATATATGAGTATCTGGCTGTGTGTATACGCGACCCGTCACCCACCTGTACACTTACTACAGAGACCACTCAATTTGAATGCCTGCCCAGTTGGGATGTCTGCACAGACATACTGAGGGGTAGATTTATTAAGCTCGGTGAAGTGATAAAGTGTCTGGTTTTTATCACTGGCCAATCAGCTCCTACCTGTCATTTTTCAAACCAAGCCTGTAACTTCACAGGTAGGAGCTGATTGGCCGGTGATAAAAACCAGACACTTTTATCACTTCAACGAGATGAATAAATCTGCCCCTGAGTGGCTTATCAGTAAGTGTGTATGAGTACTAAAATCACCTGGCAAATATTGCACGCTGCAGGCAGGTTGGGTAAGTATTTACTAAGCCTTGGAGAAGGCAACCAGTATAGATAGGAGAGTATTGCTAAGTACACAATAGACATTTCTGGTTGGAACAACAAAAGTCTAAATATCATCTAGTGCGGACACACTATGGGGGTTATTCAGTGTGGAATCCTGGGCAACTGGACAGGCAGAATTCAATGTTCAGCCTTCCGAGTGGCGAAAAGGGGCATGTCGGTGAAAATGGCAGTGGATTGTCAAGAAACGGCCGTGAATTCTGACAATCCAAGGCTGTTTCCGAAAAACAGATCCGACTGGGTTTAAAGTCTAATCTATTTTGTCAAAATCCGCCTTCAATGCGGTTGGAAACGGCAGTGTTAAATAGCACCTGGGAATGAATACAGCCCAAAGTTGCTGATGATGCACGCCGCCATGAGTCACCAGCAACATGCCTGCTGCATTCCCCCCAATCACCTTGCTGTTACGGCCAGCATTGGCAAGTGTGTAAGCTCCCCATCGCTCTGGGGATGTATCGTTTAGTGTGTACCTAGCATAAAGATACATTGTGGACATCAGACTATCAGCAATCCGTGAGGAAGGAATGGTCTACAAAGACAATCTGTGCACAAATGCATCTGCTGCAGTACCCCCATGGGAAGTGGCTGCCTGTATGTTGCTAGGAGACTGTACAGCAAAGTGTCCTTTCCAGTCGCTGACACCTAACACCTTTCAGACCTGTCATGACCACTTACAGAGAACACTGTCAAGCATCTAAAAATAAGTAACTTACAAAAGCCTCAGGGAAAAAATAAATAAAAAAAAAACAACAGTATTCAGACCTTATATATGGAAATACACTTAAAAAGTAGATCTACTACCGGAACCAGAAAGAACAATCTGTGAGTAGCTAGATTGTGGCAAAAATCAGAGTATGTTTTGCCACTGGGAGGTCTATAGATAGTGGTAAGCAGCACAAAATGCAGGGTAACCCTCTTAATAAATAGAATGAGCAGTAGGGATGCCAATCCCGGGGCATTTTTTCAATCCCGGGATTCGGGATTGAAAAATGCTCAATCCCGGGATTCCCGGGATTGGCTTCCCTAATAATAAAAAACACCCTGTCCGCCCGAGCGCTGGGTGGGTGGCAGGGACCGCTGGGTGGGAGGGCGGGTGGGTGGCAGGGACCGCTGGGTGGGAGGGAGGGTGGGTGGCAGGGACCGCTGGGTGGGAGGGCGGGTGGATGGCAGGGAGCGCTGGGTAAGAGGGCGGGTGTGTGGCAGGGACCGCTAGGTGGGCGGGTGGGTGGCAGGGACAGGGACCGCTGCCGCTGGGTCCCCGTGAGCGCTGAGTGGGTGAGCGGGCGGGTGTCCGGCCGTGAGTGCTGCCGGCCGTCAGCGCTGGGTGGGTGGGCGGGCAGGTGGCCGGGAGCGCTGGGCGGGCGGGCAGCCGTGGACGTGCGGCTGTGCCCTGCGCAGCGTGACCTCGTCACGCTGCGCACTGCGGGGTATGGGAGAAGCCGGGCAGCGTCTGAGTGCTCAGACGCTGCCCGGCATTAAACTGCGCATGCGCAGTTTAATCCCGAAATCCCGGGATTGGAAATTCCAATCCCGGGATTGAAATCCCGGCGTTTTGGGGGCCAAATCCCGGGATCCCGCCGATCCCGATCCCGGGATTGGCCACCCTAATGAGCAGTGACCAAGCCTGCTAGGTTATATAAACTTTATAGAAAGACTCCTTAATAAACCACACACTGACGATTGTTACACTGGCAAACTGGAATGCTGTATATTAGTTTTCGCACCCCTAATTTTGGCTAAGGTAAAATAAAAAAGCAGAGAAACAATGGGCCTTATTCTAGTTCACTTTTTCTGACAAAATCCTTCTTAGATGGACATAACCATGTGCACTGCAGGTGGGGCAGATGTTACTTGTGCAGAGAGAATTAGATTTGGGTGGGGTTTTACTTCAAAGTGAGATCTATGTTGCAGTGTAAAAATAAAGCAGCCAGTATTTACCCTGCACAGAAACAAAATAACTCCCCCAAACCTAATTCTCTCTGCACATTTTACATCTGCCACCTGCAGTGCACATGGTTTTGTCCATCTAAGAAGGATTTTGTCAGAAAGAGTGAACTAGAATAAGGCCCAATGTCTCTAGTTGGCAAGCTCTTTGACAAGCTATGCATTTAACACAATAGCACATAGGAGCAACAATGTTTTACTTGGCAAGGAGAGAAAGGGTCAGTAATAAACCTGTCACATGGCCTTCAATACCCTGGGTTATTACAAGTGAACACAGAGCCATGCAGGAAACTGTGCGGCGTGAAAGCAACCAGTTGCAATAAGCCAGGTCATATGGAATTTCAACTCCGGTAGCGAGCAGGATTGAATATGGGTTCAACCCAGCTCCAGGGACAGTGTGAAGGCGTAAGCAGAGTTGCAGTCAGCCAACTTGAGACCAATTGACGGCAACCCAGCAATAAACCGAAAGGGATATTTAACCATACAATAAAATGGCAGCCATATGCACAGTGCTGGCTCTGACCACCCATCCCCAATTCCAGGGCCACCCAACCATTCCCCCCCTCCCCATAACAAACAACCTGAATGCTAGAAGGGAGGAGAAATCCATTCTAAGGCTGTTACCTTGGAGTACACAGGAGCCAGAAGAGAGCAGGCAGTAGCTTTAAGATCAGCAGAGATCCCCCAGAGCCTGCAGCCTTGCAATACCCTCCGTAGAACCCAGGATTATACACAAATATGTAATTATAAGAATGTACTGTTTTGGGAAATAAATTTGACACATAATGCAAAATTATGAGCTTTTGGGCCACCTCACCTGACTACAGATATGTCCACATACACATTCCGCCTAATTAGCCGTACAATTTGATCTGCAACTGCCACTCCTCATGAAATTTTCTTAAAATATTCTACATTACACAAATTGTTTTGCGTTGGAATCCATCCAATCGGTACTCGTGGTGGGGCGTCTTAGCCATACTAGGCATTTCATAGATCAGATCATAAATGAAGCACAATGAGAAAGGTGTATGGAGGCACCACTCTGGGTGTGAGATGTAGGGGCGGGTGTTTAATATGTGCTGACAAACTTACCCTCATAGCAATCCCGGACTGTATCAAAGTACACATAGTACTGGTCATTGGTGAAGAAGAGGAGGCTAAGCCAAGAGTCAAAGGCGAATATTGGGACAATGAAGAGAATTCGCACAATGTGCCGCTGCTCATTAGGGCAGTTGTAGGAGCGTAGGTGCATGTAGATCTATGGAAATAAAATGCAGAGACAAATGAATGCTTATGCTACGTGAAGCAATCTCACAGTCATGATCTGATCTAGCTAACATGCGACCACAGTGGCTAGAACACGCACACTCGGTCCATTGAGAGACAGGATCAGTGTCCCATATGGTCACACAGAACAGGTTTATTCCTGCTGCACTGAAGTCTGGGAACGTCCACGTGCAAAAGCAGATTATGATACTTTAACTCCATTAAGCGACATGGATGGTAATGATCAGATTAGCAGCAGACTCCACATTATTACAATGAGACTACTCAATACCAACTACAATAACCAGCACGTGGTAAGCTATAGCCATCACAAGAAAACAATTATCTAAAAATAGGAGTGTATGTTCTGTTGCCACATTAATTCATACAATCGTATAAAGAAGGTTTTCATATATACACAAATATTAGTCTCATGGAAAATACAGTTATTAAATACAGTAGCTGCAGATCCGGAAACATTGTTGGTTATGGCTGCAATTTCCTATTCCGGAGGAGCATTGTCAGTATGTTCCACAAATAAAATTTTCCTCTTTGAAAGCTAATTTCTTATGGCAAATATTTACCACAATGCATCTTCTCATCTTCTGCAAGATACAAACAGTCTGCTCTCATTACGAGCAGTAAATCTTATTTGTTAATAAAGAGATCAAGTGACTCTGATCACATGGATTTTAATTAGAATCGTCCAAGCCTTGAAAAGACCGGAAAATACAAATTGTCTCCATCACAGATCAGCCACAAACAAAAATCAAACTGCTTATGTGGGGTGAAACGGTCTGACCGTAACTAAAACCTGTATCCTAAACACATTTTCCCCTAAAATATTTTAATTCTGATCATGGTTGGCAAAATGTACATTAATTCCCATTAAAAGTTTCATTATTTTCTTTATTTACATACAAAATTTAATTGAAACATTTATCAAACGGTGAAGAATGGAAGAGAAGACTTAGGGCAGGTTTCAATGGCGCTATTTCCCTTTCCCTCTATTCAATGCTGTCGGAAACAGGAGCATTTAAGGCTGATTTCGACGAAACAGATCAGACTTTAAAACGAGTCGGATCTGTTTTGTCGGAAACGGCGATGGATTGTCAAATTCATGTCCGTTTCTCGATAATCTGTAGCCATTTTTGCAGACACGCCCACTTTCCGACACCACTCGACAGTTGGAACACCACTCGACAGTTGGAACATTGAATTCCACCTATTAAGTTGCAGTTGTCCTAAAATGGCCCAGGATTCCTACTGTCTGGATGTTCTGACAGTTGGAATCCCACATTAAATATCCCCCTTATTGGTAAACTGCAAAAAAAAAAAAAAAACACACGCAAAAAAAATTAAAATATAAAAAATAAAGTAAAAACACGGAGAAACTAACCAGCCACAAGAACAGCAAAAAAATACTGTAGTCTACATTAGTGCTTCTCATATTTAGTCATCGGGACACAAACGGTGCATACTGTATTTTCCAGGTCACCTCACAGAATCACAAGTGAAGTAATTAAATCCTCCTGTGGATCTTATAAAATATATCAGTAATGAATACACCTGTGCTCCAAGCAAGGAGATACAGAAAATATTCACTACGATAGCCCTTTACACCAAAAAACCTGGGTCTGACTTGGGTGATTGGCCATGTCACAGCAACATGAAGCCCTATTCACACTGCAGGCTGGATCTAGGTTATTGCTGGCATCTTTCTGTGCCAGTACTTTGAGACAAAGGGATTGCTGATTAGGGCCGTTCTGCGGTATGAACACCTACGACCAGGATCGGATGAAAATACGAACGGAGATAATAGCAAATTTACTAAGCTGCCATATTCTCCCAATTCTTATTTTCCAATGGCAAAGTCATTTGTATTTGGCTGCCGAATTTGAACCCCTATAATGTTAGGGACCTGTCCGATGCGGTCACCTTGATCAGTGGTGAGCAGGCTCATACTATTGGCCAATACTATGCCAAGAACCTCATATATTACATATATACTAAGTCTCAGTTAGGTAGCCCCCCTCCTCCTGAATATAATGTGTACACATACACACCTGGAGGCCTGAGACTCCTTCAATCTGGATTAGCATCCCTCCCACCTGTCCTGATGTTTTTAAAGTAGGGACCTAGCATTTCAAGACTGTACAATGGTATAGCCAAACTACAGGTAAGATCCTTATTATATAGCAAGTCAGATGTGGGGTGAGCTTTTGGGGTTGGGGCACCCTGGATTGCTCTCTGGACCATTTTGGGGCACCACCATTTAACATTACAATCACTCTTTCTTTGTTTTTGTTTTTTATATATGTAACACGTTCACATAATCTTCTAAGTACTCAGTGTAACAGTAAATGCAAATAAAGTAAAAAACAAATGGATGACACAGGTATGTAGTGGTATGACAATGGTCTAGTAAAATGAATACTGCAAAACACACATGATTGATAGGTGCTTCTTATCTTTGGTAAAAAGTATTGCTAGCGTTAAGCGGCAGGGAGGTGTTTATTATGGTGTGCCTGAGCACACACAACTCAATGTGCACACACCTATGGCTACCTTCTTCCATCGCTCATTGGTCCAGGGCTGATGCGCACGTTCATTGTAGACACTTTCAGCATCGAACAGGGGACATTAAGCTGTTGTAATGCTCTGGTTCGCAGGACTTTCTATCATAGCTAGCATTATTTGTTTTACTTACTCTTTTGTGGGATCAAACTGGATAGGCTGGCTGCTCCCCCTATTGATGAACCTTGGGCTTCCGCGACCCTGCTGCTGGTTCATCGGTTGTCCTCCCTTTGACAACTTTCGTAGATAATAACTGCATATCAGGAACACCCCACAAGACCTGCCATTTTGGAGATGTTCTCACCCAGTCATACAGCCCTCATAATTTTACCCTGGTCAAAGTACCTCAGATACTTACCCTAAACTATTTGTCCTGCTTTCAACATACAGTATTAACTGCCTAATATATCCCATCTCTTGACAAGTGCCATTGTAATGAGAAGTTTATTCACTTCCTGTCTTTATGGTTAATCACAATTTGGACTTTACCCAGGGATGATCAGAGAAACCCTTTTTGCAATTCACTATGTGCTTTTACTGTCTGGCTTTTGCTTCCATTAGAGGAAGAAGTGTAATTGTATTCTGTGTGACAAACCGAACAGAGCTAAACCAATATGAACAGCCTATCCACAGTACCGGAAGTGCTTCTTCTCGCCGGGCATCTGATTCTATTACCTTCCGGCACTTTACTCATTTTAAATGCAGCCTATTTCCATTGGCTCCTTTAGCATGTATATCATTAAAACCTAAAATTTCAGCAAATAATAAATGATAAATAAATAAGATATAACCATAGTGCCAATTGGTAAGAACTGGGGCCATATAGAACTTAATGGAAAGAATACATATAGAGATGATCTTCCCATAAATAAATTCAAAGTCCATTAATCACTTCATAGACCAGGGCTAGGATTCAAAGAGGAAAGGATTCTTTATAAGCCAAAGTTACAGCACAATACTTTCACAATGGCTGACATTAATGGCTTCTATAGCCAGAATGAATTGAATTAATATGTTGTAACTTGGGTTACACGTTTTCTTTTTACATATTTGGATTCAACATCACGGGACAGGATTTACACCTGAACCTATGGGAAGTGGTTGATTTCTTTTATAATTTATCAATTACATTTAATGTCTTTTATCCACTTCCCCTAAACTATATAGCTTATCATTAGGATACCAGCAGAAAACATTTGCAGCTGTTTTTTATTTTAAACTTCTTTATATAATATAGTAATTTACTTAGCTGCCCATTGGCTACAGAGGGTAAAAAAGGGATTAAACACTGCTTAATGGGGCTAGGCTTATTACTGTAGCTGGGAATGCAAATGGGTGATTGGTGGATGGGATGGTGTTGAGTCAGAAGACCAACAGTAACATCCCGGTGGAGAAAATCCGGAGAGGAGTCCGATAAAAACACTTACCTTCTCCCCGCCCCCCTTAACCAATACGGTTAGTGCCTATCCCTCCTACACCGCACCATATCCCTTCCCCTCGTTCTGAGGGCCTAAAGCCCCTCACAGACTAAACCTAACCTCCCCACCCCTACACCCTAACCCGCGCAGTCATACTTATGATCCGGATCCCAGCACTCTGGATCCCGGCGATGACATCTTCAGCATTGTCAGTATTCTGTTGCCGGATTCTGTTTGCTGCAAGTTTAGTTTTTGCTGCAATTTAAAGCAGTTTTCATTCAAAAGTTTGCCAACTGGAAACACATGGTCAACACCATCTCCCAGTCCCTGGTATCAGGTTTGGCAGTGTTCCCCCTTACAAAAATCTGCACTCTCGCTGGCTGTCTGTGGCAACCTTACAGTCTATAGGGGATCTATGTACTAAGCTTTAAAGAGATATAATGTGCCAGCCAACCAGCTCATATCTAATTTTTTCAAACACAGCCTGCAACATGGCATTAAAGGAGGCGACTGGTTGGAACTTCATCCGTGTCCACTTTATTCCTCTCCAAGGATTAGTACATAGACGCCAAAGTAACTTATCTGTAAATGCGACTTGTGTTAAACTCCCGGGATCATCGATGTGGTTGACACATTTAAACAATTTATGGCAACTCAGGGGATCAGTACCTGCTCCATATATCCTTCACAGCATTCTACCAGTGTGTTCCAGCAGACCTGATTCAGTAGGTGCTTCACAGCTTTCCAATACAGTGTAATACAGCAAACTTGTTCCATTATTTCATCAAAAGTTTTTATCCCTGCTGCCTGACCCTTTAGAGTACCAGCATTCAGTTCCAGTGTTTCCTGGAGTCCATTTAATTTCTTCTCCAACACTCTGTTCCAGAGTAACAGGCGTTTGCCCCTAGATATCCTACATATGGCTACAGCCACAGGTCATCCTGCAACAGTTCTCAATATATCTGTTCTAATCATTCTGCAGCTTTAGTCTCCAGCTAATACCAGTGGCCTGCATGATGAATGGTATCCGGTCCACTGATCGACGATGTCTAGGTAGACAGTGTTATGGTCGACCACACTAAGGCAGTCAAACTCATCTAGTTAGACACCTAAAGATAATCGGCCACATCTAGACTGACAGTAACGGCAGTTTGACGCCAGTGTTAAGCTGGCCATACATCCGAAAGATCGATCTTAAGATCGATTGCGCTCATGATTGTGTACAATTTCCCTTGAAATCCCCGGCAGTCCTTGGTGGTTTTTGGACACACAATCTACACACAATCCATCATACAATCAGTCATACAATCCATCTGATGCATGATTGTGTACACAAGATGTGCACACAATCTGCATACAATCGATCATACAATCAGTCATACAATCCATCTGCTGATTGATTGTATGATTGTGTACATAAGATGTACACACAATCTGCATACAATCCATCTTACAATCAATTGAGATTGTATAATTGGGTACAATATCTTTCTGATGTATGGCCACCTTTAGAGCGACAGGAGCACAGTCACATGGTCTCATGCTTTTCACGTTTTTTTTGGTGACGAATGTCACAGGTCAACTTGGTTCATACTTTACTATCAAAGTGGACGTAGAATGAGATTATAATACTGTGTATAACACAGCACATATACAATGTCCACGGGGACCCCTGTGACATTGGGCACCCAAAACATTGTGAAAAACTCACCGTCGACCACGCTCCTGTCACTCTAACGCTAGTGTCTAACTGCCATTACTGTCGATCTAGGCGCGGTTGACTATCTTTAAGTGACTAACTAGACAGGTTCAACTAAGGCTGGTCGACCATAACATGGTCCATCTGCTATACGGGTTGGGATAATTTGGTCTACAGCATCATGGTCAACATGGGAAAAGGTCGACATGGGTCTACGTCGACAGGTCATTAGTTCGACAAGGTCTAGGTCGACAGTGAAAATGTCGACATTGGGTTTTTCACTGTTTGTTGACCTGAATGTCAACACAGTCGACATGGACACAGTTTAAAGTGCAATGCATCCCCTCGCATCGCTTGCGGTGCGTCGGGCATGGTGCCTCGCTACACTTGGCATACTATTTTATTCTCTCACCGTGCCCTAGTGGATGGTAAGGCATGAAATACCACCTGCCGGCACATGTTGGATAAAAAAAACAGTGAAAAACCCCATGTCGACCTTTTGACTGTCGACCTAGACAATGTCGACCTAGACCCCTGTCAACCTAGACCCCTGTCAACCTAGACCCCTGTCAACCTAGACCCCTGTCAACCTAGACCCCTGTCAACCTAGACCCCTGTCAACCTAGACCCCTGTCAACCTAGACCCCTGTCAACCTAGACCCATGTCAACCTAATGACTGTCTATCATAATGCTGCAGACTAAATGACCGCATCCCTGCTATACCATAACCATGATTAATAGCAATATTAGGCCATCCAGCGTCAAACACATACAGCTAGCTCAAGGGGCCCCAAGCCAAAATGTCAAACCCCTAGGGCCTTGACAGACATCACTAACAGGAGAGCCAACACCCAAGCTAGTACCTAGATTACAAAATGCAATACGTACGTATATTTTATAGTGCTAATTATGTGGAGGTTTCCTCTATTTTGCATCTACAGTACTACCAGGAATACCATTCTCTATGTGTAGCTATATGAAGCCTGCAAAAAGGGTTAACCAGCATCCTCTCCTGCACACCCTGTCTCCTGTTGCTGGGTGCCGATTATGTTGCTAAGGAGGCAGCAGTGTTATATGATCTATGATGCACCTGTCTAAAGAACAGGTGGATGGAGCAGCATTCACAGTGCTGGAAAATACAGACCGTATATATGCACGCACTGAATTATGTGGCATAAACTATTGATTAAGCACCGTCTTTATAAATACAACTAAGACCACACTTTTACTGCACCAGTCACTTATATATCCTATTGAACAGACACTCCATAAATATATTATTTAGATGCACTGTACTCCAAGGAGATCAACATCTATTGTTCTAATAAAAACTAACCGGTTGTAAAAACAGATGTCTAAACGATTGATACACAGCAGAGTAAAATGTCCCATGACGGCATAGGACATGGCTGGCCAAACCAGTCCTCGAGATCTACCAACGGTCCACATTTTCCAAATCACCTAGCTGGTGCACACACAGCTGTAGGCATTTTCAAACATGCTGCAGTAATTCCTACTATAGATCCACAGGTTGCCTGAAAAACATGAACTGTTGGTAGATCTTGAGGACAGGTTTGGCCACCCCTGGCATAGGAGGTAGATATAGGACCTGAAATATCTGAAGCTGTGAAGTGAACCTATGGCCACTAACTGATTTAAAAGTATTATTTTCACTGTGTTTAAAGTGCATTTTAACATCACAAATGTTCCATATAAACAAGATTCAGTAAAGCCATTGGGGCACAGTTGTATTATTATAGTCTGTCCACGTTATAATATGAGAACAGAGAAGAGACATGTGGTGGTGCATTAATCACTATAAACAAAAGCACATGGACTCCTCCTATCGCTTCCAGTTTGCAATGCCAGGTCAGATCCTCCTGTCATGCACAGGGTAACCTGGGTTTAATCCTTCTTAAATCCTGGGTCAAATTGCTGGGTTTGTGGCCCAGGTTATTAGGTTTGGTGCTTTCACACTGTACCTCAACCCGGCAATAACCCGGGTTTTCAGTGCAATCTGAAAGGGGTATTAAAGAGTCCGGTTTTACTCTCCACACCCCCACCAGCTCTGTATTGGCTTCAGTAAAGTATGTGTACATATTCTAGTGCTGCAGTGATCAAGGACCAGCTCCACCATTCTATCAAAGATAAATAAATGCCCATAATAGTGCCTTTTTACAGGCAATAGTCACTTTTTGTCGATTTTCGGTTGAATTTACATTCAACCTATTCAATTAAAGTGCTGATTTTTAGACTGTCCAAAAATACATGGATTTTCTGCTGATGCAGTTTTTACTTATTACAGAAGGGAATCTGCATTGGCGGAAAAGCTTTCCGAAAAAAAAAAAAAAAAATGAATAGGGAATGCCACCAATAGTCTGTATTCAAAACCTCTGAATACTGTAATGCACGCATGTGTATGACAATACTTGTTATGTGTTTGCACAATGGTTTTTGGGGTGTACCAAAATATCCACTCCAAAGCTGGGGGTGAATCAGCATGGGCGTCAACGGCCAACAATTGTTTGCTGCAATTTTGGCAATGCATGCAGTTTTCGCCGATGCTGGATTTTTTTCGCCCTGGCAAAAAATAAATAAATCAGCACTAGCATTAAATTGGGCAAATCAAATCCGCCCCCAAAATTAAAGAAATAAATGGACGAAAACTGCAGATTTTCCGTCTGGCGAAAATTTCATCCGGGATTGTATACGGGCCTCAGTCAGTAACAAGAGGGGTGATGTGCCTTTGCAATGGTGTGGAAACGCTGGCAACAGCACAACAATGCGTACTGGACTCGCACAATAAAATCAGCAAATTTGCATGTACTTGCTCCCGGCACAAGCAGAATTGCGGCTACTTTAGTTGATCCCACATTAGAGTCCCCAGTGCTGTGATTTATCGGCATGCTTGGCAGATAATTAGTGTTTCCTGAAGATGTGACAAGACAGAAGCAGCAGGGTGAATTCTGTAGTGTGTAGGGATATACTGTAGAGATGTGCGGATTCGGTTTTACCCACATTTACTCAGATCTTAAAGCAGGATCTTATTGGCTATCCTGTGACAGCTGATAGTCAATCATAAAAATTTGAACTTCCGCTAATTTTGGCTATAAGACCCAAGAAATCCCGAACCACTCTTCTCTAATAAACGGTCTGCCCAGATTCAGCCAAAAACAGCATAAAGTTGACTATCCAATGTCACTCAGTAAAAATGGACAATTATCCAAAACATACTGCGGAAGCAACCCAGAAGTTTTTTTAAAGCTCAGGAGTGGAATGTGGAAAGTTTTTTAACCCCTTCCTGACAGAGCCAGTTTTTGCGTTCCTGACAGAGCCCTTTTTTTCAAATCTGACAGGTATCACTTAAGTGGGGATAACTTTTTTTTGCTTTTACTTATCCCAGTGATTTTGAGATTGTTTTCTCGTGACACATTGTACTTCAAGTTAGTGGTAAATTTTCGTCGATACAGTCTGTGTTTTTTTGAGAAAAATACCAAAATGTCGGAAAAAAATGGAAAATTTAGCAATTTGCAAAATGTTAAATTTTCTGCTTGTGAGACAAATAATCATACCACTCAAAATAGTTAATAACTAACATAGACCATGGGTGAAATGTAATAGGATGAGAGATTCAGAAAGTGAGAGATTTGGTAAGAAATCTCCAGTTTTTTTAAAGTGGCAATCATTGACACAGCAAAATCACACTGGTTTTGCTGTGTCAATGATTGCCACTTTAAAAAAACTGGAGATTTCTTACCAAATCTCTCACTTTCTGAATCTCTCATCCTATTACATTTCACCCCATATGTCTACTTTATGTTTCCATCATTATTTCAACTTCCTTTTAATTTTTTTGGACACTAGGAGGCTTACAATATGAATAGCAAATTTTCAAATTTTCAAGAAAATTTCAAACACTGATTTTTTTAGGGACCAGTTCAGTTCTGATGTGACTTTGAGGGACTTGTATGTGAGACACCCCCATAAATGATGCCATTTCAAAAACTGCACCCCTCACAGTATTCAAAACAGCATTTTGGAAGTTTGTTAACCCTTTAGGTGTTTCACAGGAATTAAAACAAAGTGTAGGTGAAATTTCAAAATTTCATTTTTTTTGCAGATTTGCAATTTTAATACATTTTTCTAAGGAACACAGTACATTTTACTAGAGAAATGTGACTAAAAATTGATTCCCCCAATTCTTTTGTTTTCATAAATATCCTATATGTGGCCCTAGTGTGCACGTTGACCAAACCACAGGCTTCATAATAGGAGCACCTACTTGATTTTGGAGCCTCCTTTTTATGAGATTATTTTTTAGGCACCATGTAGGTTTCTAGGCACCATAAGATGCTAAAACTTAGGAACCTCCCCCACAAGTGACCCCATTTTGCAAACTACACCCTTCAGGGAATTCATCTAGGGGTATAGTGTACATTTCAAACCCCCAGGGGTTTCACCAATTTTGATACAACTGGGCTGTGAAAATGAAAAAATTTAATTTTTCATTTTCACAGCTCAGTTGTATCAAAATTGGTGAAACCCCTGGGGGTTTGAAATGTACACTATACCCCTAGATGAATTCCCTAAAGGGTGTAGTTTGCAAAATGGGGTCACTTGTGGGGGGGTTCCACTGTATGGGTGCTTCAGGGGTCATTCAACCAGAATCTGTGCTGCAAAATCCAAAAATCACTCCTTCCCTTCTGAGTCCTGCCATGCACCCAAATGGTATTTTTTGGTCACATGTGAGGCATTGCCGTACTCTGGAGAAATTGGGGCACAGATTTTGGGGTGCTTTGTCTCCTTCATTCCTTGTGAAAATGAAAAATTTGGAGCCAGAACTGCATTTTTGTGTAAAAAATTTAATTTTTCATTTTCACAGCTCAGTTGTATCAAAATTGGTGAAACCCCTGGGGGTTTGAAATGTACACTATACCCCTTGTTGAATTCCCTGAAGGGTGTAGTTTGCAAAATGGGGTCACTTGTGGGGGGGGTTCCACTGTATGGGTGCTTCAGGGGTCATTCAACCAGAATCTGTGCTGCAAAATCCAAATATCACTCCTTCCCTTCTGAGTCCTGCCATGCACCCAACTGATATTTTTTGGTCACATGTGAGGCATTGCCATACTCGGGAGAAATTGGGGCACAGATTTTGGGGTGCTTTGTCTCCTTCATTCCTTGTGAAAATGAAAAATTTTGAGCCAGAACTGCATTTTTGTGTAAAAAAATGTAATTTTTTACACAAAAATGCATTTCTGGCTCAAAATTTTTCATTTTCACAAGGAATGAAGGAGACAAAGCACCCCAAAATCTGTGCCCCAATTTCTCCCGAGTACGGCAATGCCTCACATGTGACCAAAAAATACCATTTGGGTGCATGGCAGGACTCAGAAGGGAAGGAGTGATATTTGGTGGTGGAATGAATGGTGGGTGCTATGTCGCATTAGCAAGACCCCCGAAGCACCAATACAGTGGAACCCCCCCCCATGTGACCCCATTTTGCTCACCAGCTTTGGGAGGGGGGCTGGCGCTGCGGCTGGTGGGGGGGTGGGAGGGGTGCTGGCACTGCGGCAGCCGGGTGGGTGGGAGGGGGGGGCTGCCGGGTGGGAGGGGGGGGGGGGGGGCTGGCGATCGGTGCTGTACTTAACAGCATCGATCACCACCGATCACTGTGTTACCGAGCGGCTTAGCCGCCGGTAACACAGAAAACGCTGTGATTGGCTGTTCACATTTGAACAGCCAATAACAGCGATCGCTGATTGGGAATCAGGGACAGCAGACATCTCCAAACTGTCACCGCGTCTATAGACGCGGTGACAGTTAAAACCATGACGTATATATACGTCTCCGGTCGGGAAGTACCTCCCGACCATGACGTATATATACGTCATATGTCGGGAATATCTTTCTATCTATCTGTCATATATATATATATATATATATACACATACATACATACATACATACATACATACATACATATATATATATATATATATATAAAATTCAGTGTGTCTTTTTTTTTTTTTTACTTTTACAGCAGCTCATGCTGCTGCTGCTGAGCCTGGCGGGGGGGGGGCGGGAGGGGGGAGCGCTGCGTGCGCTCAGCGCTTCCCCTAGTGAGGACCTGCCGGGCTGCCGGGCGAGTGGGTGGGGGGGCTCCTGCTCATCGGTGGTGATCGGTGCTGTATTTAACAGCACCGATCACCACCGTTTTCTGTGTTACCGAGCGGCTTAGCCGCCGGTAACACAGGAAACGCTGTGAATGGCTGTTCAGATTTGAACAGCCAATCACAGCGATCGCCGACCGGGGGGGGCATCCCTGCCCCCCCTGGGCGGCGAGGGGGGATGTCTGCTGTCAGGGACAGCAGACATCTCCAAACTGTCACCGCGTCTATAGACGCGGTGACAGTTAGAACTCATGACGTACATTTACGCCATGTGTCGGGAAGTCCTTCCCGACCATGACGTAAATGTACGTCAAATGTCGGGAAGGGGTTAAAGCATCAGTCGATCACCTGAGCATGTATTTCACTTACTGAGGAGGATGAAAGTCAGCATTTGGTAAACTCATGGGCCCCAAAGTTCAGGCAGTCATTGCTTGCACAGGATTCTCAACAAGTTTTTTTTTTTTCATATAGAAATTTACATTTTATTTATGATTAATTTAATGTGTCTAATTACATTGGAGTCCCTGATAATATGGGGGTTTTGTATAAAAATGGTTGTAATTTCTAAACATTTCATAAATTTTTTTGTTAAACCCCTTGAATTAAACCTGAAAGTAGCCAAAATTATGAAAATGTAAATATACACAGAGCAAGTGAGTGCTGGGTGCCACCTGTGTACGATGCTTAGTTATATATCACAAAAAGTGATAATCACTTTGTAAAAAAAAAAAAAAAAAAAAAAAAAAGGTAGAATTATGTATAAAAAGTAGGTTTCGGTGACTATATTTGCTATATACCATAGGAGGACAAGAGACATTAAATATATAAAAAATATATTTTATACAATTAATACGTAAACAGGGGAAGGGGATGGTTACATAATCGTAGTGAAAACAAGAATATGCAGGTTCATATAAAAATAGCGAAAGAAAAATAAAAAGCATAAAAAAATGAAGGTGGGTGGTGATTTTAGGCAGCGAGTTTCGTCATGTAGACTTCATCAAGGGGTATTCAATCTCCCACCGCTATTCCCAATGGGGGAAATAGAGGCAGGGCCCTATTCAATGCTATTTTCCCCGACAGCATTGAACAGGTATCGTGGCAAAACGTTCCCGACTTCGCAAGCAGTCAGGCACGTTCTTCCGAGAATGGCTGGAATTGTCGAGCTCCTGGCCGCAGCTCGACGATTTCCGACAGCATCTCATGGGCACACCCCCTTTTCGGCGCTCGTCAAGCGGAACATCGAATCCCGCCTGCCGAGCGGACATCGAGCCGGCTGAAAACGGGACCGGGTCATGGCTGCCGGGCCAGCCCGACAGTCGTGACACCGGATTGAAAATCACCCTATGACTCCTTGAACATAGTACAACAATATATAAATTCTGCATATCAGATTATAATATAAGCATAATTATTTATATAATTATTTTAGAAATATGTATCAGGTAAATTCTTACTATATAGCATGGCGGACCTTTGTGTATGTGTGGTAGTGGTGTACATATTGCTAGTGATCAGCTGCGAGTGACACAGTCAGCCATCATGTATGACTCCATAAAATGTGCAGTGTGTGACCAGTAGTGTAAGCGATAAAAAAAAAAGTTCATTTAACAACTGCCTCGAACAGGAGAGTCTGTACTCATGGATGTTAAAAGCAAGCGGAAATAAAAATACTCTAATTATATCAGGGGCTAAAATACCATATTTGCATAGTATTTTGGAGATGTAACGCAAATGTTCTAATCTCATGGTGGATAGTTAATAATTCAGAGCGCACTTGTAAAAGCACAGACAAAAATAAGCTTATCTGCACAACACCTGCCGAACAAGCCTGAATGTAATGAGGGAGGGGGCGGTAAGTTACCTGGTGACAAGTGATGAGTAGTGCAGTCCAAACAAAGAACCCCGAAATGGCCTGAGCGGTGGTCGTCATGAGGAACATGGGCTGCTCGATGGTGAAAGGTTGCTCTTCCAGCATCCTGGAGGAATTTGGACTTCCAGATGTTACTGTAGCAGGAATGCTAACTGCTGGCAACCCTGTGACCATACCTGTACCCTCTTGAGAGGGGTCACCTGCACTGGGTATCATCATTGTGTCCTGGAAGAAGGGGAAAAAAAAACAGACATTAGTAACCACAATAGATGGATACATTCAACTAGCTACATACTCCAATATGAGAACGCATAGCTCCCACTGCCTGGCATGAGCTGGCAGGTCCAGGGCAGTTCTGCTAAACTTGGGTGCTTTTTTTTTTTTGCCGAAAATGTGACCTAGTTCAAACACAATGAGACTACAATTCATGAGAAGACTATGAAGATAATTTGATATATGACACTTGTATATTGTATGTTAAAGTGTATAAAGAACAAAACTTGCATTGGAAAATGGCTGCTAAATTGTAGTGCTTTGTATAAAGATTCATATACAATATATTGTACACATACACACACACACACACAAGTGTTATATGAAATAAGCATCCTCCTTGTGCGTCCTAGTTACATTGTGCTGCGACTTCTAAGATAACATTGCAAATATAACAACCTTCAAAAACCTATGTAAGAATTGCATAAAGTGACAAAATAGTCCACAAATAAACAAAATAAAAAAATAGTGGTTCCTCCCGTGAATCCAATGCACCAAAGTAACAAAAAAAATGTATAGAGTCAGGAAATGAAACCTGAATTTTAATGATCTTCACCGTTATTAAATTGTATTTTTTAGAATTGCTTTCAGTTTGGAGCCAAAGACTTGGGGCATACTTTAACAGCCATGATTCTCGCAAATTTCCAGCTCAAAGGGCACATTTCTCACCAGCTTGAGGAAACGGCTGGGGAAAACAAAACTATAGTTTACAGTAGGTCAAGCTATAAAATTGCTACACTCAAAATCCCCTCATTGGTTATTCAATGCGTCTGTTTTTGGATGGCTTTTCTGCCGAGACAGGTTAGACTTTGTTTAAAGTCGATCTACATCTGCAGAAAATAGTTGAAAATGGACACATTTTTGACTAACACACATGGATCGGCAGGTAATTCGCTGACTGTTAACTGTAAATTTGACAGAAAATCATTGAGAAATTCATATTTTCTGTCTGTAGGAAAAGTATGCACTGAATCTGCTTTCATCTTTCTATTCTTTTCATTTGCATTTTTCTCAACCAATTATGTTTTTGGAAACACAAATAGAAACCACCATTGCTTACAGCAATCACTACTGAACAATATTTGGCCAAGCATTATTACAACTTTAACAGGGTAAGCATAATGTAACTAATACATACGTATACATTTCTGATTATCATAGCGTACACGAGAATTCTCTTTTATTAGCATATTAAAACACTATTGCAGCCCCCAAAATGGTTCCTGCAAGAGAGTGTACTTTAGAATTGCCACAACAAACTTAATCTATATACACTTACAATAATGCCTGCAGGCATGACATGATCTGTAATGGTTAGTTGGCTAGGACATATTTATATCATGCACTTAACAAAATGAAAGATGTATAAAATTACAAATTGTTACCTTAGCACTCCCACATAACCAATATTTAAGAGCAACAAAAGCGGTTCACATTTTCATAGGATTGCTTGAGGGATGGCTAATTTTGTCCCATTTAAGAAAAATCTGGTGGAATTTTTTTTTTATATAATAAATAAAAAGTTTTTTTTTAAAGTGTCAGGTAAAAAAAACTGCCTACCCAGGCCAAAACGGGAGCACCAGAAAAGGTTAATGTGTGGGATTGGACATTGGCATTGGGAGACCTGGGTCTGTCCACTGAATCTGTTAATAAACTTATGCTACCCATACACTTATGTGGTCTGATTCGATGAGACATCGAAGTGCAAAGTCCATCGAATCAGATTTCATCTTGTGGTGCAAAAAAGTACCACCTTTCAGCACCCGATGTTGCATGGCATCTAGAGATGGCACATCGGGTGCTGGAAGAGGGCAGCGGAGTAGCATAGCGCTAGAATTACTGTAGTAAGGTGGCAGGGGTCAGCGGTGGCAGCAGAATTGTTTAAAACACTGGGAAGTCCTCTGATTGTCTGAGAGAGCTCAGCATTTTTGTATTTATTAGTTTTGTAAGATACAGTGGCTGCCTGGGAATCCTTCAGTCCTGGATTTGTCTTTTATCATTGTATGACTTGCGGTCACAGGATTTTTCACACTCACTTGATATAAATGCAGAAGATCCACACAAATCTCTTTCAAGAGAGACCCAGACAAACTTATGATGCCTGTTTTCAGTATGACTAAGTCTGACAACATTTTTTCATAAATCATTTAAAATTGATTCTCAATGATTTTAACGTATACACAGCGGTACCCAAGTGCCAGCCTGGTACAATCAATACATTAACCAATCATTTACATAGAAGTCATCGGACTCATAGTTCTATGGTGACACCATTGTAAAGACTGATTAATAAAAAAACAGTGAACTGTAACCCTGTCTGACATTATGCAGTGTGCAAACAATGATGTTCTGCAGGATAAATTCTCTCACCGCCAATGTGAACTCAATGACTACATTTCTAGTAAAGACAAGTAAATGTGTACAAAACTATTGATTGAAAGAACAATTAATTTCTATTCAGTAAAATACTGGAGGCACAATTTCAATTCCAATGTCCTGCTAAGAGCTATGCTATGCTTACTATGCACACCACGCAGATATACACCTCTAGCACTTACAAATAAACAAATACAGCTGGCATCATTTAATGAAGATCACACTCGCCCCACATGCTCCCCCAGGAGACTCCGAATCACCTGCGATTATCGGTGATTCACCTTAGGAAAGGCTGCGAGATGCCACTTCCGAAAGCCAGCCAGCTTTCACTTAGTGCAAATAGAAGTAGGCAGCTGCCACACCTGCTTGCCCCCCGACGCCACCCCCACCAATACAAAAAAAATATGCTGCTAGTGCGATACCCCCGATCCGCTGGTGCTCCAAACCTCTCCTACAGCTTGGGATTGGATTTAATACATGGATTTTTATAGGATTATGGACAATATTTTATAAAACACAAAAACACAAAGATTTAGTGACAAGCTGATTTCTCTGGAATCAGTTTAAAGGCGGTATTCAATCAGTTACGGTATATTCCACAGGGGGAAAGATCGGTAATTGCCTATTCAATGCTGCTGTTTCCAGCAGTATTTAAGGCGGTCAGTTTCATCTTTTTTATATATATATTTTTTTTTTTTAAAGACAAAATGGTTTGATCAGAAACGGCCATGGATTGTTGAACATGCGGCTGTTTTCCAGCAATCCTCGAACGTTTTTCCGACACCCGACAGTGGTAACATTGAATTCCGACCGTCGAGTTAGTGTTGGAAGCTGGCGAAAACGTCCAGGATTCCTACTGTAGGGACATTCCGGCAGTCAGAATCCTGGAATGAATATCCTCTAATTCTTATAAAACTTTCCTTCCACAGTCTTGAGTCCTCCCCTGGTCTAATTACATAATTATCCATGCAAACAGTATGTACTGTATTAGTTTTGATCTGGAGTTTGACCTCTAGACCTTTCTTCTGCAAGTTTCTATACTCCCTTTTTACCCTAGCCTTTCAATCAACCCTCAGTTTCACTCTCCTTTTTCTTTCCCCCTCTTAATAAAGAAATAAAAAAAATAAAACATTGACAGAGTATTTATATTTGTCTCTTGACATACCGTATATACTAGAGTATAAGTCGACCCGAATATAAGCCGAGGCACCAAATTTTACAACAAAAAACTGGGAAAACTTATTGACTCAAGTGGGACCCTCACTCAAGTATAAGCCGAGGAGGGCTTTTTCAGCATAAAAAATGTTCTGAAAAAGTAGGCTTCGTATAACCATCATGACAGCCCTGCTTTTGGTGCCTCCTTGATGGTTAAGGTACGTCACTACCTTGAGTTTGTCTAAAAAGACTCTTAACTCTTAGAGACTCTTAGGAGGTGGCTGCCTCTTAACTGATCTTTGAAGTGACATATCGCACTCCAAAACAGCCATTGCTTCTCTCCCATTGGAGGCCATGCCGCTCTCCTCTTGAGACCACTTTCCTTGGGTAACTGCACCTGCTACGTGTGCCCCCCATCCATACATGCTCGGTCCCTTGGTAAGAACTAAAAACTTGTGTAATTCTAAGGATGTCACTCTTATATCCAGATATTGAGCCCACAAGCAATGGATTTTCTTGTTTTTGCACCTAGACTTACTCTTGTCAGTTTGTTCTTGGACATGTATGTATGTATGTATGTATGTATGTATGTATGTATGTAAGTAGACCCCACTACAGAGGCTTCATCTTCCACTGTGCCCAGGTAACTATGCCGATTGCTGAGGTCATAATTCCTAACAGCTGCAGGCCGTCCTCTATTAATATAGCTTGTCTCCTCATCATGCATTCTGCTAAGTCCTGTATCCTTAGACACCTTTTCTTGGACAAGGATATCTGGAACCGCACAGTGTCTATTTCCACTCCTAGAAATTGAATAATTTGGGTAGGAGGCATACGGCTCTTTTCGTTTATTATCCCTCCATGACCCTTCAGGTAATCAAGGGTAATACTTAAAGCGTCTTCCACATCTAATGCAGTCTCTCCTGCTATAAGGATATAATCCAAGTATGACAAGATCCCTTTTTCGCGGAGTCGGGCTATAAGAGTAATCAGTATCTTCGAAAAGACTCGCTTTGGAGATGTTAGACCGAACGGCAGGCATCTGAACTGGAAAGGTTTGCCAAACAGAAAAAATCTCAGAAACTTTCTGTGGCTTTGGTGTATTGGGATGTAGTAGGAGTCTTTTAAATCTAGCGAGACCAAGACTCTTTTTCTTGACTCCTGCTAGAATGGAGCTCAAAGTTTCCATGTTGAACTTTCTTTATCAGCAATACATTCAATCTTCTCAGATTGAGAATAGATCTGAATCCTCCTGTGCTCTTTACCACTAAAACCCCTTCTTGTGCTATAATGTTGGTACAAGTTCTATCGCTTTTGCTTCTGATAATTGTCCATCAGTGCCTCTTAAGTTGTGGCTTAATGACTTTGTTTGTTCTTTCTCTTTCTCTTATCACAGACAACACTCTCTTGTCCTCTATTTATTCTTCCCAGACCCTTCCGAAGGTCAATAATCTTGCTCCTATCTGGGAAAACAAGAGATAGTCACTGTCTTGTATACCCTCTTGTTGACGGATGAAAGGAGCTGCATGAGGTACCACCTCCCCTCCTATAATATGGGCGCCCTGATCTGTAACTCCTTGATTCCTTAAACTGTTGCTTAGGAGTATAAGGTACTGAGAGTGTATTATTTCTGTCTTGAGATAACCAAACAGACTTTCCTCCAGTTTTCTTGTGGATCATAGCATCCAGCTTGTGTCAAACAAAAAAGCACCTTCAAAAGGCAAAGAAGCAAGACTGTTCTTAGAATGTTAGTCAGTGCTCCAGTTTTTAAGCCATAAAGCCCTACTGGCCATGATACCTGTAGCCATAGATTTGGCGGAAAAAGACACGAAGTCTAAAGAGATTTCGCATTATAGCTGACTGCCTTCTGAATGATTTACAAGTTTCGTAAAAAGGTACTGTCTCGAAATCTCCTCAATATTCTTATACATTTCAGTACCCCATAATCTGAGAGCTCTTGCCACAGAAGCTACCGCCACACCAGCCTTCAGAGACGTTGCTGAAGAAATATGCACCTTCTTTAAAGAATTCTCTATTCTTCAATCAATAGAGTCCTTGAAGGAGGCTCCATCCTCTAAAGCAGGCATGTCCAAACTATGGCCCTCCAGCTGTTGTGAAACTACAAGTCCCATCATGCCTTGCCACAGTTTTGCTACTAGGGAATGCTAAACCTATGGCAAGGCATGCTGGTATGTGCAGTTTCACAACAGTTGGAGGGCCACAGTTTGGACAGGCCTGCTCTAAAGGAATCGTAGTTTTAGAGGTGAGTTTGGCCACTGCTGCCTCCACCTTACGCACTGAAAACCACAAAAGAAACTGTTAATCTTTAAATGGATACATACGTTCCCGTCTGGGAACTCAACCCAATCTCTTTTTCATAGTAAGCTACTCCTTAGAGATCAGATCCTTTATCATGTTGTGTACCGTAAAAAATCTTCCTCTTTTGGAATGATCTTCAAACAGCAAATATTGACCAATTTTTGCTGTTTGCTGTTCAACGATTAATTCCTTTTTAGTAACAAAGGATTTTTTTATCCGAGCCAGAAGTTCTTTTAACATATCTGGTTGGGTTGCCGCCACAGGCAGAACATTACTTTCCACAGATCACATAGATTTCTGAGGTTCTGTCACTTTATCTTCATCTTCACAATGTTTCTTCTTTGTGGGTCTCTTTTTTGTGGTGAAGAAGGCACACTAAGGGCATTCTCTGGTTTATGGGAGGAAGGCTCCATATTGCATCTGCGCGGCTATCTGTTTCAACTGAAATAGAAAACCCAGAGCAGCTCTGTATCTTTAGCCTCCCCCCCCCCCCACGACCGGAAGTTGCGACCCCGGAAGTGCAGTGGCCATCTTGACTCCATGAGCCGCTGTCCGCTATTCCTCTCTGCCACGGCTCTGAACGAGCTTCTGCGCTGCAACCATGCGCTGTCCTCTACCAGAGTACTCTGAGGCAGATAAATGGAGGCAAAGCCGACGAAATAAGGGAAGAGCAACAAATGCTATACAAAAGCTTACTTGATAGTGTCAGGTGGAAAGTTATTAAAAGGTCAACCTGCACCTCATTATCCTCAAGCCATGGTAAAAGAGGTAAGCCCCAATCCAAATAAAAGCTACCCTACCATGCCTAAACTTTTAGGAGACAAAAAAAACAAACACATCGGATTAGGGGAGGGGCGAAGTTATGTACCATAGATGGGCAGTCCTTAGGAAAGAAAATCATCCTGTCTAAACCTAGTAATGGCTGCCATGGGGATCGTAGAAGATATAACTTTAATTATATATACTATAAAAGTATATTGGTTTGCATATGTTTTGCTAGTTACACATTAATCACCAGCGCACCCGCGCAATGCATCTTTGGGACCGGGAATGCCGCTGGATAGGAATCCACTGGCCGCTGTGGACACTGGGGTACCAGGTGAGTATGTTATAAAAAAAAAATATAAAAAATATAAAAAGGATATTCCAAAATGCCGAATAAACCCTAATCCGAAATGCTTGTGGTCCTGAGCATTTGAGATAAGGGACACTCTACCTGTATATAGTATACAATGTGAAATAATAACAGATAAATTATGAAAACAGACATTTTATTCTGAGGTTAGATGTTGCCCAACAGCTGCTCTTTATTTGGCCTGATCGTATTTTCTCACCAGCCATTTCAGGCTCTTCATTCTACACTGGTTAATTATAGCCAAGAATCAAAACACATTCTTGTGACCAACCTATTCATAAAACCAGACTACTGTAATCCAGTAATGCAAGGCTCAGGAATCCTCACGCTAGGTTACTAGGCTCCATGTTACTGGTATAAAGGAGTTGCTGCACCTCGTGCTTCCCAGTGAATTCTAGATTGTTCAACCTCGCCAAGTCTTCATAATTCTGCCAACATTACTATGGATCTTCCAAGTAATTCTTCACAAGCATAAATACCAGAACACACCCTGCAGTGACACATTAGCTGTGATGTTTCCTGCTCATCTATGCACCGATACATTTCCTTTCACTACACAACACCCTTAACCTCTTGTCTCAGCTTGTGTTGCCTGTAGGGCTTGACAACAGATCAGTCAAATACAGTACATTGCATATTTGGCAGATAATGTTGCCAAACTGATTTGTCTTGAATACATTTGCTTAGTTAGTAGACTGTATGCAAATTAAAACATACAAGTGGTTTCCTTGTTACAACACCTATGACACAACATATCCGTCTTCTGCAAGATTCGAAAATGTCCACATGCACACGCATAGAGGTTAATCCTAATGCACTTCCATGTGTGTCGCCTCATACTGACTGCCATCTCCACTTGTGACCAGCCTAATGACCACTTGAAATAGGTTTCATTGAACCATGTGAGGAACTTGGCTATAGGACAGCACATGAGCACTGTGATTGAATGCTGCATACGTTATGGACACAAGAGAAGAAAAAGACTTGCTGTATTTTAATTTTCTTCTTTTACATACATACAATCACATATGAATAGTTTTATTTTTATCGATCACACACACACAATCTATATATCGATAATTACACACACTTAAGAATATAGTTTGCTTAATTACTGTAGACATTATAAAAGGAATACATTTCCCAACATTCTGGTTGGCGTTACAAATACCAGAATAACCACAAATGTCATGAGAACAGTGTAAGGGAAACCCTAACCTTATCTGCTTGTCCTTGGTTTTAAAAGATCTAGATCAGTGGCTCTCAACCCCAAGCCTCAGGACCCCCACACAGTGCACGGTTTCCAGGTCACCAGCAGCTGCCCTCTGTATCACCAACTGTCACATTTTGAAAACGCACAGGCGACCTGGAAAACATGAACTGTGTGGGGGTCCTGAGGACCAAGCTGGAGAACCACTGCTCTAGATGGTTATGGTATAAAGCACAGGTTCTCAAAGTTAGTCCTATGGACCACACACACACAGCACATGTGTTTTAGGTCTCCTCACAGAATCAAGTGAAATAATTAGCTCCATCTGTGGATCTTTTAGAATGTGTCAGGCAGTAATGAGTGCACCTGTCAGGTGACCTGGAAAATATGAACTGTGTGGGGTCCCGAGGATAGAGTTTGAGAACCACTGGTATAAAGGATCAACAGTCATTAGCTTGGAATATAGTTAGTGTACCAGGTGTCCACTCTGCACACATGGATGGTAAAGGACTTTTTCATGTGTCGACCATTGGCACTCCGATCTTTAGTTCTGTTGACAACATGGTATCAACCTATTGACTGTATCAATTCTAGATAAGGGCAATGTATGTTTTTACAATAATAGCAAAGTTAAAACAATTATCACATGATTTTAGATCATGGTTATAGGGGGGGGGGGAATATATGCTTAAGGGAAGTGTGGCTAACCCATTACGGAATGACAGCTTTCTGAGAGGTTATTATTGGCATTATTGGCCCTTACACAATTACACACCCTTACACAATTAAAACATGTTTGTTAAGAGGTTGCCAAAACACTAAAACATTTTTTAGAGGTGTATGTGGAAATGTCCTCTATGTATGAGGAGTGGGCGACCGCGATCACTCAAGGGTCCAATTAGAGGGAATCAAATGTAAATCAGTAAGTCCGGTCCAAGATAAACCCCTGACGCGTTTCGCTGCTTGGAAAGGTGCAGCTTTATCAAAGGGAATCATTTGATTCCCTCTAATTGGACCCTTGAGTGATCGCGGTCGCCCACTCCTCATACATAGAGGACATTTCCACATACACCTCTATTACTATTGGCTACCAGCTCACCACTCTGTTGGCCCATACCACTAGCAGGAATCGAGGTTAGACATCCTTGTTCTCCAACATTGAACACTTGGTCTCACAGACCCCGCCAACCTTAAGGACACCTGCTCAATATTTCCCAGAGATCGTAACCTCTAGCGACGCAAGACACCCGTGGCTTTATTAACATCCAGCCTACAACATCAATGGGTCCCACTTAAGTGGTCGTACAGTCGCATTCATCTGAGGACATCTCTACCAATAACTACACTCGGGATTGGACATTCCAAAATTACAAGTGGTAACTATCAGCCCAGTGGGCACCCGCACTTTATTTACCAGCTATACCCCTTATTTCATCATTATATATCATCCACTGGTCATATACATTTCAGCCTCCGGTCCAGATTTTTTCTTAAATCACCATTTTTATACATTTTTCATTTATTACTGTGTCATGTATGTCATGTTTTTAAATTGTTATTAAATATTATATGATCTTTCATCAAAACAGCGCCACTTTCTTTCTTTTCTTTTTTTAACTTGAAAGTCAGGAGCTGATTGGCCGGTGATAAAGTACCAGGCACTTTATCACTTCTCCTCTGTTATCACTGCTTCATACATCTACTCCTCAGTGAGAACATCTCATCTAGCACCAACCAGTGGAAAACAGAACACGGACTGACCTTTGGTTTAATGGTGTGTTCACACAGTAAGATTCAGACTAATGACCAATTTTAACTACCCGATTTTGGCTAACTGCACTTAAGATTTACACCATCTTGCTATTTGGCCCTAGGCCAAATACATTCTAGAAGGACATAGTCAAGATAGACATGCCTGCCCAGTCCATTTAGCCATGCAATACCGATGCCGCACACTGGGATCGCATGCAGCTGAACACTGCAATTTTGACTAACTTTCTATGCAATTTTGACTATATACTCAAAATTGCATAGCAAGTTAGTCAAAATAGGTAGACAGACAACATTGTACCGTGTGTACACAGCTTAACAGTTCTAGATTGTTTGTTAATAAAACAATAGTACTGTAACAAAAATAAAATTCGTTAGGTCAGGGGTTCCCAACCTGGGGTACTCCAGACCGCACACAGCCAGCAGCCAGGCACAGATGGAGCCGATTCCTGACCACACACTACTCCTCCGCTACTCCTAAATATAAGGACACGTATACTGCTCAATTCCACTTCACTCGTAAGTCCTGTGGATATTTCAAATTGAGAGGAGGGGTACTCATAAAGGAAAAGGCTAAGCAACAGGTACAGGAGAGGAGACAGGTTGGGAAGCACTGCATTAGGTTATAAACACTGCTGTTAAATGGAAAGGTGCAATAACAGCCAATAATTTTCAGGGAGGGAAGTTCTAAAAAAGCGATTCCCAAATGGTGTGCCTTGGCCTCAAGTTGGTGGTCCAGGACCAAATCAAGTTATTTATGGTGACTGATTGGAAACCACTAATGCTGGTTTTACCTTTCAAAGCATGTGAACGAAGATTAGAAGAAGGCGTATGGGGATTGTCTCCAGCCTGTGCCCCTTTACCCTGGTGGGACAGAGTCCATTCAAGCACTGTGACCTGCTTCCATAGAGTACACAGCATGAACAGCGGTTTTGCTCTCTGAGAGAGCACTTACCCTCACGCGGTCCAGCCATGCTGTCCTGGAAGGTACGGCGTCCAGCGGTGCTGCGCTGGGCCCTTCTTCCATCCATTCTGCCTGTGTACGCCCTGCAAGGTTACAGGAGGTAATGGACGCCGGCGGGGGTGATTGAGCGGTAGCGCTGTAGTTGCGCTGACTCCATCGCCACTCAGTAAAAAATAAAAAATGTAAATAAAAGTAAAAAGCTTACTAGCAATCCCAGTAGAGAAAAACTGGTGCACCTGCTTCCTGCAGGCACCAACAAAAAAACTGACTGTCCTAGCATGGAAGTGGGGTTATAGGGGAGAGTTGGTGCCCGGCCCTCTGGATCCACCTACAACCCTGATGTTATCCCTGTGGGACCCAGGGGTATCACCAGCAGATGAGCGAAGGGGTGGATGGCTTTCCATAGGGTTCTGCTATGGAAAGTCATCCACCCCATGGGGAAAATGGCTTAAAGTGGCAAAAATCACTCAGTGTATATGGACCTTTAGCCAGCTGTGTATGGACAAAACATTACCACCAATCCCACAGGTCCGGAGACCTTTCAGATAAGGACAATGGTACATTCAGCTGCTTAATGTATGTGGCAATTGCTGACCCATGCTAATGAAGACCTGTTTGACCCAGCCATTTAACATAAGTGTAAAAGAACCTGGAACTTTCCAATTTGGCCATGCTGCCGCTGATGTACAGCCATATTTATTTGATTTCCTATTACTTAGTAATAATCAAAACCTACACTTTAATATCATCTGGCATTTGACCCTTTCAGGTCCTGTGTGTCCTGGTAAGGATTACACATAATGTGGCTGAGCTCTTTCTTGCAGCACTACCTCCCCTATTTAGAACACACACACACACACACAGAGAACTGGGCCAGCTCTTAGCCCTCTGAATGAAACTCAGCATGAAGAGATTAAGCAGCAAAGGCCTGGCCTGTGTCAGGCTTCATCAGGTTTTGCAAGAGAATATGGGTCAAAACAACCAAATACAAAACAAAAAGGATTAGAGCAGAAACACAAAAGGATCAAGGAGTCGCTGGCTGCATAGAAATATTATTGTTGACATTTACTTGCTTAATAAAACCAATCTGAGCACACAGATATATAATAAACAGAATTATTACATCAAATATTCTATACAGAAACACAGAATGTGAAGGGAATTATCCGCACCTCTGCATCATCTGCATGTCCTTTTATTTGTGGAAGGATGACCAGATATTTTCTAAGCTTTATTAAAAAAGCAATATGTTTGCCCCATAAATTCCAGAATTATATTACACAATTCATCCTACTGAGACACTATTCCATGTCTTGTTACATCTCCTGCCAGCAGGTAGAATGCCAGCCTTTCCCCCACCCCAGACTACCGTTCCTCTGTCCACATCCAGGCATTCCATTGCTCTTTTGGATCAAAAATGTTCCTAGCACTAGAGGTGTAATCTTACCAGTGTCCTTTGCAGTGACTGTAAAGGCCCCCATACACTAGCCGATTTTGGTCAGATTTCAGCCAGATCAGTCGGATCTGGCCGAAATCGGACCAAAATCGGCTAGTTTTGATGTCCCCTCAGATCCGATGCGCGGTGCCGTGCGCATCGGATCTGCGTCGGGTGGTCGGACCTGCTGCACGTCCGACCACCCGACTTGGGACCTAGTGGGGCGGCGCGGCGGTAGAGGGAGCAGGGGGGGCTGGGGACGCTGCGGGGGACACAGGCGGCATAGAGCCGGGCAGGGGGA
The DNA here is from genome assembly GCF_055691185.1 of Crinia signifera. Taxonomy (NCBI): domain Eukaryota; kingdom Metazoa; phylum Chordata; class Amphibia; order Anura; family Myobatrachidae; genus Crinia; species Crinia signifera. Next base: position 57,892,016 of record NC_139224.1, read on the forward strand.
GCCGGCCGGGAGCTGTCAGTAATGAATAAAAAAAAAAGCCCATACAATGAATGGGCGGCCTGTGATTGGCTGAGCGCTCTCTCAGCCAGTCAGCAATTGGCTGAGAGAGCGCTCAGCCAATCACAGGCTGCCCATTCATTGTATAGGCTTTTTTTTTGCGCACTGACAGCTCCCGGCTCTATGCCGCCTGTGTCCCCCGCAGCGTCCCCAGCCCCCCCCAGCAGCCCTGCTCTGTAGCCCCCCCCCCTGCTCCCGGGTTTTTTACATGTGATAAATCGAGACGATTTATCACATGTAAAAAATGGCACATCAAGTGCTAATCTAATCAAGCTTCCCCGGGGAGCAGCCGGGGAAGCTCAGGGGGAAGTCGGGGGCGACTTGTCCTAAGGACAAGTCGCCCTAGTGTATGGGGGCCTTAAGTGTATCTCCATATCAGCTGATATATTGTTGATTTTTAAGCATGTCAAGCCAGTCCTCGGTGCAATGTGAAAGCTCCATAGTCAAAATACCGGGTCAAAAAACACAGTAATTTCAACCGTGTTAAAAGAAGGATCCTACACGGTTCAAAGCCAATCCATTTTGCAGTGTGAAAGCCTCAGACCCGATATTTTGAACACATGACTGTGCTACAGAAGGGGATAGGCTGTCTCCCTGCCTGATGACACAATCCTCAATCAGGAAACAAGAGAAATTGCATTGGAAGTAGTGGAGAAGCATTGCTGGCATATTTCTACACTACAGAGCATACAGTTATGGCAACATGGACTGATGAGGAGGGGAGGGAGGAGCTTAGAATAAAAGGGGAGGCAGACATTGCCAGGCAAATCACTGGCACTGCAAACGATTCTAATTCAGGTCAGTTTACCATGATCACTGAGGTAGGTGCATATGGTCAATAAAGCAAACTGATGGTCAGAGCCTCATTTGGCTTTGTAATTTCAGTTCAATAATTGTTGTGTGTGTATTGGGGGGCTAGTTGTTCTGGCTGTCTGATAACAGTTTGGACAGATTTAAATTTTAAGCATCTCTACCTGAGGTATTCCATAGAGGAACAACTTCCCACAGGCAGAGAAAGCTTCAAATGAACGCTGCTCAGAAAGTATTCCATTATTAGAATACTATTTGTACAGAATAGAATCATAAAACAGTAAGAACATATCATTTTGTATACAATGTAAATTGAACGATACTACCCATTAACAGACAAGTGTTTGCTTTCTTTAAGAAATGTACAAGTCCACTCTGTTCTTGTGTACAAGTCCAGTTCTGTTCTTGGTGTTTATCATCATGGCATACATAGATGCTGCCACCATCTGCACTCACACTGCTGCTGGACCTGAGCAGAGCCATTGATAGAGGGGGTATGCCAGGCACAGCACAGACCACACAAACTGCATCACAATGCTCCTTTACTGTCAGCAGAGGGGTTGGCCAGCAACCGTGTTAGTCTGCCATGCACAATGTGAGGCCCCACCCCTAAACCCCCCCTCTTCCATACATTGCCACAAGTATAGTGGCCCATACATCTGAGCAGCGGTTCCCTATGCTGTCCAACTGGAAAACATGACAAAAATACTGACCCTTATTTGTTGTGCACGGGAGATATCCAAAATGTTGTATTCCCCTGGCCCAATCAACGGCAAAATGTGGAAGTGCCCTGATACTTCCTGATTATTTGGGTTCCACCATGGCCCTAGCTGTGTGGAGTTTGTATATTCTCCCTGTGCTTGTGTGGGTTTACTCTGGTTTCCTCCCACAATGCAAAAATAAATATACTGGCAAGCTAATTGGCTCCCAACAAAATTAACCCTAGAATGTGTGTGTGTATATGTGTGTGTGCACATGTGGTAGGGAATATAATTGTAAGCTGCATTGGGGCAGAGAAGGATGTGACTGTTCAAATATTCTCTGAAAAGCGCTGCGGAATATGTACGTGCTATACAAATAACTTCATTAATAAATAAATGTGACACTAGAAGGGTGTACAGGTGTTTTATACCATTATCTTATACAATGTTGTTTGCCCATAGTGTATAGGACCACCAAACAACATTTCCAGATTTGAACCATAAACTTTATGTGTAAAGCTAATGTTACAGAAAACTCGATCATGCCTTCTATGTATGCAGAACAGCAGCACTCAAATTGAACACAATGGGGAGGCTTAATTACTAAATTCCATGGAGCGCAGTTAGATCAGCCGCTATTTGAAACCTTCATTCAGAGAGCGGCCACTTGTAGAGAAGGCAAAAAAGAATGAATCGTGAATCAGGAGATTTAAGTAATCTGAAATCTGCACAGCAGCATCCATTAGCCTGAGCTAATACACTATCGCCCCCATACACTAAGGCGATATACATGCAATTTGGGCATGATGGTAGACTGAGGTGCTGCCACTGAGCAGGGAGGGAGGTGCAGGAGGGGAGGCGGCTGGACTCGGAGGAGACCTTGCGGCGAAGATGCCTCGCGCAGCCAGCTGCAGAGGCCTTATGACCTGCTACGGATTTCACTGGCTGCAGGTGCGACGCAATGCGCATTGCATCACACCTCTTGTCATGTACATGCAATCTGAGCACTGTACATGCGATTTATCACCTGAAAATCGCATGTAAAATTGCCTAAAATGCATGTATATCGCCCTAGTGTATGGGGGCCTTAAGCCATACACACTGTAGTGACAAGGATTCGTTCCAATATCCCCATTAGCCCAGATCACCCGTAAACAATGGACCAATGTTAATGAAGGATGGAGCGATCACTATTTTGTCCTTTATTAACATACATTACTAGGTTTGATGTGCAGAACAAACCTAGGGTCACTGCAAGCACTTATCGCATATATACACCCTCAGCGATATGCTGATTCCAACTGCCACCATATCGCCCAGTGTGTATCTGTTTTTAAGCTAGAGTTTACAAATAATGACAACCTAATAGTAAGTGGGATTGTAACTCCATACACTGAAATCAACACTGTAATATATGTAGCATACTGAAGTCACACTCAAAGAAAATGCATGCAGTACTGTATGTTCCCATTGGAATAAACATGTGATCCCAGGGATTTGTCCACCTCTAGTTGCAGCTGTGTAGTAATCGCCAAAGAACACAGAATGATTCCGAAGCACCCCAGCAACACTGTAAAGGTCTAGGGGTTCTCTGCTACATCAAACAATTTGTTGCCAATTTAAAAAAAAAAAATCTATATTTACTTTATGCCATTTAAAACAGCTGCGCCATTTCTATGACTACATGTTCGAACAATGTATTTCTACATGTCAAATTATATTGGCTTTCAAAAGGTGTAGAACAAAAGCAGCAAAATGGCATAAAACCCATGGATGAAAGATATACAAACACAGAGCCTTAACTAAACAAAGAATCTCTTTCTAGTTCGGTCACAGCTGATTGCTCACTGCTTACACACACAGAAGTGTAACTTATCCAGACCTGTTGCATATTCCCTCCAAGGGAGCCAGGTAATAAAAGTTACAGGGAAGCAATTAGCTGAGAGGTGAGCTACAGCTCAGGAAACTCACACATGCAAGGGCTCCAGTTACAATCCGCTCCAGGCTGGCATTATACAGTGAACATGGCAACTTTTTACATTTTAACTTTCTGAAGACTCATAAAATTGTTGAAAGTTATGCAAATTCAATATTTCTTTTTTTTTTTTAAACTGACCTTTTTTGTCTAATTATTTATATAAATATTTAACTTGGCCAAAGTCTATTCTGCAAAGTATGATCTCAAATACACATACTATCGCTATGACATTCACCAGTAGCCAATAAGAATCCAGCATTGAAGCTGCAGCTATCAATCATAGCCAATATGAATTTGGCTGATTCTTATGCTGGATACATACTAACCGTTATATTGGGTGATCGATTGATTGATCAGCCAGTGTGTACAAGCAATATGTCAGAACAGTGCTCTTCACAGACATATCGTGTCGGCTGTGTGTATGAGCGATCCACCGAGCTTCTGCACCAGAAGCTGGCAGTGATCGACAGCTCAACTTAGTGCTTAGTGACGTCCGTTGCAAGGGATAGGATAGTGTATATGGAGAACGCATAAATATTAAATATGCTCGCATAGACATTGCTATGGGAACATGGCCGATTCTAGATATTTTATGCCATGCTCTGGTGTCGACGTGCCAGGCTTCCTTCAGGCAGATATCGTCATCATCAGGGCTGGATTAAGGGCCTATGTGGAGTTTGTATATTCTCCCCATGCTTGTGTGGGTTTCTTCTGGATACTCCAGTTTCCTCCCACAATCCAAAAATATACTGGTAGGCTAATTGGCTCCCAACAAATTAACACTATAGAATGAATGAGTGTGTGTACATGTGGTAGGATATACAGTGGAGGTATAGATTGTAAGCTCCACTGGGGCAGGGACTGATGTGAATGTTCAAATATTCTCTGTAAAGCAAAGGAATATGTGTGTGCTATGTAAAAAAACTGTAAAATAAAATCAGATACAGCACCTGACTTGTAAAACAAAGAATAGATGGATGTGCCCTCCAATGGTGAAAGAAAGAGGGTTTCAGGGTGCGGTTAGAAATTTATGAACCACTGTAGTCAAAAGAAATTTAATACATAGGGTCTAAAATATAACATAAAAGTTGCCCCTTTAGGCATATAAAAACAAATACACTTCACATATGCATATCCATATCCATAGTATGTCAATATGGAAATCACTTTGGTGGATTGGTGACAAGAATTTAATCTGTCGGTGTTAGGGGCCCAACGCTTTTCGTCAAAACATGACTTCCTCAGGGGCGAAAACCGATTCGTTTGACTGTGAATCATGATACATTACTGTGAGTACAATATCTTTGAACATTGGTACATTTGAAAACACAAAAATTGAAGAAAGCATATAGAACGTGAGTACGAACAGGTGAGAGGAGGAGAACGAAGAGAGGCAATACATTATTTGTCATCACTGAAATTTATACAAAGCACCCACATCCAATTAAGTGAGCATTTGACTAAGTCGATGAAGCAATTAAAGGCATTTATAAAAAAAGATTGGTACTTGTTTCCTAGCACGGCCACAATCTTGTGGATCGTGTACCTTTAAGTTAAGGTACACGATCCACACGATGGACCCGATTTCCTTTGAAATCAGGTCCATTTTGCCGGCAAAGGTACAAAATCGGGGGCATCGCGTCGGTCGGGACCATTAACATTGGTCCCGACGCGATGCCCCCGATTTCCCCATAGGCTTCAATGTTAAAATATTTTTTAACATTGAAATCGTGAGGATCGCGTCGGTCTTGTGCCATTATAATGGCACAAGATGAGATGGACTTGATTAAGTCCATCTCACCTTTAAAAAAATGTGAAAAATGTGAAATGGGCCAATATGACCCATTTAACATTATAGATGTCCCCGTCGTCACCCCACAATAGACGCCAACCCGAAGCGTGGCGAGCGCAGCGAGCCCGCGAGGGGCGGCGGTGCGCGTCCTCCGACCTTTTCATTCCCCTACTATCCACGTCGGCGTGGAGTTGAGAATAGAATAGTGTGGCGAGCGCAGCGAGCCACCGAGCCCGAAGCGTGGCGAGCCCCGCGAGGGGACGCGTATAACTTCACAGGTACACGCGTCCCCTCGCGGGGCTCGCCACGCTTCGGGCTCGGTGGCTCGCTGCGCTCGCCACACTATTCTATTCTCAACTCCACGCCGACGTGGATAGTAGGGGAATGAAAATGTCGGAGGACGCGCACCGCCGCCCCTCGTGGGCTCGCTGCGCTCGCCACGCTTCGGGTTGGCGTCTATCGTGGGGTGGGGTTTACGTCGTTAAATTTGGGGGTCTAGGGAATATTTTACATTGAATCCAATGTAAAAGGGACCCGATTTACATTTCATTCAATCAAAAAATCGGGTCGAAAATCGGGTCGGTCGCATCGCGTGCGACCAAATCGCATGCGATGCGATCGACCCGATTTTTCCGACACGACCACCCCGATGTAAATCGGGGTGGCCGTGCTAGGAAACAAGTACCAAAAGATTTATAAAAAGACATTTATAAACAAAGGGGAAGCATAACTAGATTCTAGATTTATTTATTTTTTGCGGGGGAGATTTTTTAAAAACCATGATGTAATATTAGCCCACAGCGGATGATTTATTCGGTACGGATTCTATACCGTTACCTAATATATATATATATATATATATATATATATATATATATATATATATATATATATATATATATATATATATATATATATATATATATATCCATCCCATTTGTTTTACTTACAGCTATTTATCTCAGATTATTCAAATATCCCATCTACTTTTATAATATTTATTGAAAAACATCACCTTCCTTATAGGACTTTAAATAAGGTGATAATACAGGATGGCATGTGGCGTGTGCCGTGGAATGCGCTCCTGACCCCCGATGCTGAGTTGCCCCATCTGCAGTCAGCTGCAGCAAATTTAGACCCCTGCTGTGGGTGTCGAATCCCGGCACCACAGCGTAGACCAGCGGCATCACCATCCACAAAGCTGCAATACTGGCAAGTCATTTATTACAAACTAGACTGAGTGAATTACCAGTCTCATGCACAAAATATATAATTACAAACAAAGTAACAATTGCTTTTAGTATTAAAAATATATATTTTTTAATACATTGTTGCATTCCACATTGTACTGTTTAGTATATTTTATGAAGTCAGTATGTAGGATGACCGTTCTTGTTATTAATTAACTGGTGGCCACCCAGTATTTTTTTTATAAAAAAAATACATTTTAAATATATTACAATAAAACTAAACAACTAACATTTATGTTGGTGCATGTGCTTTCATCCGTGGTGCAAATATTTTAAAGAAAAAGTTCAGTGCTTCCACTGCTTCTTTCTTTACAGATTTGCGATTTAACAATGCTAAAAATGTTCCAGGGCATTCTGGGTTATGTAGTTCAACAACAGCTGGAGGGCCAAAGGTTCCCCATCCCTGCATTAGCGGTACTATTTAAATAATACCTGAGCCAATATGACACTTTCACGTATAGCCGTTGCATCACACGTGTCATACATCAGGGTAAGCGCTAGTCCCTGCCATAACGCACGGGGATAGCACAAATTCCCCTGATCAACAGTTACTAAATCTACCCCACAGTACCTTACAGGGGAAATAGTCAAACACAGAGGGGTAAATGTATGAGGCTTAGAGAAGTGGTATCCATGCCCATAAAGAACGTTGTGTGCAGGTGATAACGCTCCAGCCAATCAGCTCCATCCTGTCAATTTACATATTGGAAAAAGAGTTGGGAGGAGCGCGCGTCTAACTGGCAGCTGGTACTGGGGTTGTCAGCCCCAATACAAAGTAAGTGAGAAAAGGCAGGTGTACCAGCGCCGGCTGTTAATAGTGAATAAGTAAACTCAATATAAAAAATATAACATCAACTTAATCCAAAATGACATATAAAAATGACACATGGAATTCCATTGTTACAGGCATATTATATGAAAATCAGGTTATAGAGCATATTACCACTGAAGGTGCTTTGAGAGATATTTGGGATATGTCTCCTTGGGATGTAAAGCGACACATGATTGACCAGGTAGCCAACAGTTTTCAGACAGACAGGAGAGCAACTTGGATTTCTAAACAAGGCTGTCAGAAACTCAGAAAACTGTGGAACAAAAGACCCATCGTGACCCACAACAACCATCAATCTAGGGGAAGATTATCCAGAAATAAGGAGACCATACGAAAGAAAAAAAAGAAAGGGGGAGTATTATTTTTTATTCTTTATCTATTTATACACTTCAGGTGTCCAAGAAAGGAGAGCGCCTATATGCTGAGTATTAACTCCAATTTATCACAGCCAACAGTTTTCAGATGGGTTGTCAGTGGAGATGTGGTAGACGGTATTGTCCACGTTCCCAATAGAAGATGTTTGTTTGATGGTAAACCTGGATAAACAAGCCGTTCTTAGGTCGCCTCGGATCAGCCTCCGGATACACTTGTATTAAGGAGATGGGTTTATATTCCCAATAAAGGGGTGTTTTCCTTTTGGATCAGTGCAGTATGTCCATAGAAATGTCCACCAGTTATCTTGGTAATACCTCAAAATGAACCTCTCAAATGGCTCAACGTGTTTCCCTGAGGTAAAATCCCCCAGCTTCTTCACGATTTTGGATTAAATTGATGTTATATTTTTTATATTGAGTTTACTTATTCACTATTAACAGCCGGCGCTGGTACACCTGCCTTTTCTCACAATTTACATATTGGAGCTGATTGGCTGGAGCATTATCACCTGCACCTAACGTTCTTTATGGGGATAGATATCACTTCTCCAAGCTTCATACATTTACCCTAAAGTAACTGTTTTCAGATGCTAGAGATTTCTCCCTAAATGCCGCCATCCACTAGTGTTACATGGCTACTTTTTATGTGATTCCGACGCATTGCTGCATGGATCACATGAAAAGTGACACATCACGTGTCATTTCCATGCCATTGTGATGTGAGGCGCGTTCCTGTGCGCCTCGCATCCCAGTTGCAGATCCTACGGGCTGTCATGAATATTTGTTGCAGCCCGTAGCCCTAGGTAATATCGCAATACGATACATTATATGCAAAATGGCCGCATACAATGTATACTGAATTTGCCTTTATCTGCTAGCAAAGTCACCTAAGTACCTGGACAGTTTGTTTAACTTGGAGTCCCAATGGAATTTGTCAAAATAGGTGTGAAAATTGCCAAGCAAACCTATGTATTAACACCTTGAGTGCCATTGTTGCTGTAAGAGATCCTCAAAATATCCATTAAAAATGCCAACGCCGCTTACAGCGACTGTTTTTTTTGGGGGGTGCAATATTTAACTAAACGTCAATTAATCGACTTGTTTGTATTCGCATTTATTTATACTTAAAGAATAGTCGCTGTGAGTGATGCTGGCATTTCTAGCAGATATTTTGAGGATTGCGCACAGCAACGTTGGCACTCAATGATTTAAGGTTTTTTACTTTATAACAGATGACATTCTATATAAGATTTAATAGTACTCATGGGGGCAGATGTATTAAGCCTTAACAAGAGATAAATGTAAAGGTGATAAGGAGAGATAAACATCCAGCCAATCACCTGCTAACTGCCATGTTACAGGCTGTGTTTATAAAAAAGTCAGTAAGGAGCTGATTGGCTGGACGTTTATCACCCTTGCATTTATCTCTGGTTAAGGCTTAATACATCTGCCCCAGAGTTTCTTGATCGATTTTCATTTATATCCCTTATTTTCTAGAATACTGCGTCTGCCACTGCAGGGGCTGCAGCCGACTGCTTGAGGGGCCACATGTGTCCCCAGAGGAACCTGTAGCCTTTAACTGTTCCAGACAGTTAGGATTACTGGTCAATTTCATAAGCATTGAACACTGTGTGAACTGGAAGACATATGGTAAATGAGAGCAGCCTTTCAAATTACTATAGCAACGGAAAACAAGATATTCAAGAGAAACAAGGACACCATTACAGAATACAGCACAGCTGTGGGATTTGACAGAACTAGAAGCTACAACCATCCGAATATCACGTACACAAATAAATAAAACCACTGCATCAGCAGAAAGACATATTGAGTTTTTTCCAGTCTAAATCCAGAAGCCAATAAATTCATGTAACTTTTGTATGCCACAAATTTAGACCATAACAGTTGGTGTTAAATGCAGAATACACACATTCTCAACGGAATGCATGAGTACACATTCTGTAACCATGATCACTGCTCGACAAATACCCCAATATTCCAGTATGCCATGTTTAGTGGACCCAATAAGGTCAGATATTATTTCAACTGTATAGCAATGCAAAACTATCCTAGGGTCATAACCAACTGATCAAGGGACACTTACTACTAGCCTAGCCAAGCTGTAAGAAAATCCATTTCACACAATCTAACATTTTGGGTTAAATTTAATAGGATGAGAGATTCAGAAAGTGAGGGATTTGGTGAGAAATCTCCAGGTTTTTTTAAAGCGGCAATCACTTACACTTCAAAATCAAACTGATTTAGCAGTGTAAATGATTGCCGCTTTACAAAAACTGGAGATTTCTTACCAAAACTCTCACTTTCGGAATCGCTCATCCTATTAAAAAATGCTGCTAATTTATTAACCAATTAGCAAGTGAAAAGCGTGGTTTAGGCATGAAGGTCATTAAGGATGGATTAATATTGTTAGTTTAAGTTTCCTCACAACAGAAATTGCAAAAGGATACACAATTATTAATGATGTACTGGTAAATTGTCATTATGAAGCAGCAATCTTCTGTGAATACATTGTTGTTAGGTACCTGTGACTCTGGCTGCTCAGCTAGTTGCCACAAAGTAAGCAAGAAGAACATGAGGAAAATCGGTCAAGAACAGGAAACAAGTCTCCAGCACATCAGGACCCCATGAGTGCAAGTTGACGGTATGGCCCTTACTTCTGACAGGCACTCACTGCTCCTAAACAGATAAGTAAACATAAAAAGATATTAAAGGGAAAGAAGTATGAAGCAAAAATACAGTTAACATCAAACAGACTAAAGAAGATTACTTAAGGTGCCCAAACACGGATCGATGTTCAGTGTACTTTTTATACTAGATTGCATTGCATCTAGTACAAAAGCAGGCAATGTGCTACAGCAGCGTGTTTTTTGTAATAGATACGATGCGATCTAGTATAAAAACATAAGCCGTGTACACACGGGGGCGATAGGGGCTGAAATCGCTGGAAATATGGTCGCAGGCGACCATATTGCCAGTGATGGGAGTGTGCCCCAGCGATAAATCGCCGGGTGCGCGCTCCCGTTTTTAGCCCCGTTCTAATTGCTGGTCGCAGGAGCTTGCTCCTGCGACCAGCTGATTACCTCTGCGGCACCGCCCGGCAGAGGTTCCTTCTCATCAGTGACATCTCTGGTCGCTGGTGAAAAGGAGACACTGAGCAATATATTGCTCAGCTATATATGGCTGAGCAATATATCTCCCCGTGTGTAGGTGCGGCTTTAGTGCCGCACATACTTTATGTGCTGTGCACGGGAGCGCGCATTGCATCCGAAAAAAAGGCCATTGGGGCAGCTTTAGGCTCAGACGTATCCAGCTTCAAAAAAGTAATAAAACGGAGAGTGATAAACAACCAGCTCTTAACTGTCATTTTTTCCATCTGTAACATGACAGTTAGGAGCTGGTTGGCTGATAGCTTAGAATCTTTAGGTTGTAAAAAATTGTTTTTGACTGACGGAAGGAAATCTCTAATTAGAGCTTTTGTATATATATTTTTTAAATAGCACTTTTATTCTAATTACTAAATAATTATCTAAATCAGACACGGGTGACCGTGCTTGTTTTTATATAGAATAATGCAGTGGTTCCCAAACTGTGTGCTGTGGCAATCTGATGTGCCATGGGAAACTTGCATGGGTGCTTGGATTGGTGGTCTACGACCAATTAAATTTGATAACCAAAGCCAGAGATGTTGACTGCCAAACTTGTCCCTCACCATATGGTTGAATCTGGGTGACACATGAACACAGTTTAGTTAATTTACTTTTTTTTTTTTTTAAGTCTCCATAAAAAATGGTAAAGAAAACTTTGGCGCAGGCATGCCCTGGAAAATTGATTAGATGCATTGTGAGTCAGAAAAGTTTAGGAACTACTTGAATAATGTAATTTCCTACATGTCTATTATGTATAAAGCAGTAAAAGTATACAAAAATAATGCATTATTTACAGTTTATGATTTTTCAAGATTTTAGGATTAAGCCCCCTGATGCAGTCAATTGTCTACATACATAGAAAAAATTTCCCAATGCATTAGGAATACAAATCCACCAGGTCCATCAAGAAGTGATTATTCAGGTCAGTTGGCAAAGGTCCATACTTTGCATGGTTAGGATTTCAACCAGATTTTCTAAGTGGAGGTCTTTTAGCAGCAGAGCAGGTAACCCTATGCCTGGCATCTCTGGGCTGCAGCTATAGGCTATGGCAGGAGTGGTGGGGTAACTGCAGGGGACCCCACTAACCTGGGATCAATGATTATCGTAAGAAAAAGAGATCTCAGGGTGTGATTACTTATAGAATGACTTGTTGTATATGCAGGACATATAAGCATAGGATAACACCGGTGATCAGCCATCATTCAGGGACAGCTATGGTGCAATGTGCATGTGGCAGGTCCCCCGCTATGTCAGCACTGGGGTGTCTGAAGGAGAAGTAATGGCTCCGGCACAGGTAAAAGTTGGCTACCTCACCGCACCAAGCACCAGGATAACTCTGACCATGTCAGCAGATCCCCGGCCATTGCCAAAGCAGCCGCCTCACATCCCTGCGCAACAGGCGGACCTCATCTTATCCCTGAGGACTGCTCCAGGCCCCCAGGGGCCCCCAAATAAGAGCGCGAAGAGGCCATGCAGCCAATCAGATGAGCCTACACCTGAGCCCCCCTCCGGCCGCACTCTGTTTATAGGCTGCAAGGCGGACTCATCCTCACCCGTTCCGGTAACGGCACCGGGCATCCCGGGGCGGCGCTGGATGGGTCAGACACCGGGCACGGATCCCGGGGCTGGAGACGGCCGGGAACGATACAGAAGGCGGCAGCAGCTGTGTGATGTGGAACCCCGTCCGGATCCGCTACTCCGCGCATGCGCCGCAGCCTAGCATCCTCCGCTCCTGCCCGTCTCTGCCTGGCTCTGTTCACATGGCGACATCAGAGGGTGAGAGAGAGAAGTGTGGACGTCACCGGAACCCGGCTATCCCCGCCCAGCGCTATCATGTGGGCGTGGTTGTGTCGTGACGTCAAGTCCTAGTTAAAGGGCTGTAACGTTACTGGTTATGGATGGGATTGGAATGTAAACACAGATGTGGAGGAGGAGGATGGGTCACACACGCTGCACTTTAGGGCTCGGTGCTGTGCGCGGGTGGTGGTGCTGGACAGTTCCCAATACATTCTGGTGACTAGAGTGTGTAACTGTATAATGCTGATGAGTAAATCTGCCAGAACACAATTGCTACATTGTTTAGGAAATGGCTGTTTCCATTTTGTAGTTTTGTTGTTTACTACAATATATAAACGAAAATCATCAACTTTTACTGTAACAACTAACAAGCATTTTAGATAGAAAACTAACACACAATAAATGTCTACTTTTTGGAATTATGGTGGAGTTTGGTAGAGTTACTGATTGGATGACACGTTGCGTTTGTTGCAGATGCTGGATGCATATCCATTGCCAACATGGCTGTTCTGGCTATAGTGACCTTCTGCCGGATTGGCCTGAATTACCATCCGGAAGCATGTCTGACCACAGAGCATCTTTGCTTGCCACCTCACCACTCCATCTCCTCTGTGGCCGTTCCTTGTATGCATGATGATGTTGCACAATGCATACACCCACATTCTCCTACTACCTGGCATTGCTAGGTGGTAGGAGCTGCACACAAGCATTGGCACTGCTTCTAGGATCCTATATTGGCTTGCTGCTGCTGGGGTGTCTGACTTGGAGATAACTCTGAGGGTGTCACAAATCACGCTTGCTACTGGTTTACCATCACCCACCTGTTACTCCTGCTTATTCCATCTCAGCGTTGACTTGCATCTGCCATCACCAGCAGAGGTCACCTCTGGCCACTAGCTAGCTACCACCTGGCTCCCAGGCCAATTACCTGCTATTACATTACCTCAGTGATTAAACACCATCAGTATCCTGACCGTCGTCAGCTACTGTTGGCACCCAGGCCAACCACCAGTTACTGTGCTAAGTCAAAAACTATATAATCTTCGTCCTGGCTGTTGACTTCTACTAAGGTCTCCCAGGCCATCGACATCTAACGGCTCCCAGGCCTTCAACATCTCCTAATGGCTCCCAGGCAGTCAACAATGACTTCTGGCTTCCAGGCTGTCGACACTCATCACGGCTCCCAGGCCGTCGAATCTCTACTACCACCTCCCAGGCTGGTGATACTTACCTCTAATTCCCAGGCTGTCAGCAACCATCTTCGGCTTCCAGGCCGTCGACCATTGACACCTTCTGTTCCTAGACTGACCTTCACAGTATTATTGTCTTTCTCAATACCTCCAGTTTCCAAGCTCCAGTATCCTATTTACCAGCCAACTCAGTACCAGAGGACCAGGGCAGGGGGCCACAACCTGCTTGTCATGCGCAGTTAAGTCCAAAGTTCCTTGCGGGACTCCCTGGTGAATACCACCGGCGAGTTAGACTCCGTGCCCCTGTTCCTCTCCGCCAACCCTCTGGCCGGCTGTTCCATGGTATCCCAGTGTATGTCCTCATCATACATCAAACAGCCCTGTTTCCAGCGCCCTCCAATGGTCCACCAAGGTCACAGCCAAGAACACAGCAAACCTTGGTGCTGACAGTTTGTTCAAGGCTGATAGACTCGGCTCACGACCCAAGTGTGGGACCAGCAGCACTGCAAGACATCACCGTTCTAATGGAGAACCAAGAAGCCACTTAGCAGCAAGGGATAAAGTATCTCCAGGAGGTATACACTCAGTTGAATACTATAGAGCAGTCGTTGACACCTCCTGCGTTTACTGTCCAAACTTTTTCTGCCTCTCCTGTTACTGCAGGCTTTCCCAACCACGGTCCTCAAGGCACACCAACAGTGCAGGTTTTAGTGATATCCAGGCTTCAGCACAGATGGTTTAATCAGAATCACAAAAGAAGGTACTAATTAAGTCACCTGTGTTAAAGCCTGGATATCACTAAAACCTGTACTTTTGGTGTGCCTTGAGGACCGTGGTTGGGAATGCCTGTGTTACTGCTTCTGGCTCTCATCTCCAGCTCCCAGTACCAAGCAAATATGACGGCAGTTCCAAGACCTGCAGAGGATTCATCAACCAATGCCAAGTACAGTTTGCCTGTTGCATCATAACTTTCCCACAACCAGGGGCTGGCTGGCAACTTCTAGCCTGGGGGGCAAATACAGAGCACCGGCCCATAACTAAAGGCCAAAATGGAGGTTCTTAGTAAAAAAAATTGTATGTATCTATACACACACACACGTGTGTGTGTGTGTGTGTGTGTATGTATGTGTGTATGTATATATATATATATATATATATATATATATATATATATATATATAAATAATTGCGATACTGCAGTATGCACAATAATCTAACAAGATACTGGGACGGCGGCACTCGGACACAGCAGGCTACTTTACTGACGTTTCAAAGCCAACGGACTCTTTTATAAAGGTGGATATGTGCATATATGCACCTTGATAAAAGAGGCTCTCTGCTTTGAAATGGTGGTAAACCAGCCTGCTGTGTCCGTCTTGTGTTTGAGTGCCGCCGTCCCAGTATCACATGCAATGATTCAAAATTCACATTATTTCACACAGAATAAGCCAAATTCACATGGACGGAGCCAAAATTCACATTATGCCACACAGAATAAGCCTTAATTCACACGGAATGAGCCAAAATTCACATTATGCCATATGGATTGCACCAAAACTCACATTATGCTGAGCAGTAGAAGCCAAAATTAACATTATGTCACATGGAGTGGGCCACAATGCAGAGACAGTGTCGGCTGGGACACAGGCGCAGTGTTGGCAGGGAGAGTCGCAGGTACAGAGCTGCCAGGGAGAGACGCAGGGACAGTGACGGCGGGGTGACACAGGGTGCTAGGGCGGGATAGAGAGAAGCAGGGTGCTAGGGAGGGATAAAGAGACATAGGGTACTAGGGAGTGCAGAGACAGATGTAGAGAGGGATGGGAGGGATGATAGACACAGGACGCTAGGGAGGGCAGAGATTTTACAGGGTGCTAGGGAGGGCAGAGGGTTCTTCCTCATCTTTGTGGCCACTGCTACGCCAGTTACGTTAGCCGATACGGAAGGATTACCTTCAGTAAAGTTGTGGCGAGCTAAGCAAGCCACCGAGCCTGAGTGGCGAGCGAAGGATAATGCTTAGCAGCACCATTGTCCCCTTGCGGGCTGGCTTCAATAGACACCCTTCGGGCTCGGTGGCTCACTTCGCTCGCCACAACTTTACTAAATGTAATACATGGTGGCGCGGACACAGGAGGGTGGCGTGGACACAGTACTTAAGTTCCGTACCAGGGCACTAGGGAGACCTAGGGTGCTAGGAAGGGCAGAAATATGCAGGTTGCGGTAGAATCTGGGGAAAGGAGGAACTATTGTATTAGGACAAGGAGTAATGTGTATTAGAGGAGAGCCTAGGTGGGAGATGGGTACAGCAGGAATAGGCTGGCACAGGACATAAAGAGAGTGAGGGGTCTGTCACTGCTGGACCAGGGCAGGTATGCTACGATGCTGACACATCCCTACTAACAGCAGAGAAGGTGGAAGGGGAGGAAAGTACAAAAGAGGGGGCGGAGCCATGTGTTTACCTTTGTCTTGCAGGGGCTGGGGTGGCTGTCATAGATGTTGCCACCGCTCAGCACTCTCCCGGGTCTCCCCCAGCCGACTGACGCTGCAGTCGTCGTCGCCGCCGCGGCCGCCGCAGCGAATCCCTCCGGCAGCCATTTCAAATATGGCTCCAGTTTGTGAGCCAATTCGAGCTCGCATCCCGGCAGCCAATCACCGCGGCTGCCGGAACACAAGTTATGATTGGCTGGCGGCCGCTGCAGCATACCAAATAGGCGCTTCCAAATAGCCGGAGGAAGCCTGCGCTGCACAGTCAGTGCTGCGCTGCGCTCTGTATAGTAGTGAGCGCAGGGGGAGGATGGAGGTAACTGCAGTGACTTGAATCAAGTCGATGTGGCAGCGGCCCAAGACACTAGGTAACAGGGTGGCCTGGGGGGCACATGGCACCCTGCCCCCCGGCCCAGCCCGCCCCTGCCCACAACCAAACTAAAGATCGCTTACATCATATCTTTACTTACTGGATCTGCCCTAAGCTGGGTGTCAACCCTGTTGGAGAAGTCCGATCTTCTGCTGGCAGACTAAGATAATAAAGTTAATTCAGACTTTCCACCGTATATTTGACGAGCCAGGTCACTCAGCTTCCGCCTCAACCAATATCTTACGCGTCAAGCAAGGGTCCCGGTCCATGGGTCAATATGTGGTCCATTTCCAGACCCTGGAACCCAAATTACGGTACTTGTGTAGTTTCATGGCGCCGCCGCGCGCACACTCTGTTTGAAACTTGGCAGCCTGCCAGACTCTGGGCACGTGCCGCTCTAGCTGTTCTCAGAGCTACGTTACCAGCGTAGCGTGTGCGCGTGCCGCTCTAGCTGTTCTCAGCGCAGCGCTACGTTATCAGCGTAGCGTAGCATCTAATTCCATCTAAACTCAGCACACCGCTATCAAAGGGGGTGTCCGAAATGCAGACGCTACAATTTTGACGCTTTAGCGTCTGAATCCATATGCACTGTGCAAAACACTCTTAAACCTGTCCACAGTGGCACTAGTCGACACAACAGCTGTCGACCTTGTAAATTCCACTATCCACGCCAACCCGAAGCGTGGCGAGCACGGCGTGGAGTTGATTTTATAAAGTGTGGCGAGCGCAGCGAGCCACCGTGCCCGAAGCGTGGCGAGCCCCGCGAGGGGACGCGGATACCTTCACAGGCATCCGCGTCCCCTCGCGGGCTTCACAGGTGTCCGTGGCCCCTCGCCACGCTTCGGGCTCGGTGGCTCGCTGCACTCGCCACACTTTATAAGATCAACTCCACCCCGACGTGGATAGTGGGGACATGATAAGGTCGTAGGACGCGTACCGCTGCCCCTCGCGGGGCTCGCCACGCTTCGGGTTGGCGTGGATAGTGGAATTTACATGGTCGACAGTGCCACTGTGGACAGGTTTTAATAGTGTACCCCTAGACCCAACTAAATTTAGATGCTTTAGCGTCTAAATTTAGATGTACCCCTAGTCCCAACTAAATTCAGAGGCTTTAGCGTCTAAGTCCAGAAACCCCGGCTTTTTAGCGGCTAGCAGGTAGTCGGGTTTCAGACGCTTTAGCGCCTAAGTCCAGAAACCCCGGCTTGTTAGCGGCTAGCAGGTAGTCCGGTTTTCAGACGCTAAAGCGTCTAAGTTTTAGCGTCTGCATGGGGAACACGACCCCTTCGTAGCGGCTAGCCGGCAGTCGGGTTTCAGACGCTTTATCGTCTGAATCCTGACTCCCCCTTCTTAGCTGCTTGCAGATAGTCTGGGTTTCAGACGCTTTTGCGTCTAAATTTAGCGTCTGCATGGGGGACTCCCCCTTTGATAGCGGTGTGCCGGGGGGGGGGGTGCCCGGGGTGTCCACTTTTACATGCCCGCGTTGTCAGTGGTGCGCAGGGCTGCCTATTTCACTGTGGAACTACAAGTACCACAGTGACCTGTCAGCGCCTGGGCAGCGCGCTGCTGCTGCTGCCCGGGCACTACACTGATAACGTAAGCTGACAATACGTAGCTTACAGCTAGAGCGGCACGCGCACAGTCAGACAGAGCTAGAGCGGCACGCGCACAGTTAAACAGAGCCTCTGGCAGGCTGCCAAGTTTCAGAGACAGAGTGTGCGTGCGGCGGCGGCGCCGTGAAACTACACAAGTACCCAAATTACTGTGGAACAATGAAGCATTAACAGCAGCATTCTGGTTGGGAGTATTGGAAAGAATCAAGGATGAGTTAGCATTTTGTGATCTTCCGGATCAGTTCGAAGATCTAATTTCCCTGTGTGTCAAGATTGACTTATGCCTCCGTGAGAGAGGTCTTGAGAAGCAAAAGAAAATTGTCTCCAGAGTGAATCTCAAGCCTCGTTCTATGTCTCCTCCCGGTGAACAACCTATGCAGATAGGTAGATCACGTTTGACACTTGAAGAACGTTATCGAAGACAGCACAATAAGTTATGTCTATATTGTGCTGCTAGTAATTTCATCAATTCCTGTCCCGAGCATTTCGGAAACACTAAACCCTAACCTGTAAAGGAGGAGTTAGGTTAGGACAACTTGCGAAGTCTCCTCCCTCTATTGATCTCATCCTTCCAGTGTCCCTTGTGACCCAAGCTGGACTCCAGCATGTAGCTGCCTTGGCAGACTCAGGTTCAACTGGGAACTTTAGTTCCAAAGACCTCGTCACCAAAATAAAAATTCCCTTGGTCCCTATGTCTCCTCACTTGTATCTCACAGCGGTGGATGGAAGCAAGATTCCAGGCAGCGAAGTTCACTTCTGTATGCCCTGGCTTCAGCAACATAACCCACAAATCAACTGGTCAACTCTACGGATAAAGCAGTGGAATACTCTTAGATGTTCCGAGTCCAAAACAAAAGTCTGGGTTACCCAAAGCCTTTAAAGAATTTTGTGATGTGTTTAGTGAACAAGCTGCTGATACTCTACCACCACACCATGAGTGGGATTAACCCATCGACTTGTTACCAGGGAAGGCCCCACCTAAAGGTCGAAAGTATCCTTTATCCATCCCTGTGACTCTTCCAATGTCAGCCTATATCCAAAAAAACTTCTAAAAGGGTTTCTTCAGCTTTCAACCTCCCCTGCTGGTGCAGGATTCTTTTTTGTAAAGTAGAAAGACAGCGGTCTCAGACCACTTATTGATTATCAAGGTCTGAACAACATTACGGTTAAAAACAGTTATCCTCTCCCGTTGATCACGGAACTTTTTGACAGCGACAAGGGTGCCAATATATTCTCAAAGCTAGATCTTCGTGGGAGCATATGACCTCATTGGAATTCGCAAAGGTGATTCATGGAAAACTGTGTTAAATACAAGAGATGGCCACTATGAATATTTAGTGATGCCCTTTGGCCTCTGTAGTGCCCCTGCAGTCTTCCAGCAATTCGTTAACGAGATCTTCCAAGAGTTATTATATAAATTCCTTGTCGTATATTTAGACAAAATCCTGATTTACTCCAAAGATATTGAATCTCATCGCTCCCAAGTGAAAGAGGTTCTCTCCCGGCTCAGACAAAATGGCAAGCTCTCTAAGTGCATGTTTGAAGTTTCTTCAGTTCCCTTCCTGGGGTGCATCATTTCCGGATCAGAACTACGAAAGGATCCTGAGAAATTGGAAGCAATTACTGGGTGGTCGCAACCCACCACTCTAAAGGCAGTCCAGCCTTTCATTGGCTTCACAAATTACTTAAAATTAATTAAAATTTGAAAGGTCAGCCAAGGTTTTTCCACACTGAAGAAATATTGTGGGTCCAGCGCTAGTAAAGTCTGATGACAATGATTGTTTATAGTATAAATACTAGCTGTATATTTGATTTGTACTCTAATCAGTGCCACTGTTTCTTTCCACACTGATTGCTCCCATCACAGCTCTCACGCGGAAAGGGGCCATTCCGGCAGTGTGGACAGACAAAGTTGTGTCTGCATTCCAGCTCCTCAAGCAGTCTTTTATTTCAGCTTCCATTCTCCTACAACCAGACATCAATCAGCCATTCTTCCTGGAGGTAGATGCCTCAAATGTAGGTGTAGGAGCAGTGCTAACTCAGCTCTCTAGTGTTAGTAAACAACACCACTGTTGGTTCTTCTCCCATAAGTTTCTTCCTGCAGAATCAAAGACATTACTCTATTGGAGACCAAGAGCTGCTGGCCATAAAATTGGCACTTGATGAATGGAGGTATCTTTTAGAGGGTGCCAAGTTTCCTGTGACGATCTACACTGATCACTAAAACCTGCTGTATTTTCAGTTTGCCCAGTGCCTGAGTCCTTGCCAGGCTCGAAGGTCCCTGTTCTTCTCAAGATTTTCTTTCAAGATTATGTATTGACCAGGTTCCCAGAATGTGAAATCCGATGCTTTCTCCCGATCTATGTAGGAGGATCAGTTACCTCAAGAAAGTTATCCTGTTATTAGTCCAACAGCATTCTCTGCCACACAAGTGTCTCCAGTGCCTCCTCATGGCAAGTCCTTTGTGCCCCCTGAGCTTTGCCAAAGATTGTTGTCACATACTATATATATAGTAGGAGGGAAGGCGGCACTAACTCGGATTTATAGGCTGTTGAATTAAGAGCAGGCGACTGGCACCAAATGCTTTCAACATTTCAGTTTTATTTTCAAAACTTTCGTCAGGACACAAAGTAAGTACAACATACAAAGTATTTATAGAGAATCAAAGACCACCCACTGTGAGCAGGCCGCCTGCCTCAAAGAAGGGGATGACTTCACCTAGTGGAGACGCGCTGTTTACAGACCAACCCTTGATCAAAAAAGAGGGGGGTTTGGCCATAATACAGTAAATAATTTACAATGTGAAAAGACATGTAGAAATTCCCCAAATGACATAAAAGACAAATAAGGTTCTGTACAAAAGGATGCAAGGGTGTAAGATACATTGTAATACCACTTTCACATCGCCGACACGTTTTAAAAACCGGTATTTAAAACGGTAATTAAAACGGGTCAGAGCCTTAACAGTGACCCAGATTACCGTTTTAAATACCGGTTTATACCCCTTTCACATCGCATTTTTAAAACGGTAAATTGCCGTTTTTTTTCCCTTTTTTTTTTTTTTTGAAGCTTGGTTCATGCAGACAACTTTTCTGACAACTGTGATGACTATAAATGCATGAAATCAGCTGGTCATGTTATACAGAATGCAGAGGTCTCAGTGACTCCCGGGCAGCAGCATCGGATGGAGCACACTCAGAGCAACCTCTGTAGCACATCTGGGTGGCCAGCCAGAGCACTGCACGACCGCTGCACACAGTCCCCGGGGCTCTGTCACACAGACAATCCCACAGTCTACAACAGCAGCGCGATCAGAAACAATGTAACACGACATGAGAAGTCACTGTATGGACAATCACCCAGCAGACTGGAGACAGGGATGCTGCGCGGTGTGTTTCTAGGTGACAGCAGCCACACTGCCACCCCTGTGGGGGCCACACCACACTAGAGCACGCCATGTGACAGCCCTACTGAAAATCAGATCTGGTGAATGCACAACACTTCGACAGGACTGGGGATGTGCACCCGGGAGGCGGGGCTCGGCGACCCCCATGCACCAAGAGTATACGGAGGGCATAGGACTGACGTCACTCACGGTCATCCCCGGTTATAAGGCGGCCGGATTCATTTCAGGGGCTTCCATGTTAATCCCCGGCAGCCACGGGCAGCTAACACTTCCAGGTACATGGGGGACGGGTTTTTTTTTTTTTCCCTTTTTAAAACGTTTAAGCCTGTACACATTCACATTGCAGAAAAAACGGCAAGGAACCGTGTAGGACTCTGCTTTTTACACGGTTCGAAATGCCAGTTAACTTGAAACGGTAAATTGGCTGTGGTGCATTCACAGTGCAGGCTTAAACGTTTTAAAAAGGGAAAAAAACGGCAATATACCGTTTTAAAAGTGCGATGTGAAAGGGGTATTATTTCCAATATTTATGTTATGGGTAAAAAGGCAACATAATTGCAAACATGGAATTACATAGGTATTTGTCCAAACAACATGACATGCCTCAAGTTTAGCTAGAGTAAAAGCTGCTGTTGCGGATCGCAAACTGCCGGCTCCTTGTCTCATGTTTGCAATTATGTTGCCTTTTTCCCCCATAACATAAATGACTTGAGGTGTGGTTTCCAGTAGTGACACGGAGAGATGGCTTTCGATCCATCCAGCCCCAGGAGCTGCCTGCACCTGAAGTCAGACTTATATGTTTGGCCGTCTGGGATCTGCTGTGTAAACTGCTGGAGATTATTGCTGAACCTACAGTTTTAAACACCTGTGTATGTGAGATTTTATTACTAGTAAAGTTTGTTTTGTAAATTTACTCAGTGTGCGCTTCTCCTGTAAGAGCTGCACTACACTATAAAAAGACTGGGCAATCAAACTAATCCTTTTGGGACTTTGCACATTTGGACTATTTGTATGTATGTATGTATATATATATATGTGTGTGTGTGTGTGTGTGTGTGTGTGTGTGTGTGTGTGTACGTATGTATGTATGTATGTATATATGTGTGTGTTAAGTGTAACTATATATATTTTGGAGACTAAAACTGCTTAAAAATGGCTGCCATGTCCAATTGAAATAAAAAAGAATTAGGGGGAAAAGAGTACTAATTGTAAACTAAACGTAGGTAGACTGCACAGTGCTTCTCATATACTTTTTGCCATCGGGGATGTGCGGATGTTAGTACAGCTCTGTTTGGTGTCACCCCACCAAAGGGTGGTGACCCCTGGGTGCGGGCCACATCGCCCTAGTGACACCCCTGTATGGAACCAATTGTACTGGTTATCAAACTTGAACTGAAGGTGCAAGGGACTAGAGGCCTCATTCAGATCTCATGCACAGGCGGGTATCTGCGCATGTGCAGGCGTATGGTAAGTGCACCCACGGCGACCATGGCGGTGTGGGGGGGGGGGCGGAGATGGGTGGGGGGCGCCGGGCTGCCCCATCACCATATGGAAACACCCAGCGTTCCATGGGCGTTCCCATGAGAAAGCTGGGCGTTCTCATGGTAATGAGGCAGTGACGCGGGTGTGGGGGGCGGGTAGCTGACATCACCGGATGTCAGCTGCCCGCCCATATCCACGCCAACGTGCACGCAAATGTAAGTAACTGAAAAGGCTCTTATATATGCGTGCACGCTAAACATCGAAAGATGTGGGCGGTTACCCTAGGCATGCAAAAAATCCAGTTGCAGCTGTTCGGGCGAAGCCGCACTTTGAGGGGGCGGCGGGGGGGAGGGGGAGCGGTCGTTCGCCGGACGGGGTTTGGTGGACTCACAAGGCTGCGATTTCGCAGCCTTGCGAATCAACCAGAATAACCCCCTAGGTAAAAACTGTAACCAGATGGGACCCCAGAACTCCAGACCGAACTGCTCCATTCAGGGCCAGGTCTAGGGTGTCCGGCGCCCTCCTGCAAACCATAAAATGTACTCCCCTTTAACATTGCCATTGCAACAAGCTGCAGCCAGATTGTGAGAGCGTATGCAACATGCGATCCTGTGGAGGATCTCGGGTGCATGTACGTGTATGCATACACCATCTCAGTGCTGTGTCTGCAAAATGTTGCAGGCACTAAAGGTGCCCATACACGCTGCGAGAATTGCAAACGTTATGGGCTAGATCGCATTGCGCGGCATGCATGCAATGTGTGCGCGATGCGATCTGAAAGCAGTACAAAAAGTATGTGCAGTAAGAGGGGGCAGGTCGCAGGAGGAGGACAGTGTGTGCGCGGTGCAGGGAACTGCTCAGCTTCTCCATACTGCCTCCTGCTGTCAGACAGGCACTGCGGGCGGTTTGCAGGCTGTGTGCACTCCTGGTGCAGGAAGCAGCTGTTTATACTGCTGCCCGCCCACTGTCAGACAGGCGCTGCGAGCGGCGTGCAGGAGGCAGTGACAGTGAGGGCTGAGGTAGCTTTAGCAGAGCAGGGAGGGAGACAGCGCCTTTTCAGCATGGCGCCTCCCTGCTTTGCAGGAGCTGCTGAGTGGGTAGCGCCGGCCCTGGCTCCATTCCTAAAACTGGCATTGCAGTGCTTGTATTATCACATCTTTGGGATCCTGTCCAGGTGGTATCCCGTCCGGGGGTGCCTTTTGACAGATGTCACCTGGAGAGAGGAATTACAGCTTCCCTGTACGGTCCTGACAGTTCTGGTTTTTACTACATCCCCTGACCATACAGAAAGGCTGAAATCTCTCCTTGCTCGTCTCTCTGGTGACACCCAACAGACACTACAAATGGCACAGTTTAATGACTGGAGCCTGTCTGGTTCGGTGTTCCGAGGACCAGTTCTGGTTTTTACCCTTTGCCAGGTGCAGGATATTGGATTGGAACTGGTCGAGAGCCAGCAGTGCAATAGGTTGTTAATCTATAATTAAGTTGCCCATACACTAGTGCAATTCCTCAGTGTTTTGGTCACTTTTCAGCTGATTCTTGTGAGAAATCAGATTAAAAGTGTCAAAATCACATGCTTGACATTAGATCTGATGTGATGTGTGGTCCCGTGAGCATTGAATCAGAGCCTGATCGCACGTGCTGCACTGTAGACATATCGCATTGCTAAGCCTCTGGCAGGCTTGGCTGGGTTTGCATACAATACATCATCCAGATGGGTCCCAGGCAGTTCAAGGGGAAACAAGGGCGACTACTCCCTTCAGAGAAGTTGCCCTAGTGTATGGGCACCTTTAGAGTCACTAGGAAATTCAAGAATCTAAAGGAACTCCCTGAATTAGCACACAGCTAGGATGTGGACAACATTGCACTGACAGATTCTGTGTGCAGGGATCTTCCCTTTGTACTCTTGGGAGAGTAGGAATTGGCTGCAGGTGTCAGCAAGGTGGTCTCCTGTTGGTTGTTGAGCAGTTATCCGATTCAGTGTGTCATGGCTGTGCTCAATTCGAGATGGAGGGAAACTCAAAAGGTACACACAGATAAATTGGGGTGCACCTTGATCAGCAGAAGGCAATCAGGAATTTGCAAACACATAACAGAATAACTCTCAGGTGCATATCCAGCCTGGAGAGAGTTTCATCAATTATCAGTCCAATTGTCAGTGCTGGAATCATTTTTGTTCCTGGCTGTGACCTTTATGGACCAGTGGGGGAGCTAGAAACAGGAACTTTGGTAATGTAATATATCCGGAGTGCATACGATGATGTGAGAGATGGTGAAACACAAAGGGCACAGCTGTGACAGGAAATGACTAATACCAGGTACATGGGTGTGAGGCATAACCCACCAGTGGTCTTCACCGGCTAACCCCGAGCTTTGGGCTTAGATGCACCCGGTGGGGAGACCAGATAGGGGTCTGGTCTCCTGAACCCAACTGCTAACCCTAGCATGCTGGGGTACTGATGCTGAGAATCTTATCCTGGGTACACACCAAAACGATTTGGATTGGATGCAAATCGCATGCAAATTGTATGCAAACCAGGCAATCCGATTTGAATACGATCCAATCCCATCTGTACTCAGATGAATGGATCTTTTACAGATCCTACCTGCAGCAGGTAGGATCAGATTTGGATCCAATTCAGATCTAACCAAATGATTTTGACCCAATCTGCATCCAATCTGCATCCAATTGGTTTGAATTGGATTCAGATTGATGGGATTGTGCCCAAATCATTTTGGTGTTTACCCAGCATTAGTCGTCTGGAAACCGATGGTGATACAATCAATCTGGGAACTGATGGTGAGATTCCTTGGCCAGGGAGCCAGGGGCAGTAATAAGTGGTCTGAGAATGTCATTAGAATGTACATTCAATGGATGGGGATCAAAGAGTTGACAGTGTTTAGGTCACAAGCCAGTAGAGCTTTTTTACAATATTTAACACTACTTATTTTTTTTAATATTATGCTTTCTCAGCACTACCCTTTTTAACCTCTAGCTCCTGCTTCTTTCTTATTAACACACTTTTATAGCTTAGTTTTTCACTTGAGTGCTGCCCTAGGGTGACTGGCTTATGCTGGCTTTTTTGGGGTTCCGCGCCCCAGATTCAAACTTAGTATTAGAGACCCACCAGAAATGAGGTCACCGTGAAGCTGGTTGGAGGGCAAATATACCAAGAACCTCTATTATTGATTGATTTGATTAATAATATGGAGAGTGCATCTGCACCATGGCCCTTATTCTAGTTCACTCTTAGAGGTAAATTCCTTCTCAGATGGACAAACCCATGTGCACTGCAGGGGGGCAGATGTAACAGGTGCAGATAGAATTAGATTTGGGTGAGTTATTTTGTTTCTGTGCTGGAAAAATACTGGCTGCTTTATTTCTACACTGCAATATAGATCTCACTTTGAAGAAAAACCCCACCCAAATCTAACTCTCTGCACATATTATATCTGCCCCACCTGCAGTGCACATGGTTTTGTCCATTTGAGAAGGAATTTGCCTCTAAGAATGAACTAGAATAAAGCCCCATGTGTTTTTCTTTACACAGGTTTTGTGCCTGATAAAAATCACGTGAAATGTAGCCTTGAAATCTGCCAGTCACAGAACCTGTGTAATTCATAAATAATATTCCTGATTAAAGGGGTATTATAGCAACCATATCCTGAACCCAGTCTTTGAAGAAAAATTACCAAAGTAATGGATGTGCGCTGTTGTAGAATGAATGGTCAAGAAGCTACCAAAATGGGATATTCACTCCCAAAATAATACAATGGGGAAAAAATAGAAAATAGTAGCACTTAACACCAAATTCCCCATTGGTATTTAGCACTACTGTTTTCTTGCTTTTTTTTATCCTTTAATGAAACCATCACTTTGCTATGGTTATGCTATAACTATTGTTTAAAGGTAGAAGCAGGGGAAGGCCAACTGAGTTCTTATTTGTGTCATAGAGACTGTGATTAGTGGACCGGTGGTCCTTATCACTGGCGTAAATAGGGCTCCGCAGCCCAAGCGGTGGCAGGGGGAAGCAGGCTCCATAGGGGTGCAGGGTCCTGGCTCTGTAATCTGCGGGAGCCGGAGGACTGATACAGGGGGAGGCAAGGTGGAACCTGGGCAGCACGAAGCACCCAGGGGCTGTGGGTGCAGTGGCGGAGTGGCCAGGCCGCCGTGTTCGGGAAGCACTGAGCGATCGAACACTGCAGACAGCAGCGGCAGAATTTGAAGATACAAAAGATAGGCCGGCCGCTGATTGGCTGAGAGTGCTCTCTCTCTCTCTCTCAGCCAATCAGCGGCCAATCTTTTGAATTTTCAAATTCTGCCCCCGCTGTCCGCAGTGTCCGTTCACTCAGCGCTTCCTGGACACTGCGGACTGCCCGCTCTGCCACTGCACCCTCAGCCCCCAGGCGCTTCACGCGGCCCAGACCCCACGCTGTCCAAGTACCACCTGCCTTCCCCTGTATCCGTCCTGGACTGCCGAAAGGGGGCGCCATGGTGTCATAACAGTCCCACAGCTCTGTCTTGTCCCTGGCACTAACATTTATCAAAATTCATTAAAACACTGAAAAAAATAAAATAAGCAAAACTCTGCTACAAAGGTAAAGTTGTGGAAGACTGTTTTATGTCACAGGTCATACACCATGGCAAGACTGATCATAACAACAAGACACAAGGTTATTATACTGCATCAGCATAGTCTCTCCCAGGCAAAGATTTTGTAAAATGGACTGGTCTTTTTAAAGAAGCACAAAGAAATGGGCAACATTGAGGACCATAGAAACAGTAGACAGACAGGGAAACTTCATGCTTGCTTTGGTTAGAAATCAGAAGATGCCCAGCAGTGCCATCAGCTCTGAACTGGCAGAAACCAGTAGGACTCAGGAACTCATCTAATTCTCAAAGAAGTCTGGACAAAGTGGTCTTCATTGAAGAATTGCATATAGGAGTTGCTGTTGTTTTTATATCTGAGAGCTGACTGAAAAGAGTACTGCAGACTTTAATGTTTAAATATAATTTCCAAAATGTGTCAGAGCAGTCTACCCATAGATGTCTGAATTACTGATAGTGATCCTTTGTTTGCAGCCATAAGTATCAAATAGCAGATAAGTGTCCTCCCAGTGCCTTTCTATGTGATCAGAAAAATGCAAGCGCAGAGATTTATTGAAAAATTGTGTTCAACTTGTGCACCAAGGATGAGATATACAGATGGGGCAGGTCTCATCATTGCAGGGGATGGCGATGGCGACGCCAGCCGCCATCCCCCGCCACCCGCCATCTGTACAGCGAAAGGGGACGCGCGCGCACGAGATGCGCGCGCGTCCCCTTCCGACGGCGATTCCCCCGGGTCACCGCCGGCTTGTCGGCTGTCACGCGGGGTCCCCACCGCCTCACCGCACCCCCCCCCCCCCCAACCCTGTCCGTCTCCCTGAAGCGGAGACGGACAGGGTTCCCGTCGCCCTGCCGACGGAAACTGAGACGTGCATGATGGTCAGATGGCGAGCCGGGCTGCTGGGGGATCGCCAGTGGTGACGTTCTGGCGATTCACCAGCAAAGAAGAGCCCGGCCCCATCTGTACCAGATGAAATTACTATTAGAGTTTATTTCTCCACAGGTTTCACAGACAGTTCTTAGCAGCATGTCAGCAGTTCACAAGCAGGGTACAGGACATACTGGACAACAGGTCACAGCGGGTCTTTTACAAACAAAGTTTGAATTGTTTCAAGTAAGTTCTAGAGCCCCCAACACTAACCACTTTCAGGTCTACCATCTGGCCAGCTCTTCCAGCATCAGGAGCCCTGTCTCGTGTCTCTGAAAGTAGTTTAATACCAATTGAGCAGTGTCCGCAATCAGGCTTGCTTTAGACTTAATCACACCTAATACCTGTTCTGGATTCAATGCAGCCATACCAAATTTCCTTGAGAGAACATCAGTATTAAGATGGAGCTTCCCAGGGCAATGTTGCACTTCAAATTTGTATGGTTGAAGGGCCAAACACTAGCAGTTCACACGGGCAAATTCACCTATTTGTGTGCATGGAGTCAGAACTCGGAGGGTCATTCTGATCATAGGCGAATCTAGGGGGTGGTCCGGGGGTGCACAGGACCACCCATTAGCCCATTTTGTAGCTGAGGAATGGGGCTTTCCAACGAGCCCAGCCCCGTGTCTTTAGCCCCCTGGGAACCGGAGATACTGCCAGGCAAAGCTGGAACGTTTTCCCTATAGGATAACATGGGACCCGCTAATTCCGACCTCCACCCAGTTCAATGGCTGCCAGTTTTCCCTTCGGCATCACTGAAGCTCGAGGTTGATCTCAGTCTAACACAAATCGCTGGGCCTTCAATCTAATACCAGGCTGGATCCATATGGGCAGATTTCTCTGGAACCAAACAGCCCAGTTTCACGGGACCAAAATCATTCAAAGCCAACTCAAAAGTTCTTCATGAGATACTGGTCTCATGTAAATGGGTCAGTTGGTTCCGAAGATATAGCTGGTTGGTTAAAGGGGGGTAGGGAGAGGGGAGTGGTTGTCTCTCCCTTCACACCAGAAAATGCATCTGATCCTGGGACCATATTCCCTGGTAAATCCCTGCATTTTCTGTTGTGAAAGGGGTATTATTTCAAACAGCCGTGACCTGCAGTGCTCTGAATACAGCCAGGCAGCCTCCTGCTCTCTGCCCAGCTGTCAATGACTGTCACCCCTGCAGCTTCCGCTCCAGTTCTTCTCCCTGCTTTCACCTCAGCCTGCCCCCCCCTTTAATCATGTGGTGCCAGCGCCCGGCGTGCTCCCCCGACATCATGCACAACAACAGCACAATATTTCAAATATCCACTCGGCTAGAGGGGACACCAGGAGGGGAGTGGGGCTGTGCTGCGCTCTGCTCCTCTCCCCATAGAAGCAGCTGCACCGCTTATGTGGCAAATATGTAATGGGCATTACGGTTTGTTATATATTATGTAATGGGCATCATGATGTGTGGCACAATGTGTAATGGGCATTATGGTGTGTGGCCTTATGTGTAATTGGCATTACGGCGTGTGGCTTTATGTGTAATGGGTATTTTGGAGTTTGCTAAAATGTGTAATGGGCATTACTGTGTATGGTATAAAGTGTAATACCACACCCCTTGTTGTGATGCCACGCCTCCTTCCCATGAGGCCACACCCCCTTTTTGCCGCGCGGCTACGCCGCGCAACGGTACCCCTGCTGTTGTGTCTAAATCTGGGACCACCCATTACCATAATTCTAGATTCGCCTATGATTCTGATTGACTCGATAAGCTGCAAAGCTGACAGCTTACCGAGTCCCTGTGACGCTGCCCCGCTGAATAACCACCGCTGTATCCCCTCGCAACCATGTGAGGGAATGTGTTAGGAAGACACATTCCCTCGCATGTGCCCGCAGCAGGAGAAATCATTTGAAGGTTGCCAACCATTGAATGATTTCTCCTGCCTCCACAAATATAAGTCAGTTGAGACTGAGTTATATTTGCGGCCACCAGGACAAAGACAGGGCCTGCCCGCATACCCATGGGAATGCCCTTGAATAGAAAGGCGTTCCCATGGCCAGCACCCCCACTGTCCCCGTCCCTCCCTCTCCTCGCCGCCTCTATTCCCAGTCAGGGTTTGCACTTGTTCAAACTCCGACCATCGGGGCAGGGGCAAAATTTGGTTCACAGTGAATGAACCAGAATCAACCTATCTCTCCCTAGCAGATAGTACCTTAACCCTTAATATTGTTACAATCTGACCTGTCGCTGGATCATGCAACCAGTGCATACTGTCACTGATCGGATCCAGCTGAGATACTTGGGTGAGAGCAGACTTGGAGATGGGAGCCTTGGATATCGATGGTTTGATAGTATTTTTTTTCATGAACGGACCAGACTTGCTGAAGATGAAGTAATGCAATAAAGACTAACTGCTGGAGAATTGCAGGGAAGACAAAATGGAACACAGGATAACCAGACAGGCTGCATTAAACTTGCTGGAGATGGTTAAATCAGGGTTTCCTACTTTTAAAGTCTTCTCTCCGGGAGAACCCCGGAGAGGACACTGTCAGCAGTACTTTGGGGGGCAGGGCTTGATGTAGACATGATAAAGCCCCGCCCCCTAGCAAGCAAATCCCGTAATCCTTGGGTCTTTGAGGAGGGGGTGGGGCTAAAATTTGTGATTTGCATCTTTACCCCCACCCTCTCCCCCCAAAAAGCCGCGAATCACAGTCATTTATCACTGCGGCCAAGAAGATTCGGAAGGTGCCGCAGATACCACTCCGGGAGGGTAGGCAACTCTGGTTTAAATGCAGGGTAGACAAATTGGACCATAGAATAAACAGATGGACTGGACCAAACTTGCTGAAGGTAAGGAAATGCAGAGAAGACAAACTGGACTGGAGAGGAACCAGAGAGACTGGGATGGAGTTGATTAAAGGAAATAAGATATACCAGACCAGGGATGACTAACCTTGACACTCCAGCTGTTGTTGAACTACACATCCCAGCATGTCCTGTATCAGTTTTAACATGGCCAAATAGCAAAACTGTAGCAGGGCATGCTGAGATGTGCAGTTCAACATCATCTGGAGTGCCAAAGTTAGCCATCACTGTACTAGACAAACCTTAACTGGATAGACTGTAAAATGGAACACCTGCAGAGTTTCCTCCTATGGCGGATTTCAGGTACAGCATGCAGCTCAGGCTGTGATAGATGATAAACTGTCACAAAAAATCATGACTCTCCCATGGAAATTGGGACAGTCGGAAGGTGCAAGTTAGTATGCAGAAGAGTACTCTCCGATAATGAACCCACAGCATTTGTATTAAATAATACTGTCTGTTTTCAGCGTTTGGGAACAATTTTTTGATTGTCATTTGCTCCCATACATTTCCAGGTTTTTGTTCCCACCAGATAGATCGGGCAGATAAGTCTGTATGTGTGTATGCGCCTTAACGCTGACAACGAGGTGAAAGCTGCCAATCGGTCCTGGTGTCGACAACAACCACCAGTTCTCTTCTCTGATGGGTTCGCCTGACTCATCAAGCATGGCGCACATGTGTGGAAAGGGATGGGGACTACATTGAAAAGTGAATAGTGCATTACACAGAGCAGTGTTTTTCAACCTTTTCCAACTCTCGGAACACCAACAAGACTTTAACCCCTTCCCGACATTTGACGTACATTTACGTCATGGTCGGGATGTACTTCCCGACACATGGCATAAATGTACGTCATGAGTTCAAACTGTCACCGCGTCTATAGACGCGGTGACAGAGGGACGATGTCTGCTGTCCCTGACAGCAGACATCTTCCCTCATTGCCCAGGGGGGGCAGCGATGCCCCCACCCATCGGCGATCGCTGTGATTGGCTGTTCAATGTGAACAGCCAATTACAGCTTTTTCTGTGTACCGGCGAATAACGTTCGCCGGTGACACAGGGATCGGTGGTGATTGGTGCTGTTAAGTACAGCACCAATCACCACCGGGTGTAAGGGTGTCACTGGTGGTCACCCCACCTCACCCCACCTGCCCCCAAAGGCTGTGATTGGTTCGTCGGACCGACGGACCAATCACAGCCATTTCACCTCAAATGAAATAACGGAGACAGCCCTGCAGCCGCCATTCCGGTCAGGAACAGCGTGCAGAGCGGTCTCCGTGCCCATCCGTGCCCTATACTGACCTGATCAGCGTTGGTGGCATCCGTGCTGCCAGCTCCTGCTGTGACTTCCTGGTGCCTGTGCTGCTGGTGCTGCTGCTGCTGCTGCAGCAGCGTCATTGTGTCAGAGATTTATAATTGTGTGATATAATTTTGTATCTGCTGCCCCCCTTTTGTGCTGATCAGTGTAAACTAACTGATCAGCATTTTTTTTTGGGGTGCAGGTTTTTATATATACCCTGTCAGGTTGCACCCACAGCTGTGTGCCTGCTGCCCCTCACTGCTAATCAGTGGTGCATCACTGATCAGCAGTTTTTTTTTTTGAGGGTGCTGTGGGGGGTTTTTTTAAAAAAAAATTTTACACCCACGGTGATTTTGTGGGTGTCCTGTGGCCGCAGAGCGCTGATCAGTGACGTACATCACTGATCAGCATTTTTGATCTAATTTTTTTTTTTTTTTTATCAAATTCCTGTTGTCTTTGACTCATCAGAAGATTTTTAAAAAAATTTTTTTTGGAGGGTGCTGTGGAGTCTTTTTTTACACCCACGGTGCTTTTGTGGGTGTCCTGTGCCCGCTGAGCGCTGATCAGTGACGGACGTTACTGACCAACATCTGTGCTCAATTTTTGGCGCAGGAGCTTTTTTTTTTTTCTTTTAACTTACACGTGTTAAAGCACTACATACACACTACATACCCCCGTGTTGAAATAAAGTTTGTACCCCCCCCCCTACACTATACACGCCTACACAAAAATAATAAAAATGTCCCAATCATCGCAAAGACTGTTTTCAGCGGAGGAGGCATATGCCCTTATTGCCTCTGACACTGACACAGCCAGTAATGCAAGCGATGAATTTGCATTCGCCTTAAGCTCCTCTTCCTCCTCTAGTGATGAGGGACCCCCTCAAAGACGCCCCCGTAGAGCAGCTGAGACCCCCCCCCCAATGATTGATCTCGTATGGACCCCACCACCAGACAATTTTGAGCCCCAGGTTCCTGAGTTTTTGGCCAACCCAGGAATCCAATTTGATACTACAGGCCTCAAAGAAATTGACTTTTTCAAAGTCTTTTTCTCTGATGATTTTATAAATTTAATGGTGGACCAAAGTAATTTATATGCCCAGCAGTTTATTGCCCAAAACCCCACGTCATCATTTGCTAGGTGGACCCCTGTAGATGCAGTAGAGATGATGACGTTTTGGGGTCTGGTGTTACATATGGGCATAGTTAAAAAGCCAGAAATTAGGCAATATTGGAGTACAGATGTTCTGTACAGCACCCCACTTCATCGTATGGCCATGACCCGGACTCGTTTTGAGACGATCCTTAAATTTTTGCATTACAACGATAATGCACAGTGCCCACCCAGAGATGATCCCACCTTTGACCGGCTATTCAAAGTCAGGCCGGTCATTGATCATTTCAGCGCCAAATTTGCTGAGATGTACATCCCCCAAAAATTCATTTGTGTAGACGAGTCACTTATACATTTTAAAGGAAGGGTTAAATTCCGCCAGTACCTTCCCAATAAGAGGGCAAGGTATGGCAAAAAAATGTATAAGCTGTGCGAAAGTACCTCAGGGTACACCCACAGGTTTAGGGTATATGAAGGGAAGGACACAAGAATTAAACCGCCAGAATGCCCCCCTCCCTCGTAGGTGTTAGTGGAAAGATTGTCTGGGATTTAGTGCACTCCTTCCTGGATAAGGGTTATCACCTCTTTGTGGATAACTTTTACACCAGCATCCCCCTGTTTAAGGCCCTTGGTTCAAGAGGTACAGCAGCTTGCGGTACTGTGAGCAAGAACCAAAGAGGCCTCCCAAAAACGCACGTTGCCCAATTACTGAGAAAGGGTGAAAGCAGGGGAATATGCAGGGCCGGTGCTAGGGGGTTCGGCGCCCTCCTGCAAACTAAAAAATTGCGCCCACCCAAACTTTACAAAGGGAGGGGTTTGGCCACACAATAATGCTCCCACTCCAAATTACACCACACAGTAGCACAATCTTATTCACCTAACACAGCACCAGTGCCGTAACTAGCAATTTTGGTGCCATGTGTGAAAAAATAGGGACAGTGCGCGCCGAAGGCACGCGCAAAATTGTAGAAGCGTGGCTTCATGGGGAATCGGCGTGGTCACATAAAAGTACCAATAACACCATAATCCCCATAACACATTATGCTTCAAACCTCAAAGCCCATAACACATTATAGTAACCACACACACAGTAATGCACATTATTTGTAATACCACACATCATGATGTCCCTTGCACAATATGCAGAACACCAGAATGCCCATTACACATTATGCCACACACTGTAATTCCCCTTACATAATATGCCATGCACTATAATGCCCATATGACATTGACACACATTATGCTACACATAATGCCCGAGTACTCCTGCATATGCCCACATTTGTAGCGTTGCTTATTCTTAACACCCACACCAGTTGCGAAAAGTAGTTGCTCTGCTTACAAGTAGTGCCCACAGCAGTTGCCGACAGTAGTAGCGCTGCGTAACCATATACCCACTCCAGATGCTGACAGTAGTACCTCTGCTTATACATAACACCCACACCAGTTGCCAAAAGTAGTTGCTCTGCTTATACACATGCCCACACCAGTTGCCTGAAAGTAGTACCTCTGCTTATACGTAGTGCCCACACCAGTTGCCGACAGTAGTAGCACTGTGTTACCATATGCCCACACCAGTTGCTGACATTAGTAGTGCTGCCTGTACACATGCCTACACCAGTTGCCAACATTAGTACCGCTGCCTCTTCACGTGCCTACACCAGTTGCCGACATTAGTAGTGCTGCCTCTACACGTGCCTACACCAGTTGCCGACATTAGTACCGCTGCCTCTACACGTGCCCACACCAGTTGCCGACAGTAGTAGCACTGTGTAACCATTTGCCCACACCAGTTGCTGACATTAGTAGTGCTGCCTGTACACATGCCTACACCAGTTGCCGACATTAGTACCGCTGCCTCTACACGTGCCTACACCAGTTGCTGACTTTAGTAGCGCTGCCTGTACACATGCCTACACCAGTTGCCGACATTAGTAGCGCTGCCTCTACACGTGCCCACACCAGTTGCTGACATTAGTAGTGCTGCCTCTACACGTGCCCACACCTGTTGCCGACAGTAGTACTGCTGCCTACACACTTGCCCATACGAGTTGCCGACATTAGTAGCGCTGCATATAGACGTGCCCACACCAGTTGCCGACATTAGTAGTGCTGCCTATACACGTGCCCACACCAGCTGCCGACATTAGTAGCGTTGCCTATATGCGTGCCCACACCAGTTGCCGACATTAGCAGTGCTGCCTATATACGTGCCCACACCAGTTGCCGACATTAGTAGCGCTGCCTACATATGTGCCCACAACAGTTGCCGACATTAGTAGTGCTGCCTCTACATGTGCCCACACCTGTTGCCGACAGTAGTACCGCTGCCTACACACTTGCCCATACGAGTTGCCGACATTAGTAGCGCTGCATATAGACGTGCCCACACCAGTTGCCGACATTAGTAGTGCTGCCTATACACGTGCCCACACCAGTTGCCGACGTTAGTAGTGCTGCCTATACACATGCCCACATCAGCTGCCGACATTAGTAGCGTTGCCTATATGCGTGCCCACACCAGTTGCCGACATTAGCAGTGCTGCCTATATACGTGCCCACACCAGTTGCCGACATTAGTAGCGCTGCCTACATATGTGCCCACAACAGTTGCCGACATTAGTAGTGCTGCCTACAAACGTGCCCACATCAGTTGCCGACATTAGTACACTTACACTTTACAATGGTGGCAGCTCATCCTCTCCTGTTTCCTGGTGTCTTCAGTCAGCCAGCCTTGCTCCCTTGTAGCTCTGCCCCTTCTGGTCCGTGTAGCCACGCCCCCTCTGTCCGTGTAGCTCCGCCCCCGTTCGGACCCTGCCAATGACTATCTGATAATGAGCCAGGAGGGATCTCTGTGCCTCCGGCGCTCTTGCCTGCGATGAAGTGTGACAGGCACAGCAGCAGCAGCCGGCAGGAATGGAGGACAGCAGAGGACGCAGAGCAGGGACAGTGGCGCCTCTCCTGCACGGCGCCTACCTGCTTTGCATCCTCTGCTGAGTGGGTAGCGCCGGCCCTGGGAATATGCACTGAAAATATGTTGTTGGTCAAATATAAGGACAAGAGGGATGTCCTTATACTGACGACAATTCACGGAGACAGTACCACCTCCGTCCCTATACGAGGTACCAGTACCCACACCTCAAAACCTAATTGTATCCTGGATTACAATAGGTACATGGGCGGAGTGGATCTTTCAGATCAGGTACTGAAGCCGTACAGTGCCCTGCGGAAAACAAAAATATGGTATAAGAAGCTGGCCGTGTATATCATCCAGATGGCACTGTATAACGCTTACGTGCTATTCCGTTCTACCAGCCAGAGGGGGACATTTATGCACTTTCAAGAGGAAGTCATAAAGGGCCTAATATTTGGGAACCAGCAGGCAGAGGGCCCCAGTACTTCTAGTACTGGCCCCCGTATTGTATTAGGGCAGCATATTCCTAACGAAATCCCCTCCACTGGAAAAAAGGGCAGGACAAAAAAAAGGTGCAAATTTTGCTATAAAAAGGAAATACGAAAGCAAACTATTTTCCACTGTGAAACCTGCCCTGACAAACCCGGCCTATGTATGAAGGAGTGCTTTAAAATATACCACACATCTATGGATTATTAGGTTCATCATTTCACCGTGCTTCGGGGGTCTTGCTAATGCAACATAGCACCCACCATTCATTCCACCAGAATGTGTGCTGCAAAATCCAAATATCACTCCTTCCCTTCTGAGTCCTGCCATGCACCCAAATGGTATTTTTGGTCACATATGAGGCATTGCCGTACTCGGGAGAAATTGGGGCACAGATTTTGGGGTGCTTTGTCTCCTTCATTCCTTGTGAAAATGAAAAATTTTGAGCCAGAACTGCATTTTTGTGTAAAAAAATGTAATTTTTCATTTTCACAGCCCAGTTGTACCAAAATTGGTGAAACCCCTGGGGGTTTGAAATGTACACTATACCCCTAGATGAATTCCCTGAGGGGTGTAGTTTGCAAAATGGGGTCACTTGTGGGGGGGTTCCACTGTATTGGTGCTTCGGGGGCAGGGCCGGTGCTAGGGTGTCCATGCAAACCATACATTTTGCGCCCTTTCACATTGCCATTGCAACAAGCTGCAGCCCGATTGTGGGAGCGTATGCAACATGCGATCCTATGGAGGATCTCGGGTGCATGTACATGTATGCATACACCATTTCAGTGCTGTGTCTGCAAAATGTTGCAGGCACTAAAGGTGCCCATACACGCTGCGAGAATCACATACGTTATGGGCTAGATCGCATCGCACGGCATGCAATGTGTGTGCGATGCGATCCGAAAGCAGTACAAAAAGTATGTTCAGCACATACTTTTTGTACTGTGCGATGCCCGCAGGAGTGCACATCGCATCGCACGCTGCTATTGCAGCGTGTATGGCCACCCCTCTCGTAACTGAGGGGGAAAGTAGGGGAGAGATGGAAGAAGAGGGGATGAGATAGAGGGGCCTGAGTGTTGAGGACTGGCAGTGGCACTGGCACAGCACACTGAGAAGAGGGAAGGAAGGGGAGGCGGCGCTGCTGCCTGTTCGTCATTTGATTGACAGCTGACAGGCACAGGGAGCAATGGGTAGGGGGCGGATCCAGACATGACATGTCATCCAGGCATTCACAGACAGCGCTACATGCCTCAGCGCAAGTGACTGTGTCCAAACTGCCACCCGCTGTCAGACAGGCACTGCAGGCGGCGTGCAGGCTGTGTGCACTCGCGGTGCAGGGAGCAGCTCTTTATACTGCCGCCTGCCCGCTGTCAGACAGGCGCTGCGGGCAGCATGCAGGAGGCAGTGACAGTGAGGGTTGAGGCAGCTTTAGCAGAGCAGGGAGGGAGGGAGCGCCTTTTCAGCATGGCGCCTCCCTGCTTTGCAGGAGCTGCTGAGTGGGTAGCGCCGGCCCTGTTCGGGGGTCTTGCTAATGCGACATAGCACCCACCATTCATTCCACCAGAATGCGTGCTGCAAAATCCAAATATCACTCCTTCCCTTCTGAGTCCTGCCATGCACCCAAATGGTATTTTTTGGTCACATATGAGGCATTGCCGTACTCGGGAGAAATTGGGGCACAGATTTTGGGGTGCTTTGTCTCCTTCATTCCTTGTGAAAATGAAAAATTTTGAGCCAGAACTGCATTTTTGTGTAAAAAATGTAATTTTTCATTTTCACAGCCCAGTTGTACCACAATTGGTGAAACCCCTGGGGGTTTGAAATGTACACTATACCCCTAGATGAATTCCCTGAGGGGTGTAGTTTGCAAAATGGGGTCACTTGTGGGGGGGTTCCACTGTATTGGTGCTTCGGGGGTCTTGCTAATGCGACATAGCACCCACCATTCATTCCACCAGAATCTGTGCTGCAAAATCCAAATATCACTCCTTCCCTTCTGATTCCTGCCATGCACCCAAATGGTATTTTTTGGTCACATATGAGGCATTGCCGTACTCGGCAGAAATTGGGGCACAGATTTTGGGGTGCTTTGTCTCCTTCATTCCTTGTGAAAATGAAAAATTGTGAGCCAGAACTGCATTTTTGTGTAAAAAAATGTAATTTTTCATTTTCACAGCCCAGTTGTACCAAAATTGGTGAAACCCCTGGGGGTTTGAAATGTACACTATACCCCTAGATGAATTCCCTGAGGGGTGTAGTTTGCAAAATGGGGTCACTTGTGGGGGGGTTCCTAACTTTTAGCATCTTATGGTGCCTAGAAACCTACATGGTGCCTAAAAAATAATCTCATAAAAAGGAGGCTCCAAAATCAAGTAGGTGCTCCTTCTATTATGAAGCCTGTGGTTTGGTCAACGTGCACACTAGGGCCACATATAGGATATTTATGAAAACAAAAGAATTGGGGGAATCAATTTTTAGTCACATTTCTCTAGTAAAATCTACTGTGTTCCTTAGAAAAATGTATTAAAATTGCAAATCTGCAAAAAAAATGAAATTTTGAAATTTCACCTACACTTTGTTTTAATTCCTGTGAAACACCTAAAGGGTTAACAAACTTCCAAAATGCTGTTTTGAATACTGTGAGGGGTGCAGTTTTTGAAATGGCATCATTTATGGGGGTGTCTCACATACAAGTCCCTCATAGTCATATCAGAACTGAACTGGTCCCTAAAAAAATCAGTGTTTGAAATTTTCTTGAAAATTTGAGAATTTGCTATTCATATTTTAAGCCTCCTAGTGTCCAAAAAAATTAAAAGGAGGTTGAAATAATGATGGAAACATAAAGTATACATATGGTCTATGTTAGTTATTAACTATTTTGAGTGGTATGATTATTTGTCTTACAAGCAGAAAATTTAACATTTTGCAAATTGCAAAATTTTCAATTTTTTTACGACATTTTGGTATTTTTCACAAAAAAACACAGACTGTATCGACCAAAATTTACCACTAACTTGAAGTACAATGTGTCACGAGAAAACAATCTCAAAATAACTGGGATAAGTAAAAGCAAAAAAAAGTTATCCCCACTTAAGTGATACATGTCAGATTTGAAAAAAAGGGCTCTGTCAGGAAGGCAAAAACAGGCTGTGTCGGTAAGGGGTTAAAATTGCCAAGGCACACCATCAGGTGAAAAACACACACACACAGTGGTCCCACAGTAATTGAACAAACACTGTGACTCCCACAGACAAATACAGTATTGCTGTCACATAACCAGCAGAAAGAGAAGAGATGATGAGAAAGTAGGGATATAGATAAAGAGCAAGTAGAAGCGAGAGACCACATTATAAACAACAATATGTGGATAACAAAAAGGTATCTATTCAAAAGGCTAGTACCGGAACAAGTATGTTTTAACTGCCCATGGTTTTATACAGATGAACCTCTCATTCATTCCTAGCACCTGCCAGAATGTCCCTGCTGGTGAGCGCTGGCTAAGTGGAACTCCATCAGACTGGAACGCACGCGCGTCCCAGTCACTCAGTGGCTGGGCGGCAGAAACCCTGCCCGTCTCTGCTTCAGGGAGTTGGGCAGGGTTAGGGGAGGGTTCGGGGAGGTGGTGTGGACTGGCAATGGCGATCAGGGAGGCGGCAGACGGCAGTGGGGAGCTCCTTCGGAACAGGCTGTGCGAGCGTCTTGTGCGCACGCCCCCCTCCGACGGTTGGCAGGGCCTGCCACTTCTATCATCAGCCCTTGCAAAGCTGATGCTGGCTCCATCTGTATTATATGCATAAAATAGTTATATAAAAAGAACAATGTCTCCAAGGGGAGAAGTCACTCTTAAAATGGGGGCCTTAAAACACACTGGGAATGTGGCCTCCTATATTTATATTATATGTTACAATGTAACATAATTTAATTAAAGGAGGCCATAATTAATGAACAAATGTGCAATATATGTAACAGTTACAAACATTGCACATTTGTTCATTAATACTAATCTTGCAGGCAGATGGCCCTCCATGAAAATTAATTAAGAAAATGTTTTTTTTTTACAGAGGCCCACTTATCCCGCATCTTTCTCCTGCCGCGCATACCCGGTGCACACAGACTGTATGGAGTGTGGACAAGGAGCAGCGGTGTGTGGAGGAGAGGAGGTGGACCTGGGGGAGCAGCGGTGGTGCACGGGTGGGCTGGCAGGCACTCCAGGTGGGAAAGCGACATGGTGTGCGTTACCTATGAGTTACCACAGGTCACGCGCCTTCCTGCAGAAGCAACCAGCGGCTGTGCAAGGCAAATACCCAGCTGGCGGCAGCGACTGATATCCAAACAGAGCAGCAGTGGCTGAAACTGATAGCAGCAGGAGCCGCACACGGATGCAGCCAGCTATGGTAAAACAGCCACGGCAAACCGGTTGAATATCGCTGACATAGAAGATAAACTGAGTAATCATGTACAAAAAAAAGTTTTGTAATCTGTTCACAAATTAAAAATTTATAGCCATGGTGGCATTACTTTTCAATCCAGCCTCGTATTATATACCCAGACTATTATGGAAAAAAATGATAATTCCTTCACCTTTTCCTTTTTTTTTTGAACTGACACAAAGTGGAATACCAAATGGTATACAATTAGTATTATAATTAAATTGACATTTCTGCACATACGAGTAAAGTATATCATTACTCATTAACATATTAATATCTGACACAAATCCATAACACCAAGTGCAGCACTCATCATTTCAACTGCTACTGTCTACAAAGGAGGGCTGGACACTTCTAGTTAGAGCAGCACCACATTTATAGTGACCCTTATTTATAGTGAGTGCAGTGTCACCCCTCTATTTAGCAAGTCCGCACAATTTCTAATGGCAGCCCTGTCTGTACATACCCTATGCCTCTCCCCCTACCCCTTCATGGCAGCAGCCCACCCCCAGCCTGACCATATCCTCCCTGCTAGTGCTTAACCCCTGCACTCTGCCATTTAACTCTGACACCCTCTCCCTTGCAGAATATCCCTAACCTTATCCAGTGCCAGATTAAGGTCTAAATGGGCCTGGAGCTGAAAATGATCAAGGGCCTATTATGCACAATAATAGGGGTAGTGGCCAGCACATTATAATGTGGGGGGCATGACCAGTGTTCTGGTTGGGTGGTCTACTCATGGGTTTGTCTGTATTTGTGTAAATACTGTCAACTAATTATATATGCCTGGAAAAGGCAGGGGGCTGGCATAGGAAAAATGCAAAGGGTTTAGTATAGGGTGGAAAATGGCAAAAAGGTTGCCATATGCAAGGACCTGGCACAGAAAAGAGGGAAAATAGAAGCTGTACATATACTTATAGTGGCGCACTCAGGGGGGGGGTTCTGAGTTCCCATAACCCCCCCCCCCCCAGGAGTCTAAGGGCCCTAGGCTGAAAGCTGAGGGTGTCCTATTTAAATGGGTGCAATCATTTAAAAAATCGGCCCTTGGGAAACGGAGATATCTGACTTCAAAGCAGTGGTCCCCATCCAAGCCTGTTAATTTCTCTTCCCAGTCAGATATTTCAGGTTCTGTCTGACTTAGAGTTTTTCTGAGGGTATATTCCAAAAGCTGGGACTCTCCCCCTTTGATGGACACTAGTAGCTTGTCTTTACTTTTCCAAGAACCAGAGATATCAGCCTTCCAGCAGCTGGTTACTGCTCCAGCTCCACACACCTGGTATGCAGGGCCGGCAACAGAAATCTTGGGGCCCGGTACACTGATATCACTGGGGCCCCCCCAAAGACACACCCAGATTTGAATAACATTGAATGTGTTTTTATTATTAGAAAAAAATGATAATTAATATTCACTATGCAATATAATAGGGCAGGGCAGATGGGAGGGTGCAGCATTGGTTTGTCCTATGGTTAGCTGTGTTGTGTGATGTCACTGGTAGACAGGTGACCAGACTGAGGTGGGGTTACTGGATTGGGGTCCATGTACATTTTTTTCCAGGAAGCCAGGTGGGCAGGCAGCACCTTTATAAACTATTGCGAGGGCAGCAGCCATGCTTACATCCCCTGAGCCCCTCAGAGCCTTGGGGCCCGGTACGAGTGTCCCCTTTGACCCCTCCTGTCGCCTGCCCTGCTGGTATGTAGTTTTATATACTCGCTGGCAGATTACTCTGCCTCCTGAACTCTGATCCCCTAGTCCCCAGTACCATTTGGTAGGTGGGATTCTCTAGTTTTTAATTCCATTAAAGTCTAAGAAATCTATTTCTGGGAACTGGAGATATCTGCAGTCAAGCAAGCTGTCCTCCCACCAGAAAATTATGAATAATAAGCCCACTCCACTATACACCCCTCCTCTGCGTATTAAACATCCTCTACCACCCTGGAAGTTATGTATCAGGGCCCCTTCATTCAGCCCAATGCCCCCTTCTCCCACCTCATCTCCCACCATCTGTGAAGTGAAGGGGTAATTAGTGGAAATTACTGATCCAGGCCCTACATGCTGAGCGGTTGATATAATACCCCCTACCACCCGCGGGACATCAAAGCTTCCGCTCATAGCACCCCCCACCCCTACCGCTAGAGGATCGGTAGGGTCCCCAATACATTGCTATGCCCAGGGGTCTACACTGCTGTTGATGCCCCTGTATGTATGTGTATATATATATATATATATATATATATATATATATGTATGTATATATTATTATTATTATTTATATACATTTGGTCTATCTATAATACTTTAACTGACCCGGCATATACTGCGTCACTTAAGTGTCCATCTCCGTGCTTTGCTCCGCCCCTCTGGAAACCACCTTCTAAAGATCCTGCGTTTGCCCCTGACTTACCTTCCATCGGCAGCTGCAGACTTTGGGCTGCAGTGCCGACCATGTGAGAGCATCGGAAGATATATATGCACACTCCCTCCAGCCAAAGAGTGCAATGGCATATATATATATATATATATATATATATATATATATATATATATATATATTACAAATTCCAACACTCACAGGATGCAGGGAGATACATTGCCGGGTGCCCTTCAAAGGTGCACCCACAGAACGCCAATGTCCTAAGATGCTCGCGGGGTGATGCAGCACTCCAGTCATAAAAAAAAATACTGAAAGCCAAGACTTGGTAGACAATATTTCAGCATCTTTTATGTGGTCACGTCAAGTTTACCACACCATATACCCCTTATACAAAACATGCAACACAGTAGTAACCCCCTTATACTGTACTTGCCTCTTACACATTATGCCACATGGAATGAGACAAAATTCACACTATGGCACATGGATTGAGTCAAAATTCACATTAAGCCACACAGATTAAGGCAAAATTCACATTTTGCCACATGGATTGAGCCAAAATACACACTATACCAAATGGATTGAGCAAAAATTCACAATATGCTTCATAAAAATTTACACCATAATGTCCAT
Organism: Crinia signifera; assembly: GCF_055691185.1. Taxonomy (NCBI): domain Eukaryota; kingdom Metazoa; phylum Chordata; class Amphibia; order Anura; family Myobatrachidae; genus Crinia; species Crinia signifera. The sequence goes on from NC_139224.1 coordinate 57,936,939, forward strand.
TACGTGTTAAGCCACACACCATATCGTCCATTACGTGTTAAACCACACACCATAACGTCCATTACGTATTATGCCAAACACCATAATGACTATGAAAAATGATGCTACATAAGTGCTGGTTACCTACATGCTCATGTAAGGTAGGACTGGGTGTGTGGACCCGGTGCCGTGATTTCACAGTTCTGCTGGCCTCCTGCAGGCTAAGGCTTCACCAATAACAGCCACGTTTGTGGGGCTGAATTAGGTCCAACCCCAGACGGTGCCGCCTGGTCTTGAGTGGGACATGGTGGCCCGCAAGAAGTGGGACACACGGCAAGGTGGGGTGAGATGGCGCACACACCCAGCCTACCAATGCGTGGGAAAAGTAACCCCACGGGTGCAATAATGCACTAAGGTGGTAAATACACAACAAACCCCTGACTACTTCGCGCAGGGAAGGAATGACCCCTAGAGGGCAAACCAGACCCCCAGTGCGTGCTGCTGCAACAATGCAGAGATGGTACAGTACAATTTCAATAAAAGTAAAGCTGCAGGCAGAATATCTGACTTATCTGGGATGATGGTATTACAGCAGAAGGAACTCAGGAGACTGCAGCACAGGAACAGGCAGGAAGGAGCACTGATTGGGACCAGGAACACAGACCCTGTAGCACAAGCAAGGCTGGGCACAGGACGCTGGATACAAGGGCTGGGACCAGGCACACTCTGGAGCAGGAACCAAGACAAACAGAACTGCACTGGGAACTATAACCGGCAGCGTCTGCATGCTGAGAACCTTACTATATAGCCTTGCATGCAGCCACACTCAAGAAGCAGGGTATGCATGAAACCCAGGGAGCTGGATCAGCAAAACCCGGAGTACTGATCCAGGGGAAAACATACAAACTGCAAATAGAATACATTAACTGCACATTTACACCAATCTCCTAGAGGAAGATCGTAACAGCTCATTGCCAGGGGTTCCATGTTCATTGCCATGTGGGTTTACATGCTTATTGCCAAGGGGAAATACATGCTCATTGCCCCTTGGCAATGAACATGTAATCCCATGTAGCCGCCGCTGGGCAGAAGTGACAGCCATTGACAGCCAGGGAGAGATCAGGTGGAATACCCCTTTCACACCAGAAAATGCAGGGACTTACCCGCGCTGGCCCCTTTCACACCAGCTTAGTCCCTGCATTTACTGGTGTGAGGGGGAAAGAAAACCACCCCCTCCCCCCTTTAATCAATTGGCTATATCTTCGGATCCAACTGATCAATTTACATGAGACCAGTATCATATTAAAGAACTTTTGAGTGGGCTTCGAATGATTTTGGTCCTGTGAAACCATTTGGCTCCAGAGAAATCTGCCCTCAAACAACATGAATAGCCAGAAATTACATTTCAGAAATGAAAATTCGGTTTACCCGCAATATCTCTGGAACCAAATAACCGATATGGACCAGCCTGGTATCAGATTGAAGGCCCATCGATTTGGGTTCAACTGAGATGAACCTTGAGCCGGAGGGGGAACTGGCAGCCGTTGGAACTGGGTGGGGGTCGGAATTAGCGGGTCCCATGTTATCCTATGGGGAAACATTCCAGCTTTGCCCTGCAGTATCTTCGATTCCCTGGGGGCTAGTGACGGGGGGCCGGTCTCGTTGGATAGCCCTGGCCCTCAACTAAAAAATTGACCTATTTGGAGAGTGGGCCTGGAGCTACAGCTCCATCAGGCCCATTTTTAATCCAGCCCTGGTAATAGGCATCACGGTGTGTGGAGTAATGGGCATTGCAGTGTGTCAAAACGTGGAAATGGCATCATGGTGTGTGGCAAGACGTTTAATGGGCATTGCAGTGTGTGGCAAAATGTGTAATTGGCATCGCAGTGTGTGGAAAAATGTGTAATGGGCATCGGTGTGTGGCATAACATGTAATGTGCATTGCAGTTTGTTGCATAATTTGTAATAGGCATTACTGTGAGTGGCATAATGTGTAAGTGGCATTACAGTGTGCAAAATCAAGAATAGAATTGGAGCAAAGGTTAAAAAATATAAGGTGTGTCAAGGGGCAGGACTGGAGGCAGGTCAATGGGTGGGATGTGGGTGGATCAAGGGGCGGGCCACTGTCCGGTAATCTCTCAACAAAAAGGTGGTAACCCTATATGTTGACCATTTTTAGGTGTCGACCTAGTGACTGTCAACCTAGGCATTGTTGACCATAACCCTTGAAATGATGTAAAGTGTTCGCACTTAAAAAAGTCTTCTTTAGTAAATATTCTTTTATAATTAATAAAAAAAAAAAAACTAAATGGAAGAGTCGCTGTAACAGCTGTTTGGTATTACTATAGAGGTGTCAAGGTTATGTTTTACCAAGCAAAGTAAAATTCATAATGAATACATCCCAACTTTTTGGATGAGGAAAATGGGGCAGCTGCGCGTGGCCAAAATTAGGAGTGTGGCTTCACGACAAGGGGGCATGGCCTGCAAATTACATCATCCCCGCACAGCCACGTCTGTTTTCGCCACTGTGGAGGCCTGACCAGCGGTGCTGTAAGCTGCTGGCCAGCCCCCAGCCTCTCTGCTGCGAGAATAAATTCACCAGATGAAAGAGAGGGCCTCCCAACTGCCCCAACCCCCCCGCCGCTGGACAATGTCGGCGCCGGGTGGGATGCAGGAACATCCCCAAAAACCAGTTGGGAGGTATGGTTAATGTATAAAGCCTTCAAAGATGCTTATAGCACCCAATAAGCTTCTATCATTTTATAGAATGTACTTGACAAATGATATCTAAACTCTAATGAGTAGGTATAGTCAACTTTTCCATCTGTTCGCTTAAGGCACAGGTTCTCAAAGTCGGTCCTCGGGACCCCACACAGTGCATGTTTTGCAGATCTCCTCACAGAATCAAGTGACATAATTAGTTCCACCTGTGGATCTTTTAAAATGTGTCAGTCAGTAATGAGTGCACCTGGCTTAAGAATATAGTGTTGATTATTGATAGCTCCAACGTTGATGCGATAAGTCAGGCATTGATGGAGAACCATGGGTGGATTTTGTTTTGCACATGAGCAGTCAGCTAATGCTATTACACCAACTAAACTAATGATAATCAATGGCAACCGTAATCTGCTGTCACCGATGTGACTATTTACAGTGTTGTAGAGAGCTGGCTGGTACCTCAATAATTTTTTTGGGGGATGTGCCAGTTATCATAGGAGGTTTGGCCAAGCCCAGGCTTGCCTACCCTCCCGGAATTGCCGGGAGGCTCCCAAAAATCGTGTCCCCCTCCTGACCCCCTGGGAAGGTGGGAAATCCTCCCGCATTGGCCAGGCAGCCCTAGCACCCCCTTCCATGCTGCATAGAATTACCGGTTTTCACAGGTCCACGGCGGGGCTAAAATGCCATGAATTGCGTTGTTTGACTGCTATGTGGGTGAGACTTGATGAACCCTGCCCTGCCCCGCCACCCTGGCTTCTCCCGGAGAGGAGAAAACAAAAGTTGGCAAGTATGGCAAAGCCCCCTTAGGAAAAAAATTCGAAAAAAGTATATATGGCTCACCACAATGAAAAAGTCAGCATTGGGGGAGGAGCGATCAGTGTTATAGATTCCACCCTTTTGCAATTGGGCAGCAGACCCAGACGCCTTTAATACCACTTTTATACTAGAATCCCGGGTCGAACCCTGTATTTTGACCACAGGAATTTTCCAGGTCAGACCCTGCTTCAGACACCATTTACACTGCACTTCAACCACGTTATTCCCAGGTCAGTGCTCTTTAATACTTAAAAGGGTCAGCCCTGCTTTCAAAGTACTTCAAAATGGCCTTTTCGGGCTGTTTAAGATGAGGTCACAGGTCACAGCAGCAAAATATTAGTTATCATCTGTTCTTCAGTGATCCACTCGCTAACACTAACTAGTCCCTATACATGCACCGAGAGACTCCTAGGTCTCAGAAACTAGAGGATATAAAGTGATTGCATGGTAATAAGAAAAACATATAGAGAGAGAGAGAGAGAGAGAGATTGTCAAAGATACACCTTCTTAAAGATACATAGGGCCTGATTCAGGTGGGGGTCTGTGAATGCGCATGCGTGGATCTGCGCATGTACAGACTCCCTGTGCGAATGCCTTTGGTAAGTATCACACTCTCCAAGGCGTTCGCATGGGCAAAGGAGGGCGGGGGAGGCAGCAGGGGAACACCCAGCCTCCCCATGAACTGACATTCCCATGGGATGCAGGTGATGTCACATGACGTCAGCGTCTGCCCCCAATTCAGTCATCAGCAGCCATCTGACAGGTAAGTATTGACTTACTTTTCTGACTGAAAGCTGCAGAAAGTTGACGCTTGGTCTTTCCGATATATCTTTTTCCACATTTACAGTATATAGATCAGGTGTGTAGTGAGACGTCATGCAGCTTTTAATAACCCATGATTTTTTATGTCCCAAAATCTGTGCCATAATCTTCATCTACATATTGGCACGTTTTGCACTTATTGCATGGGAAAACACCTTCGCTGTTTGTAACCAATTTATTTTAACAGTTGACTTAAGGTGATGACAGATTTCAGAATGGCAGCTCACCTAAACACTAATTGAGGCTTGGGAGGAAGAAAGGTTTGTAGCAGGGGGTGGACAGTTAGTACATCCCAATGTTTAGTTAACATTTCTCTTATATTAGAAAGTAGTAATGTAAGAGACATTTTAACTAAACATTGGGATGTACGTGGACCCCCTTCTACAATGTGGCTTTGTCAAGTATATTGCTGGCAGCAGAGGATGATGTGGGGTATACTGTATATGTGCTGCGCTGCATGGCCATAACCAACTGCCACCACCAACTGCCGCCCGCATGCCACATTGCAATCCTCAGTGCACAGCAATATCACTGGCATTTCCTGAGCAGCAGCTGATGTGGACACAGGAGAAAAGGCCTCTCAGGTGAGATCAATTTGCAGGTTATTAATCGCTGCCAGTGATTCTCCGAGTGAATTATCAGTGAGTGGAGCTCAGCGCACAATTACATCTGTGCTTTTTCTTTCTCTTTTCTCCCCCATTTTTTTTTTTTTTTTTATTTGATCACCTTCTGCCTCCGGTTACAATGAGCCGCCGAGAGTTATCCCAGCTGATTGGAAATGAAGGTCAGTAAATGTTTAGTAAATTAAATCTTAGACCAATGTCTCTTCTCTAGCAGTTGTCCTTTGTAGTGGGAGGGATTATAGCAGTGGTGGCTGGCCAGTGTCCCTGTGTTACTGGCTGGCACCTCCCATGCTGTCAGTTACAGATCAGGAACCGCTAAGCATTGGGGCCTGCATCCATACACTCATACTGTTACAGCTCTGTTTTTCAGTTGTATAGTAATATAATATATAAATCATGTTACTGCTGGAAGTCTTATTGTACACCAGCAATATCTGATCTTTACATGTCACATATGGCTATTTGTTATATCTACAATATATGAAATATCATTTTAGATGGACCCAGCCAGAACACCAAAGAGACATGGCTGAGGTCAGGACGCCGCAGACCATCCCGTGGGAGTCAGTCCGCAAGAAGATCTGGACCAACATCAGGAAGAGGAAGAACTGGACGAAGAGGAAGAGACCATCAGGCAGTTGCAGAGAGAGTAGATCACCTCCTGCTGGACAGCATCATGCGGCTCGTCCTGTCCCATCTCCCCACCTACAGCAGGCGCACCATTGCAGACGGAGAGGAACCAGAGTACTGCTCCATCTGTATCTCTGACATTGGGGTAGGTACAGAAATGGCTGTATCGTACTGTCATCACACCTTCCATGTCCCCTGTCTGACAGAATGGCTGCAGGTAAACAACATCTGCCCTCTGTGCCGCGTGAGACTCTTGAACCCGGATCATTTCTCCCACCTTTACTGATGGCTCCCCAGCAAAGCAGAACAACCAAACATAAGATCATGGTCTAAAGCGGTAAGTTCCTGTTTCAAAGTTCAAAAGTTTTTACACTTTTACGGTGTTTTTTCAATTTACAGTTTTTGTATTTTTCTAATTATTAATAAGACTTGTCACTGATCCCTCCAGTTCCAACAATTGTTGTTACACGTTTACAGTGTTTTTCTCTATTTAAAGTTTCTGTTTTGAAACTGGAGGGAATTGACGTGAACAAGCTGGGGATTAGGGCTACTGGCGACACCCCAAAAACAAAAACGACATTGAGCAGCCACCTCATGGGTGTGTTGGAAGAGCTGCTAAGCTGCTAATTATTTTTGAAATGGACAATTAAATCCAACTCATTGATTACTTAATACTTGAACATTTAACATTTAAACCATCGCCTGTACTTCAGCTAGTAAACCTGACCCTTTTCATCGCCAATAAGTCTCCAAGTCATTATTTAAAATTTGTTTATTATTTATTTATTACCAGATTCTTATATAGCGCATACATATTCCGCAGCGCTTTACAGAGAATATTTGAATATTCACATCAGTCCCTGCCTCAGTGGAGCTTGCAATCTATATTCCCTACCACATGTATATGCACACACGGATATTGTAGGGTTAATTTTTAGCCTAAAAGAAAAAAAGGGGTATAATTGAGCACTTGGGTGGGCTCAAATATGAAACAGGCGCCTAGTGGGGTGTTGTGTCGAGCTGCTCCCACATAGGTGGCGCTTGTACTTTTAAAACCAGCTCTGGATTCTAAAGGTTGCACTCCAGTACTACTAAGTTACATAGGCCTTATTCTAGTTCACTCTCTCTGACAAAATCCTTCTTAGATGGACAAAACCATGTGCACTGCAGGGGGGCAGATGTAACATGTGCAGAGAGAATTAGATTTGGGTGAGTTATTTTGTTTCTGTGCAGGGTAAATACTGGCTGCTTTATTTTTACACTGCAATATAGAGATCATTTTGAAGTAAAACCCCACCCAAATCTAATTCTCTCTGTACAAGTTACATCTGCCCCACCTGCAGTGCACATGGTTTTGTCCATCTAAGAAGGATTTTGTCAGAAAGAGTGAACTAGAATAAGGCCCATAGTTACATAGTAGGTGAGGCTGAATAAAGACTTGCATCCATCTAGTTCAACCTATGTTTATAATAGTTTATCCCTTGTTGTATAGTATGTTCTGATATTCTAAAGACAGATTATGTTACTTATTCGTATCCATGGATGTTATTAACCAATAAATGTTTATTCAACCTTATTTTAAACGTATTTATAGTGTCAGACATCACCACTTCTCCAGCCAGAGTTCCAAAGTTTGACTTAAAGAAATTCTTTCTTCTAGATCAGTGATATTCAACCTTTTTTAGGTCGCGGCACACCAGACAAGACTTCAAAATTGCCAAGGCACACCAACATTTTTTAATCAGATATTCCAAAAATATTGCGCACTTGTAAGTAGGGTTACCACCTTTTTGTTGAGAGATTCCCAGACATTGGCCCACCCCCTGACCCGCCCCAGTCCCGCCTTATGTTGATTTTTTTAAACCTTTGCTTCAATTTCATTCTTGATTTTGCATACCATAATGCCAGTTACATGTTATATCACACACATTAATGGCCATTACAAGTTATGCCACACATCGTGATGCCAATTAGAAGCTAAGCCATATACCGCAATGGCCATTACACATTATGCCAGGACTCAACAAATTTCTTGCAAACGAGGGATAATATGGACAGTGCGCGACGAAGGCGCGCGCCAAATTTTTCAACATAATACCAACACACCGCACACCCATTGTATAGTATACCACATGCCATAATGGCCATTACATGTTATGCCACACACCGTAATGCCCATTGCACATTTTAGTGAACTTTGTAATTCCGATTACACATAAGGCCACACATGATGCCCATGACATACTATGTAACACTCCGCAATGCCCATGACATACTATACAACACTCCGCAATGCCCATGACATACTATATAACACTCCGCAATGCCCATGACATACTATATAACACTCCGCAATGCCCATGACATACTATATAACACTCCGCAATGCCCATGACATACTATATAACACTCCGCAATGCCCATGACATACTATATAACACTCCGCAATGCCCATGACATACTATATAACACTCCGCAATGCCCATGACATACTATATAACACTCCGCAATGCCCATGACATACTATATAACACACAGCAATGCCAATGACATACTATATAACACTCCGCAATGCCCATGACATACTATATAACACTCCGCAATGCCCATGACATACTATATAACACTCCGCAATGCCCATGACATACTATATAACACTCCGCAATGCCCATGACATACTATATAACACACCGCAATGCCCATGACATACTATATAACACACTGCAATGCCCATGACATACTATATAACACACCATACACATTTGACACATAAGTGCCACTTACCTACATGCTCAATGCCAGGGGCTTCATGCTCGATGCCAAGGTGGACTGAATTTGCTCGTTGCCAAGGGGGACAGAACTGTGCAGTGGCCCACTCCTGGCTCCCGCCCGCTATTTGCAATTCAATGCACTGCCAGTAGTTTGCGGCAGGGAGGGAGGGTGGGAGCAGTAGGGTGGGAGGGTATCTGCAGTGGGGTGGGAGGGTGGCTGGGAGGGTGGCTGCAGTGGGGTGGGAGGGTGGCTGGGAGGGTATCTGCAGTGGGGTGGGAGGGTGGCTGGGAGGGTATCTGCAGTGGGGTGGGAGGGTGGCTGGGAGGGTATCTGCAGTGGAGTGGGAGGGTGGCTGGGTGAGTGCAGGGAGGGTGGGAGAGTGGGTGGGAGTATACCATACTTAGCCAGCCGATGGTTAGCCGGCCCGCTCACCTCACCCCCCCACCTCCTCCCAGTGTGCGTCCGTGTGCAAACCCCCCTCCTGCCTGTGCTGACACGCCGACGACCCCTCCCCCCTGTCAGTGTGCGTCCATGTGCGCACCGCCCGCCCGCTCACGGCTCCCCCGCTATGTACGGGAGAGAGACGTGCTGTGCTGCTATGTAATATTCATATCTCCCGCTGCTGGACCACTAGCCAATGAGCGCTCGCGGTCCAGCAGCCACCAGTTGATTGGCAAGCGGTCCAGCGGGATATATGATTATTGCAAAGCAGCACAGCACGTCTCTCGAGTCCCGGACAGTGCACAGCGGGGGAGCCGTGAGCGGGCGGGCGGTGCGCACATGGACGCACACTGACAGGGGGGCGGGCGGGGAAGCATTCCCGGACAGCCACTCAGCGCCGCGCGACCACACACAACCCACAACGTCCAGCATGATGACAAGCCGCCTGCCCGTCCCCCCTGTCAAAGTGAAACTCCGCTGGTGTGTCGCCGTGACCCGAGGCATGGCGGCACACCTGTCAGCTGGCCGCGGCACACTAGTGTGCCGCGGCACACCGGTTGAAAATGTCTGTTCTAGATGAACAAAATCTTTTTTCTTCTAATCTAAACTCGTGCCCTCGCGTCCTAGATTCCTTTCTAGCAGAAAAAAGGGTGTTTGACAGTTCTATATATTGGACCCTAATATATTTATACATGTTGAGCATATCCCCCCTTAAACGTCTCTTCTCTAGTGTAAATAGTCCCAAATTGCTTAATCTTTCCTCATAGTTTAAATCCTCCGTTCCCCTAATAAGCTTTGTTGCTCTTCTTTGGATTTTATAAGTATACAACCTTTAATATTTTAGTACTCAATATATACATTACAGTACACTTATTGTATTTATAAGTATTATTATTGCCAACTGCAGAGCCAGATTAAGGTCTAAATGGGCCTGGAGCTGAATGATCAAGGGCCTATTATGTGCAATAATAGGGGTTGTGGCCAGCACCTAATAATGTGGGTGACGTAACCAATGTTCTGTTTGGGTGGTCTGCTCATGGGTGTGTCTGTATTTGTGTAAATTCTTTCAACTAATTATATATGCCTGGAAAAGGCAGGGGGCTGGCATAAGAAAAATGCAGGGAGATATATTGGCGGGTGCACTCCAAAGGTGCACCCACAGGACGTCAATGTCCTAAGATACTTGCGGGGTGAGGCGGCACTGCAGTCATAAAAAAAATACTGAAAGCCGAAACTTAATAGACAACATTTCAGCACCTTTTATGTGGTCACCTAAGTTTACCACACCATATACCCCTTATACAAATCATGCAACACAATAGTAACCCCCTTATACTGTACTTGCCTCTATTACATTAGGCAACATGGAATGAGCCAAAATTGACACAGAGTGAGCCAAAATTCACACTATGGCACACAGATTGAGTCACAATTCACATTCTGCCACACAGATTAAGGCAAAATTCACATTGTGCCACATGGATTGAGCCAAAATACACACTACACCAGGCATAACCAAACAGTGGCCCACCAGCAACGAATTATGCCAAACACCATAATGCCTATTAAAATTTATGTTACATAAGTGTTGCTCACCTACATGTTCATTGCCAGGGGTTCCATGTTCATTTCCAGGGATTCCATGCTCATTGCCAGGGTTCCATGCTCGTTGCCATGTGGAACAGAAGAAAAAAGGATATGCAAGTATCCAAAGAAGGCACTTAGTGTGAGTGGTTTGGCTAAGGAGCAGCAGTCTAAAAAAAGGGGTAGTCAGCCCCAATACAATATGCAAGAAGAAAAAGGGGGTGGTCGACTGCGCTAGGAGGGTTTATAAAAAAAACATTTTTTGAGCATATAATCTTAAAAAAAGAATGGTCAGGTGTATAGTGAAAAAAGGGAGTTACAATTTATTAAAATAGACACAGTTGTACATATAAAAACAACAAATGACAAATGACTAAAAGTAATTAGATAGTCACCCTTTGATTTGCGACTGTCCAGTCCGCTGAATTACTGTATATGTGGGATAAAGAACTTGGATTTGTAATCCACTCAAGCAATTTTGACGAAGGATGGTTTTACATCGAATGATGGTGTCCCAATATAGACAATGATTTTCCAAGTGATGGACTGCAGGGGAACAGTGGGAAGGAAGATACCTCCGAATTTGTGGGGGGCCAATCCACTTTATCAGAGGGAAATTCAGACGGTGATGGTAGCTTTCTCAGTATTGGAAAATAATTTGTTACTCACGGGGAGCACTGAGTGCCTTCCTTGATAATACCGGGCTGTTGTTAGGGGGTAGCGTACCTCCAAAAGGATTGTATTCGCCTCGGATCGGTGGAAGGTCCAGGTGTTAATTCCTGTTGATGGAAGTATAGCTGAGAAAGGTAGTGGTAGGTGGTCACCTTGAAAAAGCTGCTGTGGGCAGCGAAACGCGTAGGTGCAAACAGATGACCCCAGTCACCCTACAGATCTGCTACTACCAACATCGAATCCCATTTACACTTACTACCTGCAGCCGGAAGAAAAAATTATTCCATCTTCCAGTGGGACTACTACCTTTCTCAGCTATACTTCCATCAACAGGAATTAACACCTGGACCTTCCACCGATCCGAGGCGAATACAATCCTTTTGGAAGTACGCTACCCCCTAACAACAGCCCGGTATTATCAAGGAAGGCACTCAGTGCTCCCCGTGAGTAACAAATTATGGTACTTATGTAGTATCTGGGCTGCCGATTTCTAAATCGGGTCGGATCGGGAGATCGCATCGCATCGCATGCGACCATGCGATTCGATGCGATGCGATGCGATGCGATGACCCGATTTTTCCATAGGAATCAATGTTAAAATGGACTGAGTCCATTTTAACATGGAATTCAATGGGAAAAATGGGTCCTTTTCATACCCCTACTATCCAAGTGGGCATGGAGTTGGATATAAACCTGTGGCGAGCGTAGCGAGCCACCGAGCCCGAAGCGTGGCGAGCGAAGCGAGCCCCGCGAGGGGACGAATACCGTCCCCTCGCGGGGCTCGCTTCGCTCGCCACGCTTCGGGCTCGGTGGCTCGCTACGCTCGCCACAGGTTTATATCCAACTCCATGCCCACTTGGATAGTAGGGGTATGAAAAGGACCCATTTTTCCATAGGAATCATTTTAACATTGATTCCTATGGAAAAATCGGGTCATCGCATCCGATATCGGATGCGATGCGATGCGATGCGATGCGATATCGCATCGCATCTGATTGTATGCCTTAACTTAAGGCATACAATCAAAAAATCGGCAGCCCAGATACTACATAAGTACCCAAATTATTTTCCAATACTGAGAAAGCTACCATCACCGTCTGAATTTCCCTCAGATAAAGTGGATTGGCCCCCCACAAATTCTGAGGTATCTTCCTTCCCACTGTTCCCCTGCAGTCCATCACTTGGAAAATCATTGTCTATATTGGGACACCATCATTCGATGTAAAACCATCCTTCGTCAAAATTGCTTGAGTGGATTACAAATCCAAGTTCTTTATCCCACATATAATTCAGCGGACTGGACAGTCGCAAATCAAAGGGTGACTATCTAATTACTTTTAGTCATTTGTCATTTGTTGTTTTTATATGTACAACTGTGTCTATTTTAATAAATTGTAACTCCCTTTTTTCACTATACACCTGACCATTCTTTTTTTAAGATTATATGCTCAAAAAAAAAAAATTGGTTTACCTGCAATATCTCTAGAACCAATGAACCCATATGGACCAGGTATCAGATTGAAGGCCCAGCGATTTGAGTTTGACTGAGATCAACCTCGAGCTTCTGTGATGCCGGAGGGGGAACTGGCAGCCGTTGGAACCGGGAGGAAGTCGGAATTAGCGGGTCACATGTTATCCTACCTGGAAAACGTTCCAGGTTTGCCTGACGGTATCTCCGGTTCCCAGGGGGCTGGCGATGCGGGGCTGGGCTCGTTGGAAAGCCCTGGCCCTCAGCTACAAAATGGGCATATTTGGAGAGTGGGCCTGGAGCTGTAGCTCTATCAGGCCCATTGTTAATCTGGCCCTGACCTTATCCCCCTCTGCCTAAACCCTCCTTCCTCTGCCACACGCTACTGCTGGCTGCATGCTCACCATTTGTGATGTTGGCTGTCGGTATTCCGGCATCAGCATCCCAATTGTAAAATACTACCAAAAATCCCTTTATGGACTCCCCCAACAATTGCAAAATATACTTTTGCTTTGTGTCCCAGATGGCCACAGGCCAGGTCCAGAGTGTGCATGCCTCTGTGTGACACCACATCACACTCACCCTCCATGAGTGCTACAGTGACAGCAAAAGGACAGAACAGCGCAGAGTAGCGTTGCGGGAGAGCATAGTGATACAATTGGGAAATGGGGGGCGGTCATTTGGCAGGTGCGCTGACCTGTACACGCAGCCTCGTGAGCAGGTGGAAATCATGCCTTCGGTCAGGCACCCTCGTGCCACCCCACTCGAGGACTAATTAAACAATTGAAAGTTTCCAGTGAGAATAATTAGTCTGCAAATACTGAACTTCCAAAGCAGTTTCTTCTGTATCCAGCATCAGGATCCGGGTCTTCTGAAGCAGTGATGAGTATATTAAGGTGTGGGTGATACTCCCCCAGCCAGCAGATTGGAGAGCTAAATCTTCCAGCAGCCCTTGTGCCTCCCAGCAGACTCCTCCACCCCACCTCAGTCTGAAGATTGGGGGGACCACCAGGAGCCAAAGAAACCTACAGATGGGTATTTAAAAAAAAAAAAAACAAGGCTTTCAGTGCTAAAAACCCTGCAACCATTTTTTTTTCTTTTGGATACCATGGGTATTGAGGGTGAGTATAAACTCCAAAATTGAGCACAAGCTAAACCTTGCTCCCAACTCAACTACCCCTAACCGTATAAGGAGGCCTCGTTATAAGATCTGCTATGGATACAATTTTGTCTAAAATTAAATTTGATAAATGTTATACTTATTTAAATTTAATTCATTTTGATCACTATTACTTCTAAGCTATTCAGTATCTATTTTTGTCCTTATTGAAGCGGACATTAATCTAATGAAGGATGCTGCCAAAAAAGTCAATGAACCCAAAATAGAAAAGCACTTAAAATAATAGGACCCAGACAGGTCAGAGTGATATTATATTAATTCTGTTTCAGAGTCTCTTTGCCTTCACTTATGATCTGATTGAGTTTAGCCAGAAGAAAGCCACTGACCTGCACTGAGGTCTTCAATTGAATCAACATTTAAAAACATGCTAAGATATGGTATAGAACAGGGATAGCCAACTCCAGTCCTCGAGAGCTACCAACAGTCAACCTTTTCCAGGTCTCCTCACAGAATCACAAGTGAAGTAATTAGCTCCACTTGTGGATCATTTATAATGTGTCAATTAGTAATGAGTGCACCTGTGCCCTAGCCAGGTGATCTAGAAAACATGAACTGTTGGTAGCTCTCGAGGACTGGAGATGGCTACCACTGGTATAGAACATTTTAGGCGTGATGCATTAAAGTAAAATGTCATAAAATCCCTGTTATCAGGGTTTTTACCGCATTAACAAATGCACTAAAGACCTCACGCTGGGGTACCGCTGGGGTTTCGCCAGATTTTGCTATACCTATGTGTGGTACCCCAGAACCAGGGGTACCCCACCAGTTTCTTCTTCATGTTGCCCATATGGCTCCTCACAAACAAAATGGTGTACAGCTGTGTGCTCTGGGGGTTGCTAGGCAACTACCCCAGAGCTAAAACTCCCTACCCACGGAAGGAGAGACCCTTGGATTGGAGGCTCAGGAGGGTGCCAAACTGGAGGGGCGTCCCTGCCTGTCTCTGGTAGGGATGGCCATCGTTGCCATTGCCATTGATGGTTGCCATCGATGGCAATTCTGCAACAGGCCATCGATAGTGCTAAACTATGCAATATTTTTACATATCGATGGTCATTTATTGTGCTTGATTGATTGGCCTGTGGGCCAATCAAAACACGGGGGCGGGGCTTTGGTGTCAGGGGGCGGAGCTATGCTCAGTGTCCCGGGACTTTGAAAAAAAAAAAGCAAAACATTTTGCTGTTCCATCGATGGAGGGAAACCATCTGGTTCTCCCCATCGATGGCAAAAGTATTCGACATCGGTCATGAACCATCGATGATTTCGAATCATCGATGGTCGATGGCCATCCCTAGTCTCTGGGGAGATTATGATGTTGCGAGTGCCCCGGAGGAAGAGCGCGCAGGAGGCCCCGGCTGTAAGGAGTAAGTAGTGCTGCGCAGGGCTGGGAGATAACAGTACAGCCGGGCAAGAGAAGGCTAACATACAGGAGAGTCGCGCACCCCGGCGTCAGAGCTGAGGGAGAGCCACGGCTTCCAACAGGCCGAGGACCAATACAAGTTCCCCAGGCGGTTATTGACAGCCAGCAGAGGTATGCTTGGTGACGCAAAGGCTGGGGAGGAGATCCAGGGCTGCGGCAGTAAACAGAAGTTTGACACCCAGACAGGCAGAGAGGAGCCAGGCGGAGCAGCAAGTGACCGTGCCGGTGATTGACAGCGGGACCCGGCGGTAAGCAGCTGAGATGCTGGGGAGCTCCCGGCGCGACAAACCTGCCCAGCGGTGACTGACAGCAGGACCCGGCGTGGAGATGAGACACCCGGCGTTCCCTGCGTGTATCCCCAGCAGTATTCAAGTGCCCAGCAGAGAGGTTCAAGTGCCCAGCAGTATCCAAGGGCCCAGCAGAGAGGTTCAAGTGCCCAGCAGTATCCAAGGGCCCAGCAGAGAGGTTCAAGTGCCCAGCAGGGAGGTTCAAGTGCCCCGCCGCAGTATCCAGCAGTGTGCTCCCGATTCGGGATGCAGTTTAAATCCCAGCGTTCGGGATCCCGGCGTTCAGAATCCCGACGGGCGAAATCCCAAAAGTTTCTCCCTCCGTGGGTGTCCACGACACCCCTGGAGGGAGAATAAATTAGCGTGCCGAACGTAGCGAGGCACCGGGCCCGCTGTGTGGCGAGCGCAGCGAGCCCGCAAGGGAGGGCGATCCACGTCCCCCCCTTGTCAAGGATTTCGGCAGCCGGGATCCCGACCGCCGGGATTTCATACTGAATCCCCCGATTCAGCAGTGACCGGCAAGAGCTGGCAACGGCACCAGTACCCCAGGTATCTACTAATTGCCCCTCCTGGGTGCCCAATGGTCCCGAGCCATAAAGCCGTTTAGGTTTAATTTGTACAAGTGGCCCTTGCCCTCACTACCTCCAAGCCTGGAGTCGGGTCCCTTGACACCATCTGCAGTGGCCGCCTCCCCAGGCCCTCAGCTACAAACCCCGCCGTGGATATCTGGCCACTTTTGTAATAGAGGCCTTACTACACAGCCCGTCACTTACAAGGCCGCAGGAACTACCACCCCATTTGCTCTCCAGTAATTCACCAGGACCAGTTGGAGACTGTACGGGCCAGAGCCTGTTAATTCCGGTGTTATATTGCTACACTGCACTTGGCAGTGAATTTGGTGCACCTAGGCCAAAGGTACCTAACTTTAGGGGTGAACTGCGCAGTTCAAGGAAAATTATACCTTTTTCTGCTCATATTGTCATTTTCAGATTGCTTTGCAGCATATTGTGCGGATTGCAGCCCAGTGCATATTGTGGGCCTCATTGCGCACAGTATCCTTTAAGTGATTGCGTTACAGTATAATTATTCATTGCATATGTTTGATCTGTAATTTTAATCCAGTGAAACTGATTGCATTATTCATTGATTGTCCATCTGTAATTAGAAGTGCCGTGTACCGTGCAAGTTGCGACCTGTGTAATAGGGTCTCATAGCGCACGATATACATTTGTTCTTTCACCTTCAATATTATTGTCAGGCATTCTACTTGTTATTCCTTGCTTTCTCATAATGGTGGCCCGTCATCCAGAGTTGCAGAATAAAACATCTGTTCACCGTCCTCACGTGTGGTGAACCTGTTATTGTGTGTGTTGGGTTCCTTGTCCCTTTGCCCTCAGAGTTCAGGTGAGAAGCTCGAAGACCACAGAAGGACTGTGACAGGCGGGAGTAAAGAGTGCAAGGTATCGTTTACACCACACCTGAGTTTGGCGACATTACATATGGGCTTCTCTTCGTGGCATCACAGATCCCTCCCAGCATGCCCCACGCTCTGCACATGCACAGTGGGACTCCATGGTCTCAGACCCAGAAGTCCAGCACCGGAGCCGCATCGCAAGAGCTGTCCTTTGCATTAATAATCGCATATGTTTGTGCATATGCGATTATTAAGAATGCGGTAACCGATGATGTGGGGCGGCGGATGTTAGTGCATAGTTCCTCTATTTGTCCATTTATCAATGATGAAAGAGTTAATTTCACCTCATCTTCAAATTTACGTTTATGGCCTTAAACAGGTCCTACTAAAATCAAATGTCACAACGATGTCACTGTTAGCTTTACTTTAGTGTTAGAAACATAATCCAATGACTGAAAGTGGGTCTGAGAGATTAGTTACCAAGCACATTCTGATACTTCTAGTGTTGCAAACACTGATCAGATGTGCAGCTGGCATTTTAGTGACAGCAAGGGTTAAAAATAGCTGCGCCAAACCATATACTACAGCTCCTACAGGTCTGGAGTTGACAGAATTGTATAGAGTACATTCAGCAGAGAATTGAGGCTAAGGAAACCACATGCAAAGGCAATAGTGAATTATGGTTAGAGGAGATGCTAGACATATACTAATAAGTGGTAGCAAAACTAATTAGTTACTTTGTTATTAACCTCTAATCTTTCATGCAGATTGGTCAAATGTTGCAGACCGCAATGCCAGCCTACAGATCCAAATCCAGATGAATTTGATCAGACACAAAGATCATTCAATCACTCCCCATCAGCACATTAATTTGTCTAACCCAGAATGAAGGCTGCAGGAAGGTCATACTGAGAAAGTAACTTGTTCATTTTGTCCCTCCATAAATGACAACAGCATTGTAGGTGACACGGTGCCCAGAGCAAGGGTATATTTAGGCACCCCACGTTTGTATTTTTCCTTGCCTTTTACACATTATGCCACACATGGTAATGCTTATTTTACTTTATGCACAAACTATAATGGTCATTACACATTATACCAAACATCTTCTAGCAGCGTAAGCATTCCTGGCACGGGATCCCGACAGTCATTTACCAGACGTCGGGATCCCGACTGTCAAAATGCCGACAGACAGTTACCCGACGGCCACCGGTTATTCTCCTTCGTGGGGATCCACAACCAACATAGAGGGAGAATAGAATAGGTGGCAAGCATAGCGAGCCACGGTGCCCACAGGTATCCGTGTCTGCTCGCCACACTTTCTATTCTCAACTCCACGCCGACGTGGATAGTGGGGGTATGAATAGGTCGTAGGATGCGTAACGCTGCGCTCGCCACGCTTCGGGTTGGCGTTGATAGTGGGGGTGGTACAGTGTGAAAATGACATTTGGGTGCATTTTACATGATTTCAACTCATGTCCATAATTTCTGTGAAAAATGGCATCGCATCAGATCGCATGCGATGCGATTTTTCACTGTACGATGCACATTGTGGGAGCCGTGATTGTACACAAGTACCGCTTTGTATTTCAGCCTTTTCAAATATGAGCCAATCGGAGCTCATGGGCCAGCAGCCAATCACCATACACACCTGATGGTACGTGAGCTCTAATTGCCTGATGGCCAGAGCTGCATTTGAAATGTAAATATGTCTGCTCTATATAGATTTTGATCTGGGACCCCATCAGACAAAACAATTATTACAGGACCCTAGCAAGTACAATATAATGGCCGCCACACGTGTGGTCAGCAGAAGTGAAGTAGCTGCTAATGCAATCACCTAATTTCTTACTCAGTTGCAGAGACCAGTTCCTTTAGGAGTCCTTATCCTACATGTGTTTTATAAAATATTAATGTGAATGTTATAAAGCTTATACCTGCAAATAGTTGTGTTTGTGGCAAGATCTGTAATACCCATTTTACACAGAACAGAAAATTATAAAAGTTGTGAGTATACCATATAATAAAACCCCTTCTAAACAATTTTTTTATGTTTTAATATAGTATGTTGAATTGAATGTAATGGTGTAGCAAGCGGCACCCATTTTTTATTATGCGTCACAAAAGCCAGGCTAACAGACAAAGTCTCTATGAAGAAACGCGTTTGAGGTGTGGCTGTGTGACGCGATCTCTCAGAACTAAATGGCCAGCGGCTTGCTTGTACGAGTGGAGAAGGTTACCGCCACTCGGTAGTGTACCCGGAGGATGCTGGGCGTGGTGTGAGGTCCCAGTATCCTGCCAAGGGGAGGCTTCCTGCTGTTTGCCATAAAGGTAGCTAAATCATCATGTGGTAGTTAAGCCCACACCAGTTTAAATTATTGGTACGAGTACTATCCTCTAGGTTTTTATTTGTGAATTGCTTTTAAAAGTATTAAAGAAGGGTTTACTTAACATCAGGGAGTGATTGTCTTTTTGAGCAAATGTGACAAAGTGCTGATGTATCTGGATAGAGTTTCTAGAGACAATGGTTGTTTGAAAAAATTAAAAATAAATCTTTGGCATTTTCTGCTAAAAAAAAATCTTTTAGCAGTTTGAGCGCACCCATATTCTGGGTTGGGATCATTTGGTCTACAGCAGGCATGTCCAACATTGGCCCTCCAGATGTTGTGAAACTACACATCCCAGCATGCTTTGTCAGTTTTGCTATTAGCGAATGCTAAAACTATTGCAAAGCATGCTGGGATGTGTAGTTTCATAACATCTGGAGGGCCAACGTTGGACATGCCTGGTCTACAGCATGATGGTCGACAGTCATTAGGTAGACACCAGTAGGTCGACATGGGAAAAGGTCAAAAGATCATTAGTTCGACAATGTCTAGGTTGACAGTCAAAAGGTAGACATGGGGTTTTTCACAGTTTTTTTACCTCAATGTCACCACAGTCGACATGTACACAGTTTAAAGTGTACCGCATCCCCTCAGAGATCTCTTAACAGCTGGTCACTTAACAGTAGGTTGTAGCTGTACTCCAATGAAATGAAGGATTCAAATGCAAAGGTGGCATCTTTACACACCAACTGCATGGTTCTGACAAACACAAGGCCCGCGGGCCAAATCCGGCCCGCCAGACCTCGTCATGTGGCCCGCGCAGCCGCCGCCACCCACCCCCGCCGATTACATTACTGCGGGAAGCCATCACAGTGTGAGTGTCACATCACATTCAGTGACACTCACATGACGACTCGAGACTGACATACCTAACAACGTGAGGAAGCCGGGTGACAGTCACTCCGCCGCGGCGCTCGCTGGGAGGAGGAGGGAGGCAGGACAGTGGACACAGACTTGTTAGTGTCACTGTGTGACGTGCCCGACTCCTCCCCGGCTCCTCCTGCGGGCAGCGGCTACGGCGCTGCCATGTGTGACACACGCCCGCCTGACAGCAGTGCCAGTGACACCGTGATGTGCATGCTGCTGCCTGTCGGACTTGGACGCCGGCCCGGCGGTGAGCTGCCTCCTGCCTGTGGTGCCGCGCTGCGCAAAAGTGGCATCAGTTGGTTCAGTATATTTACTGTAAGTTCGGCAGTGGGGTGGGCACAGTTGTGTTGTCTCTTGTTGTCCAGACCAGTCTGTCCAGTCCAGAGTCCGTGGCCGGGCAGGCAGAGAGCCAGGCCAGCAGCACACAGCCACAGCCTGAGCCCACAAATCTGCAGTGCGGCTACCTGTGTCCAGGGTCATTATCATTATCTGTCCCACTGTCACCACCAGTCCAGAACTCTAGCGAGAGTACTGCGAACCCAGAGGCCCAGGTCACCTGCTGGGCGATCTGACGTCACGTCACTGTGCCCTGTCCCAGGCCCCCAGCCAATCTCCCTGCTAGTTATTACTTACATTATTACAAAAAACAGTAATAATTGAATGCAGTGACAATAATTTATGATAATAAAGAGTGGACACATAGTCCTACAGATACAACCGGACCTTTGAGGGTGACGAAACTGCTGATGCGGCCCCCCGATGAATTTGAGTTTGACACCCCTGGTCTAGTAGTATCAGAGAATTATTAGGGATATATAGGGCCAGAATTATTAGGGCCAGACCCAACGGGTCAAAGCTGTTGTTAGGTGATGGTAAATTCAGAATAATCAATAATTATAATCAGTTATGTCCCCTAAATATATTCCATTAGTGTAAAATACTCCCTGATTATTTAGTGCCGTTCCCCAACAACACTCCTTGTTAATAATCCAGATTGTGTTTGTGAAAGCTTTTATTTGCGGGACACCACATCGCAATCGCACAGGGGCATACACATGGAGCAATCTTTGCTTACTCTAGTCAGATCACTTAGAAAAGAGTAAAAAACAAAATAAATCGCTCTGTGTGTATATATGCCCTTTAGACCGAGCTTCTCACTCTCCTGCATAAAACCCAGCCATCTCTCATCCTAACCATGTTTATGCTCACTTCTATCATTAGATATTTATTAACAGTTTCTTATATAACGCACACATATTCCGCAGCGCTGTACAGAGAATATTTGAACAATCACATCAGTCCCTGCCCCAGTGGAGCTTACAATCTATATTCCCTAACACTTGTACACGCACACACAGACATTCTAGGGTTAATTTGTTGGGAGACAATTAACCTACCAGTATATTTTTGGTATTGTGGGAGGAAACCGGAGTACCCGGAGGAAACCCACACAAGTACAATCTCCGCACAGTTAGGGCCATGGTGGGAATGGAACCCATGACCTCAGTGATGTGAGGCAGTAATGCTAACCATTACACCGTCCGTACTGCCCCGTACCCCCTTCTGTGTCACTCCTGCCTGTCCCTCCCTTTCAGAATGTAAGAACTTATGAGCTGGACCCACTTGTCTCATGATATATATCTCCGTACTCCTAGTAATTGCTTCAGTGTCCTGTCCCCTGATACAACGGTCTTTACTTACCATGTACTTGTGCTTAATTGTACTGTAATGCATTATTTGTTGCTCATTTATAATTGTACAATAATAGTAAACTCACTTTGGCGCAGCCCTAGACCATCTTTGAGTAGATTTTTATCAAGATCTTGTTTCAGCAAACCTGGCCAAGGGATGTGAAAAGGTGCAGGAATAAAACCTTTGTAAATAAATCAGAAACTCTTTGAATCACTTTATCATTTTCTACTTTATTACCTCAAATTAACAAACACATTAAAGCTGAAAAAAGTCTATATTTACACAGGAAGTACAAAAACCCCCCCAAAAAGTTGCGTATTCCCCCCCAGATGGATATTTTTTTTGCAATTTTTATTTTTAAATTATAAAGTAATAAAAGTTACCACAAATAAAAAAGAAAAGTAAATATATTGTAAATAAATTAGGAAACCAAACATTGTTAAATATTGAAACAGTTTGGAGGGTAAAAGAGAACTAGTTACATGGCGCTATCTAGTGGTGCATTGTGGGCATGTCCAGGACATGGAGGGAAAGGGAGTGTCAACATTCAGCATCCCACCGTCCAGGAGCCTCCCAAAACATTTGATACAACCTTCATAAAACATCTTGTGCACCTTCACAGTCTTCATCAGGAAAGTCAGAGAGCACCCATCTCAGCCTCTTACCGCTCCAGAAGGGCAGGGGGAAGTCACAATGCTGTGTGTTCATATATTTTTATTTTTAAAATGATTCAAAAGACTTAAAACCACAAACCACTAGCAGCCACAGTGGGAGATACCCAACAATAAACCTACCACTAAAATACATTATAACCTACAACTAAAACTGCCAGAACAGCTAGGATTCACCCGCCGTTTGGACAAACTCTGCTTCTTCCAGAAAGACCTTTCTCCATGGCTCTTTGAAGCAAATGCTAAAAAACAAGCTAGGCGTCCATTGTGGATCAGTGCAAGGACATTAGACAATGATCCTGCCCCTCCACAGCCCTGAATGTTCAGTGACCTTAGACCTTTAGCATCTCTTGATAAACAGATCGGAGGAGGCTGAAAGGGGGATAAAGCCCAATTTGGCTTACATGATCAGTAACAGCGAAACCTCTTTTACCTCAACTTACTCTACCCAACTTTGATGTCATACAAAAAAATAAAATAATGTACAGCTAAAATCTTACATCTTGGGGGAAAAAAAGTTTTTTTTTTTTTTGGGGGGGGAGATGTGGGGAGGTAAGCTAAAAAATAAAAAGGAAAAATATATACAGTATATATCTATATGTAGTGTTCAGTTTAGAGAAAGCAGGAAGAAAATCCGCTGTCCTGGACTGCCAGTATATCTGGAAGGAAAGAGGAGCAGCTAGCCTCCTCCCTGACGCATCAGTTCTTTTGTGTCCGCGCCAAAACCAGCATTTTCAGCGTGGCTCTCTTCATTGGCAGAAAATAAAGGTTAAAAAATTAAATCTCGTCATCTTTAAAAGAAAATGAAATACAGTGAAGACACTGAGGAGAGAAGAGAAAAAAAGTGTTAATGGCTGCAAAACAAAAAAACAGTTATATACTGTATGTAAGCACACGAATGCAAAAAACATACATTAGTTTCTATTTTAACATTTCATGGACATTTATGCAATTTGACAAGGAAAATCAATATTTTGGGGAACAAACCATTTATTTTATTTACTAGTATCAGGGAACACATATAATGAAACCATTGTTTAGAACGGTTTTGCTTTGATCAAATGAATACAATTTAGAAATATTATACCAATTTTTTTCACTGGTGTGTTCTAGAATTTGTTCACACTTGACACCAGACACAGATGATGCAGTTTCCCAAACATCACAGTTGTCCCAATTGTAAGAATAATAACTATAAAGACCATATTCAAACCAAAATTGTTACAATAATAGCGATTAGAGGAAGCATACAAGATACCGCAATTAGTATCTTCTATCTGTCTGCAAAGCAGTGGTTCCCAAACTCTGTCCTCAAGTACCAGTCACAAAGGGGGATATTTAATCACTGGCGAGCATCTCCCGTCGGGGAGATGCCCGCCGGGCCCTATTCAATGCCGTCTTCCCGGACAGCATTGAGCAGGGTATCTCAGCAGAACGAGCCCGACAGCACTGTCGGGCTCGTTCTGCCGAGAACGGCCGGGAAGTGACGAGCTGCCGGCCACAACTCGCGGCCACGCCCCCTTCTCGCTCCCCGGCAGACGGGACATTGAATCCCGCCTGGGTCACGGCGGTCGAGCAAGCTTGACTGCCGTGACCCTCACATTGAATACCCCCCTAAGTCTCTACACAGAATCGTAAGTTAAATAATTAGCTTCACCTGTGGATATTTTTAAATGTGTCAGTGAATAATAAGTGCACCTGTCGGATGGCCTGGACAATGTGAACTGTTGGTGATACTTGTGGGCCAAGGTTGGCAACCACTGTGCTAAGGTGATTAAGGTTACTTTCAGTAACTGTACAAACGCTTAGAGCACACACCTACTTGCCAATGTGTTTCAATCCTGAACTAACGCAGAAAAAAAGAAAATAAATATATGATAGAGATATAGATTTTCTATGTGTACAAATCTAAGATTTTTAAAGTTCTCCATACAAGGGGGGTATTCATCAGAGCAGGTATGCAAGTAGTTGACCAATAAATGGCATGGATGCAAGTATTTTATCACTGACAATTGTCCCAAGCAAAAGGTAAAGAGGAGCCATTTACTTGTCTGGTTCTATGGAAAATACAACAAAAACACATAACAATGGGTTTTATCCATTGGTAGATTGCTCAGTAAATTTATGATTGGTACTCTTTGCTAAAGGTGCCCATACACGTACCAATTACCCGGTACTTTTTGTGCTAAAATAGCATCGTTGTGCATGCATTGTGCATGCGATGCAATGCTATGTTAGCACAAAAAGTACTGGGTAATTGGTACGTGTATGGGCACCTTAAGAACTAGTATTGTAGTCATCCAGCTAAGCCCATTTATAGAATTGCTACCATCGACTGGAGTCTCACTTGACTGCCATTATTCTGCCCAACAGGTCATATTACAAAGCAGCAGTTTTCAAAGCCACTTGGTCTTTGGCAGTTTTGACCATTGGATATAAAGTGGCAATAATATGAACACACCTGGTTTGGATTTAATATTGGTGCCTTTTAAATCCAGCTGTAAAACCATGCTGAATGGAGGCTACAAGTGGTCAGACATGGAAGACATCTGACTTATTTTCCCTGTTCCCAATGTAGGTGGGAGAGGGTATATTGTGAGACTGATGGGCTCACTATACCAGAACTGTGGAGCTTCTGCTTTGCCACAATTCTGCAAGTTGGTGGGAGGAGACATGGAAGAATATAGTAACTGCCAGAATGCCACTAGGCCCACCTGGCAACATACAGCTGCCAACCAGTAGCTTCTCTAAGAACCTTTAAAAACTGGACTTTATATGGCTATGTATCTAGAAAATATACGTAATTGTTTGAGTGCATACCCCCACATAAAATTATCCTCACCTAAGCAAACATTG
Organism: Crinia signifera; assembly: GCF_055691185.1. Classification (NCBI taxonomy): domain Eukaryota; kingdom Metazoa; phylum Chordata; class Amphibia; order Anura; family Myobatrachidae; genus Crinia; species Crinia signifera. The sequence goes on from NC_139224.1 coordinate 57,962,235, forward strand.
GTCCAGTGGCAGCTTTCATTTTCCAAGATGGTCAAACGGTATGCTGGCCTGAAAGCAAGAACAGAAATAATCAGTCACCCATGGCTGCACAGGTCAAAGCATCAAGCAGTGAACAAAATACACATGGAATACAGGAAGATCGTTTTAGTCTTGTGAAATGCGGGCAGTACATGAAATGTGCTTTACCCCTGTCAGTTCTTAGTAATTCCTCTTTATGATTGTTGTATGGTGGTTGCCTCCCTCCCCTGCTCTCATGTAGGCTACACTACAGGAGCGGTGTAAAGCATCCCGTGCCATCAGATCATCTCATAACTTCCCCATCCTGCTTCCCACAACCTATTAACGTGGCTGCACTGGCACTGGAAGCAGCTTGGTAACATTCCTGCAGCGATTTGCCACACCTTCCAGCTTTCCGGAGACAACACATTTCTGGCTTGGTTCAACCAAAATGCCAATAAAGCCATCCGTAGTCCCCAAGTATACTCTGGTCAGGCTACTAACATTTAGGAGGGATATTTAATTCAATTTATTTGGTACAGAAAAAAGAAAGTTGCGTAGAGAAAACCGTTCATCAAAGGGCAAAGAAACAGACATTACAGTTTTAATAATTCAGGCAACAGGGTTCTCAGTCTGGGGTTAATTCAGATTAAGGGAAATATTAAATCCGGGAGTATGGGACCCTTCTAATCTCTACATTTTGGAAACAACTTTAGCAAAGGGGTAGAGGAAGATTTCCAATGCTGTTAAATCGCTTTTTATTGTAGCATGGAATGCAAGACTATACACCTGGATGGTAAATGCATGCTCTACCACTAGGGGCATTGTGACATAATAAAAGTAAAGCTGCCCATACACTGTCCGTTTAACGGATCCGTTCGGGACTTAAATATTACACATCACATCGCATGCCTTTTGCATGCAATGCAATGAAATGTGATGAACAGCTAGTACAAAAAGTATGTGCAGCACATACTTTTTGTACCGTACGATGAGATGTGCGGGAGTGCGCATCTCATGGTCCAGGAACGGACCGTCTATGGGCAGCTTTAGACTCATTAGGCAAGAACCAGATAGGTAGGGAGGTTTTGCTACACTGCACCACCAATGAGAACTTTTTTTTTTACTTTGTACCACCAATGTTTATTTATAAGGCCAATGGCCACCAATGATTTTATCGTTTATCAGCCTGGTGCCCACTGCCCATGGACAGCCTCGGGCTTCAGCCCGGGCCAGTGGAGCCCTGGAGGGGGATGACCCCAGGGACCTGGCCAGGGATGACCAGCCAGAGAGGTAATGCTTTAGCCGCGGGACCTTATGTAATAAGCGTCCCCCGGCTGTGGCATTACCCTGATGGCTGTTTGAGCCCGGTACTGGTTTCTAGAGCATGGGGGACCGCTACTCCTTTTGTCCCCCATATTTTGGGAACCAGGAAAATATTCCCCAAAGTCACCTAAACACTTTCTGTGAGAGATTTGAAATCTCTCATGCTGAATCTCCCATTATGAATCTCTGGCACAAATCTCTGTGTGTGTACGGCCCTTAAGAGGAGGCTCAATTACTGAGGCTAAAATGCTCAGATTACGTCAACTGGATAGTCCTGTAATGAGAGGCACGCCTTGAATAGGTCTCACATCCCTTATCTTTGCTTGCACCCTCTGGAGGTGCAAACAATGAGGACTATGGGGGCAAAGGCCAATTCCTTCTCAAATGGACAAAACCATGTGCACTGCAGGGGGGGCAGATGTAACTTGTGCAGAGAGAATTAGATTTGGGCGAGTTATTTTGTTTCTGTGCAGAGTAAATACTGGCTGCTTTATTTTTACACTGCACAAGTTACATCTGCCCCACCTGCAGTGCATATGGTTTTGTCCATTTGAGAAGGAATTTGCCTTTGCAAGTGAACCAGAATAACCCCCTATGAATGTATGCATAACGCTCATGGTGGGACTACCTAATTGAACTGGATGCAATATAAAAACCCCAGTGTGGCAGTTGCATTATATCTTCACAAAAGTGGAAGGGGAAAAAAATGCATTAACTACAGTTTAATAAGCCCTCTGGCAGTAAGAATGCCACCCTTCATATGATAACGGTGACACATTTGCTCCCATTCACAACTGATGATCCTTGTAGTCTGCATGGGGCTTGTTTCAAAAAGTTTCTTATACCCCTTTTACACCAAAATTACCGGGTTAAAAAAGGTCCACGCGGTACATTTTCTGAGTAACACAGATATTTTGGTCTTAAATCCAAGTTTGCCGACATTATCACGGTCGGGGACACGAGATTAAGACCCGGGTTGACCCTTTCACATTTATTTAGAAAAATACCAGTGCTATTCATCAAATTTACCGGGTGGACAGTTTTTAACCCGGTAATTTGCTGCTCAGTGTGAAAACGGGTCAGACTGCACTCAAAATGCTGGGTAATTGCAGGGCAGCAGGTCTGAAAGTGGTATTAGAAAACTTTACTTCGACTCTATATCATTAAACTATGTTACTCAAAACTATACTCTATATGAAAAATGTAGTGTAACTATTAACTTATTGAAGGCTAGCATGTCAAACAGATGTGAAAATCAGCTTCAATACACATTCTCAAGGGGTGCCGGATGACCTCCCGACAGTCGGGGATTGAAACGGTCAGTAGACTGACATCGGAATCCCAACTGTTAAAAGTCAGACAATCGAAATAACGAACCGCAGAGAGGGAGAAAATAACCCGTGGCGAGTGCAGCAAGCCCGCAAGGGGCTTCTTTCTGCTTGACCTACTGTTGGAGTACCAGTGGGATTCCAATGTTGGTCTAATGACCGGGGGGTCGTGACTATCTGACCCCTATACCATACCCATTCGCAAGTATCTAAACTACAATATTTTAGGGGTACAAACAATGGCGTCAATTCTGGGTTGCACTCAATCGGCTGCCATTTCACCCATGTTGTGTGCACATTGCTCAATGCAAATAGATACTGTAAGCATCAATGAGACCGCACAGACCCATACATTTGGTTTTATAGCCGACCATATCAACCTGCACTTACACCAGCCCTATACTAGGTGTAAAAGAGCTGCGTGAAAACAGGTCTCGGTCTCTTTGTATGCACTTACTAAACTTAGCCTATGAGCAAATAACCCATTACCACCCATCTATGCTCCATCCATAACATGTCTAGGATAAACAAGTTGTACAATTCTGGATGCTTGCATTCCACTATGCAGCATGCCGAGTGAGAAAACACCAAATCTGTTCAAAATACGTTCTTGTGTGCAACTACTATATAGGTAACAGTGGACATTTCCCCAGTCTGTTAATTGGTTAAACATAATTGTTTTGACCATTTTAAATATTCACAAAGAGAATTAAAGAGAGTTTCACCTGTGATGCTGAAATCCGTGACACTTCTTGTCGCCCTGTGAGATCGGAGGAAGAGACATTTGCGGGTGCTCCCCGGTGTAACCTCATGCTGACTTTGCGCTCTCTGTCCACCCTTGAAATTGCCCGTGGAGAGGTATTACCTGGAATATAAAAAATGTAAATGGCAAAGCATAAAACACAAAACAAATGGCTAAACAAATAGACCACACAACATGCGACTTATTACCTACTTACCACTCTGCTGAATTCGAGAGGCTGGCGTGGAGGCTACAGGCTCTGCTCCATTCCTTAACCGATTAGGGGCTGCACCAGCCGGAGGGCCAGGAGGCAGCGCTCGGGTAGTGGAACCTCTAAGCTGGCCCATTCTCTCCTCTCTGTCATGTTCTCGTCTTTCCCTGTCCATATCTTCTGGGTTCCGAGCTGCACCCTACAGTCAACCACAAAAATTAGTTTCATAGTATAGGTTATTAATGATCCTACTAATTATGTAGAAAACTTAATTATGGACATTAAATACAGGTTGGGTATCCCAAAACTTTCAAATCACTTTGCAAATAAATCTTGGCTGCGACTGTCGTTGTAAGTCCATGGCAACAAATGTGCAATGAGACTCCAAGGCATGCGCAGTGGTAAAGAGAGAGACACACACACACACACACATACTGTATGCAAAAGAGACATTGCAACCATCTCTGAATCAGGATCACATTCACAAGCAGCACAAATGATCTAGCTTCAGCTAAGAGGTCTAGAAAGCATAGACCTCAGTGCGTCCCTATGGACAAGTTAAAAAATAGGAATTTAATACCTACCGGTAATTCCTTTTCACGTAGTCCTTATGGGATACTGGGAATGGTCTTAAGACATTGGGTATTAGAGGGTATCCGAAGGAGACAGGCACATCTATAACTTTGAAGCTGGGTGTACTGGCTCCTCCCCTCTGATTCCCCTCCCAGGAACCAGTTAATGGAAAAACTGTGCCCGAAGGAGAATGTACATATGAGAGGAATAACTTATATGTCACCTATGTAAACATAAGTGTGAATAGTGTGGTGAGATTCATGCCAGCACACCCGCATTCATCAAAAATAAAAACAACTATAATACCACCAACTGGGTGGATTTTCTTTAACAAAGGTCACTGAACTAGACCTTAGAACCAGAAGACAAAGTTAACTTCTGAACTTTATAAGCAGAATAAAGCTGCAGCCAGACCCCCGCACAGGGCGGGCGCCCAGTATCCCATAAGGACTACGTGAAAAGGAATTACCGGTAAATTCCTATTTTCACTAACGTCCTTGATGGGATACTGGGAATGGTCTTAAGACATTGGGGATGTCCCAAAGCTTCCAGAAAGGGAGGGTACGTGCGGAGACTGCTGCAGTACTGCCTGCCCAAACTGGGTATCCTCTTTGGCCAAGGCATCAAACTTGTAAAATTTTACAAAGGTGTGTTGCCCCGACCATGTAGCAGCTCTACAGAGTTGCAGAGCTGACACACCCCGAGCAGCCGCCCAGGATGCGCCCACCGATCTGGTGGAATGAGCCTTTAAAACCAGAGGTGTCGGCATGCCTGCCGTCACATAGGCTTGTTGGATTGTAGTCCTAATCCATCTAGCAATGGATTGCTTAGATGCAGGGTGTCCTTTCTTTTGTGCGTCATACAGAATGAATAGACAATATGTCTTCCTGATTCTTGACGTCCTCTGGACATACACACGCAAGACACGCACCACATCCAGGGATACCGGAATATCCGGCGAACTGGAGGCAGACGGGACTACAATTGGCTGATTAAAGGAAGGAAATCACCTTAGGGAGAAATCGCGGGTTTGTTCTCAACTCCGCTCTGTCTGAATGGAAAATTAGATAGGGACTCTTACAGGAAAGGGCTCCCAATTCAGACACTCTCCTAGCCGAGGCTAGGGCCAAAAGGACCACCGCCTTCCAGGTGATATACCTCAATTCAATCGACTCCAACGGTTCAAACCAGGAGGATTAAAGGAAGTTTAGAACGACGTCCAAACTCCAAGGAGGTGTAGGAGGTACAAAGGGAGGCTGGATGTGAAGCACTCCCTGAAGGAAAGTTTGTACTTCCGGGATGACAGCCAATTTTCTTTGGAAGAATATGGACAGGGCCGAAATCTGTACTTTTAGTGAGCCCAGACGGAGACCCAAATCCAATCCCGCTTGTAAGAAGCACAATAACCTGTTCAGGTTAAATTTCGCAGGGGGGACCTTCCGTTCCTCACACCAACCCACGTACTTTCTCCAGATCTTGTAGTAGTGGGTGTTTGTTACCGGCTTTCTGGCCTGAATCATCGTGGTGATAACTGATGAACGCAGACCCTTCTGAGCTAAGATTTTCCGCTCAGCCTCCACGCCGACAAACGTAGCCGCCCTAAATCTTGGAAGACGCAAGGGCCCTGTGTGAGAAGATCTCTCCTTAGAGGCAGAGGCCAAGGATCCTCGATCAGCAGGCTCTGTAGGTCCGCGAACCAAGCCCTTCTTGGCCAGTCCGGAGCCACAAGAATGGCTTCCACTCCCTGACTTCGAACCCTTTTTAGAACTCGTCAGTAGTGGTATGGGTGGAAACAGGTACACCAAGGGAAACACCCATGGAATTGTCAGGGCGTCTATCGCCACTGCGCAGGGATCCCTGGTCCTTGTGCAATACATGGGGACCTTGTGGTTTAACCAGGATGCCATCAGATCTATCGATGGCTGTCCCCAACGGTCCACAATTGCTGCAAACACCTGTGAATTCAGGCTCCATTCCCCGGGGTGGAGGGCGTGACGGCTCAGAAAGTCCGCCTCCCAATTGTCCACACCCGGGATAAAGATGGCCGACAGAGCCACCACGTACATTTCCGCCCAAGCCAGGATCTTGGAAGCTTCCTTCATGCAAGTCCTGCTTTTCGTGCCTCCCTGGCGATTTATGTAGGCCACAGTTGTGGCATTGTCGGACTGTATCTGGAGCGCCCGACCTTGGAGGAGATCCTGGGCTTGTAACACTGCATAGTATACAGCTCTCAGCTCCAGGATATTGATGTGGAGTCTCGCTTCCCACCGAGTCCACTGACCTTGAAAGGTTCTGTCCATGGTCACAGCACCCCATCCCTGCAGACTCGCATCTGTCGTGAGTCGCACCCAATCCTGGATGCCAAATCTCCGACCTGCAAGCAGGTTCGACTCCTGAGTCCACCATAGAAGGGACTGCCGGGACTGATGCGACAGAGAAATCCTCTTGTACATCAGGAGATGGGAGCCCGACCATTTTGCCAACAGATCCAGTTGGAACACCCTGGTGTGAAAGCGTCCGAACTGAATGGCCTCGAAGGTGGCCACCATCCTGCCCAATAGCTGGATGCATTGGTGAACCGACACCTGAGGCTTTGCCAAAATCACCATCACCAGGGATTGTATGGCTTCCATCTTCTCCCGAGGAAGGAAAATCCTTTTCAACTCTGTGTCCAGGAACATTCCTAGAAAGAGGATACAACGCGACGGCGTCAGGGAGGACTTGGGGATATTTAGGATCCACCCATGCTCGGACAAAACCTGCCTGGTTTTTGCTATATCCTGAAGCAGGACCTGTTCCGACCTTGCTTTGATCAGCAAGTCGTCCAGGTAGGGGATTATGTTGACACCCGACCTCCTGAGCAGTACCATCATTTCTGCCATCACCTTCGTGAACACACGCGGCGCTGATGACAGGCCGAATGGCAGCGCTCTGAATTGAAAGTGCAGATCTTTCAGCGCAAACCGCAGAAAAGCCTGATGTGGACCCCAAATTGGTATGTGGAGGTAGGCGTCCTTCACATCCAGCGATGCTAAGAACTCTCCCTCCTCCAGGGTTGCTATTACTGCCCGGAGGGACTCCATCTTGAATTTGTAAACCCTTAAAAAAGGGTTTAGAGACTTTAAATTTAAAATGGGGCGTACCGAGCCGTCCGGCTTCGGCACGAGGAACAGATTGGAGTAGTAACCCCTTCCTTGTTCCTCCAATGGGACAGGTGTGATGACCTGTGACGTTAGCAGGCGTTGTATTGCCTGTTGTAGGTTCACTCGATCTGTCTGTAGGGCCGGCAGACCTGATTTGAAGAACCTGTGAGGGGGAGGTTTTTCGAATTCCAACCTGTAGCCGTTGGTAATAAGATCTCTCACCCAGGAATCCAGGAGAGAGACTGACCCCACGTGGCTGAAAGCTGACAGCCACGAGTCATGCCGCAGGCTTAGAGGCGGTGGCATTAGCGGCACGATCCTGAGATCCTGTGCTGGCGGGTTTTCTGAACCTACCGCGGCCCCCTCTGGCGGCCGAGCTGGAGCCTCTCACCCTCTGCCTGGGCCTGGAAGGCCGAAAGGACTGAGACGCCTGAAAGGACTGGGAAGCATGCCCCTGAAAGGGACGTTTAGCGTGAGTGGAAGCTGTTGGCAGAAAAGTCGACTTGCCGGCTGTAGCCTTGGATATCAGGTCGTCAAGTTCGCTACCAAACAACTTTTCTCCCTTAAAAGGCAAACTCTCCACACTACGCTTTGACTCTGGATCAGCTACCCATTGTCTTAACCAGAGTGCCCTGCGGCCCGAAACCGCCATTGCGGAAGAGCGAGCATTTATAGCTCCAAGCTCCTTTTGAGTATCACATAGGATCTTTGCAGTATCCTGGATATGGCGAAGTCTCTCTCCAACTTGCGCCAGTGACATATCGGCCAGCATGCCTTCCTGGATTTGGGAAGCCCATGTATAAATGGACTTTGCCATCCAACAACTGGCGAGGACAGGTCTCTGAGACGCCCCACTCGCAGTGTACATGGACTTAAAGGTAGTATCCAGTTTTTTGTCTGTACTATCCTTCAGTGTTGCTGCCCCTGGGACAGGGAGAACCACCTTCTTGGACAGTCTGGACACTGATGCATCCACAACCGGAGGCTCTTCCCACACCTCTCTAGTGGCGGGATCAAAGGGAAAGTTAGACTTAAACCTTTTAGATAATTGGAAACGCTTTTCAGGTTGTTTCCAAGCCTCCTTAAACGTCTCATCAAGGTCAACTTGTTCAGGATAAACAATTTGCTGTTTCCTTTGAGACCCAAAAAACGGGTCACCTTCCTGCATGTCTGCTAAGGGAAGGTCTAAAACCTCTCTTATTGCTATAATAAGAGGTTCCGGGCCCCTAAGAGATGACTGTGAATCAGGGATCAGAGCCCCGTCATCATCCATGTCGTCACCCGCCTGCAGATCATCATTTGAATCAGGCAACATGGCGACCGCAGCACGCTTCCGTGACTGGCCCGTGGTGGTGTTCATATTATCCACCCGTGCGGCTAGAACTGTTAAGTCCTGCTGCACCTGTTTGGTCTGCATTGTATTTGCAGCCAATTGCGTTGACACTGCCTGCAGCATGGTCTTTATGCCCGCAGCCCATTCAGGCTCTTGTGAGTCTGATTGGGGAGTACCACTGATCTGGGGTGAAACCCCTGTCTGAGTGGTCATACATTCCTCACAAGTAATCTGTGAGGTGGACTTAGGCACAAACTTGCTGCTGCAAATGAGACAGGTTAACTTCCTCACCATGTTGAAGGAAAGAGTAACCTTTTATCCACAAACACACCACAATCACAATGAAATAAAGATATATAAAATCAATGTGCAGTGTATAGCAGCTATGTATGTGTGAGCTCTATCACTGGAAGTGTGTAGCTTAACAAGCACGTGGGGGAGCGCTCAGATTACACTGAGGAGACCAGCACACCCTGTACAACCTGAACTCCTATTTAGGAGTTGGTAACACGCATAAACACAGAACAGTGTGATCAATTAAGCGATTTTAGCGCTAAATACACTTGCTGTTTTCTGCAGATTTCCTCTGTCCAACACCTCACCGCTGAGGAGTGATCTGGAGGCAGTAATGGCGCCCAGGGAGAAGCAGGAAGTAGTGTATGCGCGCTCAGAGCTCTGGCCTCGCTCCGCTGAAGCCCCGCCCCCCTGTGATGGCGCAGGGGCTTCACTGATCTTTATACTGGCGCTGGCTGTCAGTTTTAATGGCGCCCTTTACACTGAACAGCGTTTTGTGGTGGGATCTGCCCTGGTAGCCCAGGGACTGTCACCCGCAGCCAGTTTGTGACAGGGGGTCTGCGCAGCCCCTGTGCAGGGTACCGCGTCTGCCGCCACCGCCATCTTGCCGCACATTGAGCCGGGGTACCCCACTGTGGGGACCCCGGTTACTACTCACCACAGACGTCTTCGGACTGTGTCAGGAGTGTGCGGCATGCTGGGGGTGAGTATCACTGCAGCGCAATGCCCGTGAGTACAAACACCCTCTCAGGACAGTGGTCCTGCAGCAGGGACAGCTCGGTACCTTAAGAGGCCTGCAGCTGAACCCTCCTCAACTGACTCCCTCGAAGCAGGGATACTGTGAAGTCCAACACAGTAACCCCAAAATAATAAAAGAAAATAAACTGAAGACAAACTCTCTGGAGCTCCAGCAGTGTGCATCCTCTCCTGAGGGCACATTTTTCTAAACTGGTTCCTGGGAGGGGAATCAGAGGGGAGGAGCCAGTACACCCAGCTTCAAAGTTATAGATGTGCCTGTCTCCTGCGGATACCCTCTAATACCCAATGTCTTAAGACCATTTCCAGTATCCCATCAAGGACGTTAGTGAAAACACTGTTATATGAAAAATGGATAGCAGGAGAAGAGTATACTTAAAAAATAAAATAGAAAAAATAAATAAGGGGGGGAGGATTTACATATAGATTTGTGAATTTCATAGTAGTTAATTTTGAATCTAACATTTCTACTCACAAATTTGAGCATATTCCAGTCGAACACGTAGTCATACGAAAAACCTTGTCGATGGAAGAGGTTACGGAAGAGCTGCCTCAGGTAGGAATAGTCTGGCTTATCATCAAATCGCAGGGAACGACAGAAGTTCAGATACGTTGAAAATTCGGCTGCAAGAACAAGAATGGTCTGAATAACGGTCTCAGCAGCAGGCATTGCTGACCCAACAGCATGGCAAGCGTGGGAGAAGAGTGTTTTATGCAATATAGGAATTAACATATCGTACAATAAGAGCCCCTTGGTGGTTTCAATGTACAATATGAACTGAAACACAAAAGAGCACTAACGCTATGGGCCAGATGTTTCCAGCTTCAAAAAGTGATAAAATGGAGAGTGATAAACAACCAATCAGCTCCTAAATGCCATTTTTCAAAACCAGCCTGTGACATGACAGGTAGGAGCTGATTGGCTGGTTGTTATCACTCTCCATTTTATCACTTTTTGAAGCTGGATACATCTGGCCCTATAAGCGTTAGCTGACAAGCTCTAGCATTGCATACAACCAAGTCCACGCCAAGTGTCTCACTCAAAATGAGAGTCTTATTTGCACAAATGAAACAAAACTACTTTGCAAGGATTAATTTGATCTGCAACATTTGTACATATGGAGTCTGATAGTGTTTCACCTGCAACTTTGTATGTGTTTAAAACCAATTCCTGTGTGGATACAGTTGTAGCCCAGTGTCTGTAGTACACTCGAGTTGCATTATACGGTGTCTGCAATGTGAATATTCTGCAAAATGCACCACACCTGTTGGAGAGGCTCAGTCTCACACCACATGGCGTATAAAGGCTAGGTGTGTTGGTACACAATTGTATGGCTAACTTACGCTGGGGACACACTGGAGCAACCAATCGTTCCAACCTTAAAATATCGCTTGAGCCTAGAAGTAGGCAAATGGAGTGCTCGAACACACTGCATGATAGGCCCAAATCCCAACTTGACGTAGTTGCATACGAACACAGGAGCGCACATACTGAGTGTACACACTGAGTAAGTGATTGCAAAGCAGGCATTGTATTGTATTTCATTGTATTCAGACACCAGGTGGACAAAAGTACACTCAGCGCACATACCAAGTGTGCACACTGAGTGATTTAAGCAACCGCAAAGCACAACAAATTTGCTTCACTATATAAGAAACTCAATAAATAAAATAGGTCTGCCCTATCAGACAACATAACTCTCAGTGTTAAACCCAGCTCTATAAAAATTAAACACTGAAATGTTCATTATGGGCAGCACGGACGGTGTAATGGCTAGCATTACTGCCTCACGGCGCAGACATCATGGGTTCGATACCCACCATGGCCCTAACTGTGCAGAGTTTGTATATTCTCCCTGTGTTTGCGTGTTTACTCCGTGTACTCCGGCTCCCTCCCACAAACCAAAAATATACTGTTAGGTCAATTGGCTTCCTCAAAAATGATCCCTAGAATGTCTGTGTGTGCATGTACATGTGGTAGGGAATATAGATTCTAAACTCCACTGGGGCAGGGACTGATAAGAATGTTCAACTACACTCTGTAAAGCGCTGCGGAATATGTATGCGCTATATATAAGAAACTATTCATTAATAAATAAATACTTATGGTTTAGCCTATCCATCCAATTACACAATTAAAGACACTCAATTAGAGTACTTACAGGGGTAGCCTTTGCAGAGCACCTCAATAGGGGTTGACATTTTCTTCTCACTGATGCGTTCATACTTCTGCCGTTTGGTTGCTGCCTTTAATCCCTGCCAAGGCAGCGAACCTAGGTTAAAGTACATAAGGACGTATCCCAGACTCTCCAAATCATCTCTGCGACTTTGTTCTACATGGAAAAAAGTTTGATCAATTAAATACAGCCTTTAAAAAGCAAAAGTTGAAAATAATAAATAAATTGGGTTTTAAACATTATATAACTATATACTAAATGTGAAAACTAGAGCACAGGGAACCCCTCCATTTCTGTTCTCCGGTATGCTAGTGCAGAGCATTTGAACTCCTGAAGTGTCCTACCCACAAACAGTCACTTTAGAAGACTGTGTGATAAATACCTCATCAGTAAATCCAAAACTTATGTGGGTGGCATAAAAAAATAAAAATACAGTAAACAAAATAGATAATCCTGGTCTATGCAATGTGTGGGCCCAATTTGCTGCTATATCACTGAGGCTAGTGTTTCACAAACTGGTCTTATGGCCAGATACTTTACGAAAGACATCTATGCATGAGCACAGGTAGATTTTACTACATCAGTTTTTTTTTTAACTACCTGTGTTGAAGCAGGGATATTTCCTAATAAAACCTTACTCCATGCTAGATCATTTACTTAGAGCTATACCTTAACAAGTGCACCGCCACATTACATGTTCTGGTGTATAGCAAAAAGCTACCCCAATTACTCTCCTCTCCTCTTCCCCCCCCCCCCCCCCCCATACACTTGTGAGATATTGCATGAAATCATTTGATTTCGACCACATCTGGCCTATAAATCGAATGATTGTAAGTATTTTTAAGGGACCACTCGATGCGATGCGCGGGCACGCCGTCGAATGTTGCATTGATAGATCTTAAGTGCAGCACATAACATCTATCGAATTGCAGGAGCGATCGCATGTGGATTTTAAGTAGCTGTAAGTATCGCTAGCGGGCGGCAGCAGAAGTGTTTAAAACACTGGGCAGTCATCTGATTGGCTGAGTTCTCTCAGCCAATCAGAGGGTTGCCCAGTGTTTTAAACAATTCTGCCACCACCGCTGACCCCTGCCGCCTGATATTGCTACGCTACAACGCCACCCTCTGTCCGCCCTCTTCCAGCACCCGATGCGCCATCTCAAGATGCTGAAAGGGGGCACTTTTTGCCCCACAAGATGCAATCGGGTTCGATGGACATCGCACTTCAATGTCTCATCGAATCAGATTGCATAAGTATGGGTAGCATAACAAAAATAACACTCCTGGTCACTTACCTATGCCAAGATGAGTATTTATAGACGCATATCTAGCAGTTCCAGTCAAGTTCTTGTTTTCTCTGTAAGGTATATGCTGATGTGTCCGAGCATCACGATACTTCTTGGCTAGGCCAAAATCTATAATGTAAACCAAATTGCCCTTCTTCCCAAGTCCCATCAGAAAGTTGTCTGGCTTCACGTCCCGGTGAATGAAGTTCTTCGAATGAATGTACTCAATGCGACTGATCTGTCACACAAGTAAAATATAGGTTACAAGAGTGAACACACCGCAAGCAGTTGCTAGTTTAAGTCCACATTTGTTTCATATGCGTTCTAGCATGTAAATTATAGCTTTATTTTATGAGCAATTTCATAGTCACATTCGTAAATAATTGGGATTCAAATCTGCCTAATCGTCGCATACTGTATACAGAATCCCTATATGTTTCTCCTCTCAAGGACTAATTTTTCACACGGCTCAGTTTGATGAAATATTCAGGCATTTGGCCTTTTGCGGTACAATTAGATGATTGAATAATCGCAATGGATGAATATTGGCACATTATAAAGTGGGGAAGAAGAAGGAGATTGATCGTGTAGCAGGCTCAGCAGGCTCTTACATCATATACCCTCTCCTGCATAACACAGGGAGGACATGCAGTATTAATAAGATTGGAGGAGAAGCGATGTACAGTTTGTACCAAAACAGTCTTTGCTGGAAGCAGCAGTGCAAACACATCTTCTTTAATACAAGGCAGCGGATTGTTCGGAAAAGCAGTTTTCTGCAAAGCTATTTTTTTTGGTGGTTCTATGTATTTAACCCTTTGAGCATCAACCTCTCTGTGAGAGATGTTCAAAATATCCACTAAAAGTGCTAACGTCGTTCACATTTGTTATATACATTCAAATAAAAAATGTTGCATAAAAAGAGATTAGTTTTCCTATACACGTAGAGTCTCTTATCCAAAATATTCCAAAAAACTTGTTTTTTTATAATATTTTGGACTTATTTTGTTTGTCCCCCCCCCCCCCGCCCCTTTTTTCATACTCACCAGTCCCCTGATGTCCATGGCTGCCTTCAGGATCTTCTTCAGCGGTCCCATTGCGCGAGTGCAAACTGCACAGTGCACCCCTGGGACCGCTGAAGAAGGCCACCGGGGGGACCAGGGGTAAGTATATTAAAAAAATATATTGCAAAAAACTGAAAAATCCCTTATCCGAAATGCTTGTGGTCCCGAGCATTTCCAATAAGGGATACTCAACCTGTATAAAAGGTAAAGATTTTTACTAATCATAATGACCTGTAATATTTGCTTGCCAATTTTCACACCTATTTTGGAAAAATTCACTTGGCACTCGAAGGGTTAAAAACCGCCAGTTTGTAGAATAGTGATTATTTAAACAAGACCTATTGGAAAATATGCCCATCCAAAAGTAACATTCAATTGGAAAAAAACATTTTTACATCAAATGCCTGATAATTTTTTTTTTTTCAGGTCTACAGATACTGTTCAACAAATAGACATGCATCATTTGGGGGTGATTCAAGAACAGCAGCGCTGAATATTTGCTCTTTTTACCTCTTCGTAAAACTGAATGAAGATTCCCAACAATATTAATTGGTCATATGTTTAGCCAGAGATTGTAATGACACATGATAGGGAAATGAATCCCCCCCCCCCCACTGAATGCAGAGCAACCAAATCTTACCATCTGATCGGCCAGAAGCAGCACAGTTTTCAGGCTGAACTTGCGGGAGCAGAAATTGAACAGGTCTTCTAAACTAGGGCCCAGTAACTCCATCACCATCACATTGTAATCTCCCTCTGCACCACACCATTTGATGGAAGGAATCCCCACTGTAAGACAAGACATTTAGGTAAAAAGAAAGAAAATCACTAGGGAACGTGGCAGTTGGGCACCACATAATATTTACATTCAGGTATAAGAAGTACAGTACAGTCCAACAAAAAGAACCAACGTTTTCTTGCTCTAAAGATTACTCTAATAATGATTTAAAAAAAAATTGACTGTTTTAGGGACTGGGGAAGCAGCAATCTTCTGGCCTTGTGAGGTCACTAGTTCCTAGGTAACCAATATTCAACAATACATGTTTAACATGCAAAATGGCTGCCTCCAGTGAGTTTGTGGCAGGTTCACCTGAAATGTTGCTATTATTAAGGGCCAGAGTCCTTACCTCCCCCCTGCATCATCTTGTAAAACTTGCTTTCGATGTGCAACTGTGGGTGCTTGGTCTTCACACATTCCAGCTTAATGGCAACCTCCTCTCCTGTGGCAATGTTTGCACCTGTGAATACATAAGACACAAGGACTCACTGTATGTACACGCTGACATTACCATACATTTCTTATACAAGTACATGTAAATGGTTGTGAAAATAAAACTACTGTACCCCCACACAGAAAATATTTGCATGTTTAATATGTGTTTACGTCGTGCTGGGCTGCTCTATTATACAACTTTCCCTGGTCCAACCAGGGAAACTATATTCAAATATACTGCACTTACCCCTTTAACACCATAGGGTATACCCCCGTTATTCCCAGGTCATGGAAACAAGCAGCAGCAGCAGCAGCCCTGAAGGCCGATTGTCCCCTTGCGCTCTCTGTCCTCCTGTCCATGCGCGCCATGTCCGTTAGACACAGCGTTTGTTGGCCGTGTGCCACATAGTGTGAGAAAATTTGCGCGCCTAGTGAGACAGTCAGTGTGTGGCACCATGGCAGGACCCAGATTGCCCCAGCAATATCCTGGGTCAGACGCTTGGTCTTAAAGTAGTACTTTCAAAATAGTTGCGTACACTCACTCCTAAGCATTACACATGAAAGAAAAAAGGCCAACTCTGCTCCTTACCTCTATAGAGAGGATTCAAGTGTTTTGTGCACAGACAGCAACTAGATGGCTCCTGATGGAGCAATTCAGGTGTGCACAGCCTGCAGTGTGGACATTACTGTTCTGTTGTTCCATCTATTTGACAGGCTTGTAACTAGTTAGCTTATATTCCTGTTAAATTTATTGTTTCCTAAATTTCAAGGGTCCCACACATGGACGACACTGCTGAGCGATCTGAGCAATGTAGATTACTCAGCACACATCGATGTGTCAGTACTGTTTGCTGAGCGATCTGTCAGGGCCAGCGTTCTCCAGTGAGAACATTGGCCCTGACCGGCAATGTAACTAGATTTATCCAGCATGGCCCCTACACACCGAGCGATGTAGCGGCATTTTGTAAGCAATCTATGGAGACTGCATAGAAAACATGCTGAAATCGCCCTGCGTGTAGGCCCCTTAGAAGTACTTACAAATCTTGTTTCAGCTAAATGCACATGAACTACACTTATTTAATACAACATACAAACTAAATGCACTGTCGGCGTATGTGTGTTTTGAGAAGGGTTAGGTAAAAAAAAAAAAAGAGATCACGTAAGAGATCATATATTAACCCTTTGAGTGCCAAGGGAATTTGTCAAAATAGGTGTGAAAATTGCCAAGCAAACATTTGTATTCATTATAATGACCTGTAAGGTTTACTGTATATATATTTTTTACACATTTTTGATTTATATACCAAATGTGAGCAATGCTGGCATTTTTAAACATAAATTTTGCACATCTTTCACAGATGTTGGCACTCAAAGGGTTAAATCAAAATTTTAAGACTTGTTTTAAACACAGATTAATCTGACAAATTATACTTAAATCAGTTCTACTTTCATACAGGAAATAATTATATTTGCAAAAGGTTAAATATTTCTTAACACCTTTTATACTTGTGTTTAAAATGTTATATATATATATATATATATATATATATATATATATATATATATGTGTATATATATGTATGTATGTATGTGTGTGTGTAGATTTGCATATTTCATATATTAAAACACATCAAGCACACACTTCTAGAAACAGACTTTTCTGGTGCTCCTTGCAGGGGTAGTCCAACATTATATATGCAAGAAGGAGTGTGGGCGTTCAGGATAATTAAGGATTCACACTATATTTTTCAGAAAAATGTAAGGCCACAAGACACTTGCTTCATGTAATTATTCCAAAACTGGACAGTAAAATCTGTGATTGTGTACAGTATGTTCCTAAACTTTTACCTGTTGGCTTTTTACCTAGGTCTAGCACGAGTAGGTGACCACACAGTAATCATTGTGACGTTTATAAGGAGAGCCTTCAATTGTTTAACACACCGGTTTATCTGATCACCATGACAAACCATTGTGTAGTTAATGACACACTAGAGCTGTAATTACAGATTCAATCACCAAGCAGAGCACAGATTATCAAAGGGACTTTGAAGGGGATTATTATAGAGCATCTATTTACATTTCTTAAAGAGTAGCTCTCATTAGCATGGAGACAATGTTGACCATTTCTACCTGGAAAGATCAAGTGGGGCGACTCCTTAACAAATAAATCTCCTCGCCCAAAATAAATGCTGCACTTCTGTGACAACCGCTTTGTTGTGTATGCACACATGGGCATATTCACAGCCTCTCATGGGGGTGGGGATTTAGTTCCGGGGCACTATACAGTTCCTTCCTGTGACTATTTCGCTAACGCCCAAGGTCAGCTGCAGCTCTCAATGCTAAGTGCCAGGCGCAATGCATCAGTCAGGTCGCAACTAGCCCCAAAGCCTTACTATAAACACATTGACACTGTGCCACCACCGTCTTCTACCAATATGGTCTTGTTTCCAACACAATTACCGCAAACAAGCTAGAATCATTGGTTCCTATCTTAATGTAGTTTATTTGCTTTTTTATCAATTAGCACCTGAAGTTTTATATACGGTCACTCCTGCTTGTTATCCATTTCTGAATA
Source organism: Crinia signifera (assembly GCF_055691185.1). Classification (NCBI taxonomy): domain Eukaryota; kingdom Metazoa; phylum Chordata; class Amphibia; order Anura; family Myobatrachidae; genus Crinia; species Crinia signifera. The sequence goes on from NC_139224.1 coordinate 57,980,250, forward strand.
CTCTGTTCCCAAATGTTACAGGACATACATGGGGCGATATTCACCCCATTTGTAAGCGATCTGACTAGATTGCTTAGAAATGGCACGTGTGTGTATAGCCCCGGGTGACAGCAATGCACAGTCCCATGTGTGTCAATCATCCAGAGGGAAAAAAAGACAGTACTTGCACCGCCTTTCCTGCTAGATCGTGGGGCTTTGCCTATAAACAATAAATAAAAATAAACTCTTTGCAGAACGCTCAGCACACATTGCGCTGTGCATTGTGGGTGTACCGCGATGTGTGCTGAGCGATCATACTTTAACCCATCACTCAGCACAGCCTTCACGTACGAGGCTTTAGTCTAGATATTTGGAAAGAATAATATAAAGTCAAGTGTTGCTCTGTTCGAACAGCCTACTGAGGCGCCAAGCTAAAATGCTGGGGTCCGAACAGCACTACTTATGTTGTGCCAATTACTTTACACAGGTTTAGCCCCTTACTCCATCTGTGGAGACACAACATGCATGAAAAAAATAAATCTGATTATCGCCCAATTTAGACACCATCTTTAAAGTCAGAAAAATATATTTAAAAGTAAAACATAGGTACATAATGATGCATTCTTTATTTAACTAAAACTTGTGAACAAAAGGTCAGTCTATACATTATACCAGGGGTGGGGAACCTCAGGCCCTGGGGCCATATGCGGCCCCCGTAGCCGGTTTGAGTGGCCCTCCCACCCGTTCCCAGGAGTCAAGTACAGGGAAATTCTCGCAAGAAGTAGGTAGTTCTTGCGAGATTCCTCTTAATTAACAGCAGCCAGAGACTGTCAATCCTATTCAGTGGCAGCCACCAGAGCGTCAAATGGCTGCAGCAGGACAATTTGTAAGAGAAATTTTTACATATGGCCCCCAAAGGATTTTTCCCCATACAAACGGCCCTTGGCACGAAAAAGGTTCCTCACCCCTGCATTATACCATACTACATATTATTTGTATTTATAAACCCATAACAGGCATCATTTTAAAACCAGCAGAACACATTATGGCTTACGCTTAGTTGATGCTTAAGCAATGATTACTATGTTGCACTATATTTATAGTTTCCATATGCAGCAGGTTCTTATTACAGGATAGTCCCACTTTCTTGCTGAGGGGGGGAGGGGGGGGGGGGGGGTGTTGTATCCTTGCAAGCACATTGATCATTAATTTGAATGGAGAAGAGTCCTCAGAACAACAATGGCAATAATCCTGTCACGGTTTACAGTATTTCAGCACCCAATAAGGAACATCCTTTGGCTTTTATTGAGTCACTAAATGTCAGGTTAGAAGGATGTTCCTGTTTCTTTAATTAATAGATTTTATTAAAATTTTAAAAAGAAAAAAAGTTCAAAAGAAAAATAGGATACATTAAAAAATATATATGAGAGACAGGGTCTATGTACTAAGCTGCGGGCAGTGATCAAGTGGAAAGAGATGAGCTTCCCACCAATAAGCACCTGACCGTTTTCAAACACATCCTGTGACATGGCCGTTCCGAGCAGATACCTGTTCACTCTGCGCTCCTTAGTAAATAGACCCCATAGTCACTGGATTCTTTACACGATTTGCCAATTTGTTTAGAACCGGGAATGTGTGATCATAATGGGGGCCTTAGTCACTTGGCTCTGACATACATAAACTACTAGCTTATACAGTACAGTACATTTAAAATAGCTGTAGATGATTCAGAGAAGCTCATCAAAACGTACAACCGCATTATTCCAAAATATGGTACCTTTGTCAAGCTAGAACAATGAATACAGATGCAGCCACATATCCATTCATGGTGCTCGCATTACATTGGCAGGCCAGTGACATTCATGTGGGCAAACCCGTTCCTTCAGCACTTCCCAGAAATACTAATCAAAAATATACATTTATCTGTCCAATGGTAGACAGGTAGCACGCCGCACGGATTTGGCCTCAAAAACCAGTAGCAAAGCGTGTATTGGGGGGGTGTGTTGCAATCTGCCTCCGCTATTTCCGATGTGGGAAATATCTTTAGCGATAGCATTGAAGCGGGATCACGCCGAGCGGCAGGTGGGACATTGAATCCTGCCTGTCGTTCTGCGGTCAATCAGAACGCAAACGGGCCAGGATCACGGCTGTCGGCAGTGATATTAGTATCATAATTGTGTATTTCAGTGGTTCTCAAACTCTGTCCTCAGGACCCAACACAGTTCACATTTTCCAGGTCACCCGACAGGTGATCTCAATTATTTTAAATGATTTTGTGAGGAGCATGCACTGGGGTCCTGGGGACCAACTTATTTATATGGCACAACAAGGGTGCCACAGCGCCAAACAATACATAAATGAGCAAACAACAAAAGTCAAAGTAATTTAGGACACGTGTATTGTAATTAACGACAGTTGCGTCAGGGGACAGGACACTGAAGCAATTATTAGAGTAGCAGATATAAATATTCTAAGAAAAGCACAGAAGGAGGGCCCTGCACGTGAGAGCTTACGCATGCACACATTTTCCAAGTAATGCTGCAGCCAGAGCGACGGAGGGAACAATGTATATTTAAATGGGTGCAGAGTGTGTGGGTTCCCCTAAACCCAGGGTTACCACACACCGTGTACCATAATATAAATATATAATCTTGGGGATTGCGGCCTGCCACTCTCCTAATAACAGCAGCTGCCCCGGTGCCTTCACATGTGATGAGTAGTAGACGAATTGAACAGCGGCACTCTTTTCAAAGATATATATTCGAGATGAACAAAACTGACGTTTCGGAGCTTGCACTCCTTTATCAGTCTCACCTACACACTTTGATAAAGGAGCGCGAGCTCCGAAACGTCAGTTTTGTTCATCTCGAATATATATCTTTGAAAAGAGTGCCGCTGTTAATTTCATCGAAGCGAATAGTCTATGGTAAAAAGCTAGGACACTCACAAGTTTGGAGAAAAACGGCAATGTGTCTTCTAGGCTTAAAGCATAGCCAAAGATATCACCAACAGTTCAGGCACTGCTATTGGTGTTTTTCTACAAATGAAATGGTGTCCCTTAATACCACATTTTTTTAATTAATAAAAGATTACTTACAAAACACACACACACACACACACACACACACACACACTTGTATATCATTATATATCTATTGGATCTGAGCCTAATTTCTTTGAAATACATACACACATTAGTTGATCTTCTGCATTTGGCACCTGTACATGGTGTACTTCACTTTGGTGAGACTGTACGCATGCTTTATCAGAGATAAATAGGAAGCTCCCAGGACAGCCCAGCAGATGGGGATAGACACAGCAGGAGTGTACAGCAGATAGGATGGGGGAAAATAAAAATCATCTCTTCTTCTCCTCATGGAACATTCCACTTCCAAACACATTCACTGAACACACACCAGCCATGTTCCAATCCTTCCTCATAGTCCACGAAGACTGCAACTATTTATTTAACCCTTTGCAAAGCACCAGCAGCACCAGACTAAAGGAGCAGATGTAGCCTGTAGAGCCCAGCAAGCACCCCTTACTCAGCAGCAGCCTCCCATTTCCTCTCTTTCTAATGGCAAGAAACATCCTGTTTTCATATTGCAGCAGCAAGGCATGCTAAAGGCAAGCCAGAGCGTAAACGGTGTCTGATCACAAGGGATATTAGCGCACACTACAGCAATGCATTCCCATGTGATCCAGTCTGAGCGCCAAATCTAATTTAGCTATTCGTGTGTGCAAAAAAAAAACCTGGAAAAAGCATCCTTTGTGTATTGCCATGATATTTCACTGTGCCAATCATCCTTCTAGAATGACAACTTTAAAATATTTATGCCACAGGATTTCACCTGTATTTCAGAAATTAGAATGGGGTTACATATTTTTTGCATCTTCTAAATTCACATAAAACAAAAGCCTTTAGCCAGTGGATGAAACGTACCAAACAAATCTAATAAAGCTATGGTTCAATATACAAAACCATAATGTATGGAATTGTAGAATTAAAATAGGCCAGAACAATAGTGTTTTAGGCCCATATTTATCAAAGGTTGGAGAGAGATAATGGAGGTCACTCTGGTCGACTCCCAAATATGCAAATTCGGAGTTATGGAGCCAACTAAACGCCACCTGCACGAACGCCAGCCCCCATCACATGGCGAATATCCCCGCATGTGCGCAAATGGAGGTTTAGCATAAACATCTACTTGCAGCCTTGTGTGTGGACCCGAAATCATTCGATGGGGACTCAGATTTGCTACTCCCTGGTACAGGAACAGGGCAGGCAGCTGACATCCGGTGAAGTGAGCTGCCCTCCCCCAGCACCCATGTCATGGCCGAATCCCCATGGGAAAACCCAGCTTTTTCATGGGGACGCCCATGAAACGCTGGGCATTCCCATTGTCACGACCTGTGCCTGTTACCCCACGCCCGCACTGCTCCGTTGGAACAGGCTGGCAACTATACAAGTCAACGCCTCCGTTGCAAACAGAGAACATACATACACATCAATGCATATGCGCAGCAGCAAAACATCGCTCCACTATGCAAATGCACCGGGAGCATGAGGATCAGAATGACCTCCAAAGTACTAACCCCCCCCCCAGCATAACCAGTCCCGGGCAAAGTGCTGGGGTCACCTTGTATTTAAGAAACCAGCACAGAGACAAAGGGGGATATTCAATCGCCGTCGAGCATCTCCCGTGGGGGAGATGCTCGACGGGCCCTATTCAATGCTGTCTTCCCCGACAGCATTGAACAGGGTTTCCTGGCAGAACGAGCCCGACATCTCTAGCTGTCGGGCTCGTTCTGCCGAGAACAGCCGGGAAGTGACGAGCTGCCGGCTGCATCTCGTCACTTCCCGGCCGCAACTTGCAGCCACGCCCCCTTCTCGTCCCGCTGCAGGCGGGACATTGAATCCCGCCTGCATGTTCTCGGTCGAGCTGACCGAGAACGGGACTGGGTCACGGCAGGCGAGCAAGCTCGTCTGCCGTGACCCGAAGATTAAATACCCCCCAAAGAGTAGGGGTTCCTTGTATTTTGGAACTAGCACCGTGCTTCAACAGCCAGCGTTGTCATGATACAGCTGGGGACACTTTTTATAAAAAGGTACTCCGGCCGTCACATGAACACCCTTGATGGTCAGCCCTGAATGGGGTAACGGTGGGGGGATCCCTCAAAAAAAGGGATCCCCCCATCCCAAGGCTTAACCTTTGCATGGCTGAAGACTGGTACTGTCCCCGGCTCTCCTGGGCGGTGGACGCAGAATGATTATTCTGCTTGGTTGAAGGGTTACCCCGTCACTAGGATTAATGGAGCAATGGGGGAGAGAAGCCTGTGGCTTCTCCAATTTGGGATTTTGCAGGGTTTTTTTCTTTTCATTTTTAAATAAATAAAATCAGCCAAGAGTCCATCACCCAGGGGCACTGGGGACTACCCCATGCTTAATGGCTTAGCCTGGGAGGGGTGGGTGGGGGTGCCTTTATTGGGGGGTTTTCTTACTCCCCCAGGTACCCTGTCCAGGGCTGACCAGCCAAGGTGTTCATGTTTCTGCCGGGAGGACCTTGTATAAAAAGTGTCCCCTGGCTGTGTCATGACACCGCCTGATGCTGGCTACAAAATATAGCGCATTTTATTTTTAATTTTGACACGATTTTTGGACAGAATCATATACAGATCTCACTGATATGAGCACGGTTCTGTCAAACTCCCCAGCCTGGACCTGGTCTCTGTTTTTTGGTAATAACTAGGGTGCGATTTAAAAAATAGCACCTTATTACGTTTGCGATTTTGATGCTTTCTATGAGAAAACATTTGGATGTGATTTTGAGTGTGCCGTTTTTTGACCTCCGGGCCCCAAAAATAAAATAAAAATGTACACTCTATTACATTTCACCCCTTATCTCTCTCCAAGCTTTAGAAGTCTGGGCCTTAGTATTACAATATAGGGAGATATTTATCTTAGCCATCCTGTTGCTGTGGCACTTAATATTCTGTTTTGTTTCACAGCTGCAATTTATCAAAATATACCCTCAAGCAATGTATTTACCTGCACATTAGGGTAATTCTCAGCCCAAAGAGCTGTGTATAAGCCACACCAACATGCTGTCAGAAAGGGATCCAGAAGAGGCCATTTCTGTAGAGGGATATCCATCGACCATCAACAATTTGAAAACAATGGTTTATGGCTGATGTTGAATACTTTTTGCCATCGATGTGGGAGACTAAGCATACCCGACACCCAGAAGTCCCACCCCCATGTTCTGATTTGCCCACGGGCATTTGAATGAAAACGCTGCTGTGAACGATCCTCAAAAATATCTGCATCGCTTGCAGTGATTCTTTTAGTACAAGTACAGCCAAGTCAATTAATTGACGTTTAGTTAAATATTGCGCCCCAATAATGCGCCCCAAGAAAATGGTTATCATCCCTTTGTAAGTAGATCTATACAGCATTTGTTGGGGTAATCACCAGCTGGTCAGGGACTGGAGATATCTACAAAAATATCTCACTACAGGAGCTACAAATGTACGTTCTTACTAGAATAGCACAGCATATGTGTGCAATTACCCCAAACCGCACTGCTTACTGCCTACAATGCCTTACCCTTGGCAATATTATTCTGTTGAAGCCACAAAGTACCAAGTACACTTCAGATGGGATAAGTGGGCTTTCTGTAATACAGCAAAAAATGTATTAAGAAAAGAGGCGAATTATACTTACCGATAATTCCTTTTTCTTCATAGAGATCCCATGGCAGCCTTAACACTGGGATATTCCCATCCCCCATAGATTTCAGACAGGACATTTTTCTCTAGGACCGCCCACCTTGGGTATAATAGCCCCCTCCTTGCTCTCCTCTGTGTCTTTTGCCGTCTCCGTAACACTGGTCCTGGAGAAAAACACAACATAGCATAATACACAGGGAGGGTAACCAATGGCTGCCATGGGATCTCTATGAAGAAAAAGGAATTATCGGTAAGTATAATTCGCCTCTTTCTTCTACGATCCCCATGGCAGCCTTAACACTGGGACATACCCAAGTAAACACACGGGAGGGCTGAATTCATGCATGTATATTTATTCATATATATGTAGGCTTTTAAACAGCCGAAGTAGCCTCTTGTAAGACATGCTTCCCAAAGTGGGCAGTCGATACATTAAGTGCGTAGTGATTCGAAAAGGTGTGAACTGACGACCAGGTAGCTGCTCTGCAGATCTCCGCCACCGACGCCTTCGCCTTATTCGCCCAGGAAGTGGAAACTGCCCGGGTAGAGTGTGCCTGAACAATCGGAGGAGCTGTTCTACCGGCCTTCTTGTATGCAAACAGGATGGTTTCTCTGATCCACCTGGATATTGTCTGCTTCACTGGTGCCTTCCCTCTTTTTACTCCCTCTGGAATGACAAACAAGTGATTAGAGGTTCTGAAAGGCTTAGTTCTTTCCAGATAAATGGCTATCGCTCTGACCAAGTCTAGAGTATGCCAGGCTTCTTCCTGCTCGTTTTGCGGATTGGTACAAAACTGAGGTAGTGTTATCTCTTGGTTCAAGTGGAAGGAAGAGACGACCTTAGGGACAAATTCTGGGTGTGTACGTAGAACTACCCTGTCTGGAAATATTACCAGGTATGGTTCCTCTATCCACAAGGCCTGCAGCTCACTGACCCGTCTAGCAGAAGTGACTGCGACCAGAAACACCACCTTCCAGGTGAGGAATTTTAATGCGCATTCGGCTAGAGGTTCAAACGGCTCCTTAGTTAAGACCGCCAGTAGTAGATTCAAGTCCCAAGGTGCTACAATGGCCTTGATTGGTGGTCTGATTCTCTTCATCGCCCTACCAAATCTTTTGACCATTTTGTCCTCCGCCAGAGGCCTGTCCAATAGCACACTCAGTGCTGACGTCTGTGCTTTGATCGTGGCCGTGGCTAGGCCCATTTGAAATCCTTCAAACAGGAACTGTAGCACTTTGTCTGTGGGGATACATGCAAAGTCTCCTTTGAACTCCCCCCAGGTAATAAACTTATTCCAAGTTTTATAATAGGCTGCTGAAGAAACTGACTTCCTAGCCTTCATCATCATCTCCGCCACTTGTGGTGAAAGATTATGTTTCTTCAGGATCTGCCGCTCAATTTCCATGCCTCTAGACACAATGCTGCTGGGTCTTGATACAACAGTGGACCTTGGCTCAACAGATCCGGCCTGTTCGGCAATCTCCAAGGTTGCTCTATCGACATTCTCAGGGCATTGGTATACCAGGCCCTCCTCGGCCAATGTGGTAGAATGACTATCACTTGCACCCGGTCTTCCCGTATCTTCTTCAGTATCTTGGTTATTACCGGGAAGGGGGGAAAGACGTAACCCAGGTCGAATGACCATCTGATCGCGAAAGTGTCCAGTGCTTCTGCATGAGGATGCCAAAACTTGGAGCAGAATCTGTTCACCTTTCTGTTGGTGGCTGTGGCCATCAGGTCCACTTCTGGCACCCCAAACTTCTTCACGATCTCCCGGAACACCTCCTGGTTTAGTTCCCACTCTCCAGGCAGTATCGCCCTGCGACTCAGGAAATCCGCCACTATGTTCTCTTTTCCTGGAATGTAAACTGCTGAAATCGACAGCAGATTCGCCTCTGCCCAGTTCATGATCTTTTCCGACAATCGCATCAACTTCTGACTTCTGGTTCCCCCTTGGTGGTTTACGTGGGACACCACTGTCACGTTGTCGGTCATAATTCGGAGATGAGAGCCTCGAATTTTTGTTTTGAGCATGGATATTGCTTCCCAAACAGCCTGCAGTTCTCTTGCGTTTGAGGAATTCTTTGCCTCCTCCTGAGACCAGATTCCCTGAACTGACGATTCGCCTATGTGGGCTCCCCATCCTGACAAACTGGCGTCCGTTGTCAGTATCCGGAAACTTGGATTTTCCAAGCTGGAGGATCTGCTCTCCAGATCTTCTAACCACCATCTCAGGGATCTTCTCACTGGTTGTGGCAGCTGTATCATATGATGGTCTTTGTAGCCTCTTTTCAACAGTGGAAGCAGGTGCCATTGTAACTGTCTCGAGTTCCACTGCGCCCAGGGCACAATCCTTATACATGACACCATCATCCCCAGCAATTGAACTGCTTTTATAAGTGGGATTCTTCTTTTCAGCAGTATCCACTCCGTCAGCTCTTTTATCTTCGCACCTCTTTCCAACGACAAGGCCACTGAGTAATTCCCCGTGTCTATTCTGACACCTAGGAACTGTATCGTCTTGGTGGGATTGAACTGACTCTTTTCGTCGTTTATTATCCACCCCAGTCTTGTCAGCGTTTCCAGAGTCAGCGATAGGCTCATTTTTACTTCTTCCGCCGAGTCCCCAGCAATTAGCAAATCGTCTAAGTATGGCCAGATCTGGACTTTCCTTTTTCTCAGCTCCGCCATCACTGTGATCAGAACCTTCGTGAAGACTCTCTGTGAACTTCTCAGTCCGAACGGTAGGCACGTAAACTGGAAGTGCTGACCTGCCACGTAAAACCTTAGAAACTTCCTGTGATGTCTGCATACTGGAATGTGGTAGTACGCGTCTCTTAGGTCCACTGAGGCTAGGAACTCGTTCCTCCTTATGCCTGACAGTATTGACGCTAGGCACTCCATCCTGAACTTTATCTTCTTTATGAAGCAATTCAGTTCTCTTAGGTCCAGGATGGTCCTGAACCCACCTTTGGCTTTTTCCACTAAGAAGAGATTGGAGTAAAAGCCCTCCTTGTGTTGGGTCTGCGGCACCTTCTCTATTGCTTTTAGTTTTAATAGTTGCTCTTTCTTTTCCCAGAGCGCTGATCTCTTCTGCCGATCTTCTGGTACCCTTGATTTCATGAATCTGCTGTGAGCGGGGAACTTCGCAAATTCTATATGATAACCCTCTCGAATTATCCCCAACACCCACTTGTCTGTTATGGTATCTCTCCATTCCTTTAAAAACAGTGACAGTCTGGCTCCTACCTCCAATTCCCGAGGATAGTCATGATCTTCCTCCTCTATCCGACTGGAATCGCCCACGAAAGGACTGACGAAAGGCCTGCCTTGAAGTGTTGGAACCTCTTCTATAGAACGGTCTGCCCGGTCTGTACGTCTTAGCCTCCTTGTACGACTGTTTGGACGAAGTCGGGTAAGGGAAACGATTTCTTCTATCTTGAGGAAGCCGAATCGATTTTCCTCCAGACAACTTCTGGATCATTGTGTCTAATTTAGACCCGAATAGGAACTTCCCCTCAAAGGGCAGCGTTGCTAATTTATTCTTGGAGTTGGCGTCCGCGCTCCATGGTCTAAGCCATAGCGCTCTTCTGGCTGTGACCCCAGCGGCCATAGTTTTCGCTGAGAATGACACTGAGTCTAATGAAGCCTCACATAGGTAGTCGATTGACTTTTGCATAACTTCAATACTCTTCAATAAGTAATGCTTGGATATTTTCTCTTCAACATCCGTATGGAGGTTAGATGCCCATAGCCTTAAGGCCCTTGCCACAGATGCCACTGCCACCGTGGACTTCAGTGCTCCTGCCGAGGCCGAATGGACCTTACGTAAGGCGTTCTCAGTTTTCCTATCCATGGAGTCTTTAAAGGCCGCCGAATCCTCCACTGGGATGGTGGACCTTGATGTAAGTTCTGCCACTGCGGCATCCACTTTAGGCAGTGAACACCAGCCTAGAAACTCATCGTCCTTGTATGGGTACATCTTGTCGACCCGGTTACCCAGCGTTAATTTCTTGTCCATATTCGTCCATTCCTTGGCGATCATATCTCTCACCATGGCGTGGACCGGAAATGTTCTCCCCTTTTTCGGTTTTTCATCATATAAGGGGTTCTTAACCCCCGACGTACTAGGCTCTTCTTTATAATTCATCGCCTTATATATATTCTTTAGTATACCTTCAACCAAATCCAGATTAAAGGTTCTGGTTTCCTCTAACTCCCCTTCATCCGTGGAGTTATTCTCTGGCTCCTGATGCTCTATCTCGTCAGCTGAGCCCTCTTCACCACTGAACCCCGCCTGAGCTCTGGATCTCTTTGGTGTTTTTGCCTGCAAATACTCATCTTTGGAGACAAATGAGTCCTTCATCCACGCCATCAAGTCTTTGAGAATCTCCGATTGCTCAGCCTTTCTCTCCACTCTTCTCTGTCCAGCTTCGCATTCGTCACATAGTGACTTATTTAGAGCTGAGGCAAATAGTTTATCACAAGACATGCATCTAGTCTCCACAAACTTCTTCTTTGCCGTTTTCTTTTTAGGAATTGTATCCTCAACAGGCACACTACAAGAAAAAACTACACTAAGTAACTTGTAAAATAAAGAAACTAATGCCCAAAAACCAAAGGGCTTACCTCACTGGGGCATCAACCAGCTTGTGGGGAGAAGGTGCATCCATAACGCTTTCTGCTACAGTGCTATCAAGTCCAGAATCCTAGAATAGCTGCACATGCTATTCATCCTGGCGTTTCTTTAAATAGGGCGCCTTAACCCTGTAATCGCCGCTTTTCCTATTCAGGATGGCCAAGCGGAACCAAAAAATGCTTCCCCTTGTTTCCGTGGGGAAGCATTTTGTCAGCGCACCTCCGGCGCTTGTGGGCGGAAGTGACGCGTGCCGCACACTTCCGCCCCTTCTGCCTGTCCTCCGGAGCGCACAGACGCGGCTTGCAGCTCGGTCTGATGGCTCCCTTCTCCTGCTGCTGCCCGCGCCATCGCGCCTTCTGCTTCCCAGCGCCTGCCAGACCGCGTGCTCCCACAGCCTGCAGTTTCTCCGCTGGGTATGTAAAATTTCGCATCCTCCAGAGCGCACATCTCTGGGCTTTCACAGCGTTTTTCTCATAGGGACAGCTGTTATGGGTTAGCGTCCCTGTAACCGGCAGGCATCCATGCATAAGGGCAGTATACTGGCCTTAGCATCCTCCTCTCCCCGGGGAGCCACCCCATCATTATATAGAGGTAACCCTGTTTAAAATAAATTAACAACCTACTCTGTCCTACTCTTAACGGAGACAGGAAAAAAGACACAGAGGAGAGCAAGGAGGGGGCTATTATACCCAAGGTGGGCGGTCCTAGAGAAAAATGTCCTGTCTGAAATCTATGGGGGATGGGAATATCCCAGTGTTAAGGCTGCCATGGGGATCGTAGAAGAAATACACTTCAAAAAAGGTACTCCTGTACTAAATGCCAATTTGGGACAAGACAAGGAGAAACCCCTTGACATGATCACCAAAATGGACAATACCTGTATTTCTGCCCTACGCAGAGTTCATCATGGACAGGATCAGGGAAGGCTCCAGAGGGGGAGCTGCAGCACAGTTCAGAACTGCCACCAACTGCCTTTTCAAACTGACTCACTGGCAGTTGGTATGGCGCCCCTATTTGAATTTTGGACTGTGTTGCATCCCCTCCTCTGGAGCCACCACTGTACACAACTATTTTGTGGGTCAAAAGATTCTTATCTTGTGTTACATTGTGCGTCTAAGAAACAATTGCACGATTTGTTCTGAGCCCTGCAAGATACGCAGTTACATAGGAATTGATGAGCTAAGTACCTGATTATGTCAGGTCTCAGCCGACTTTACGTGTGTCCCTGTTCAGCAGCCAATACTTTAAGTCTAATGTCTGCACAACGTGTAATCCCATGGAACTCCTATGACCCACAAGAATATCCGTTCCTGAGGAGGGGGCAGTGTTTCCAGACACAGGAAACCTCCAGGACCCAAGAATGGATGGCAGCCAGCAGATGTTCTCCCCAAGATCACCCAGGAATAGAAACACTGACCCTGGGTGTCTGAGCCAGAATAACATCAGTGAATAGGATCAGGGTCAGTATGTTACAGATCCCGCAACGCCCTCTAACCAGTCTGCACTTTGGCTTATTTAGAAAAACATGCCATAAAAAGAGGTGACAATTTCCTGTGCCATCCCTGAAGATGTGAGAGGGTAGGAGGACATTCAGATCCATAAACAGTGGTATTGGTTACTACCAAGATAGATAGATATCGGAGTAAACGACATGTACCTGTAATTTGGGGAATCATACCCGACATGGGTAAATTACAGCTTAAAAGTTGCATTCTGCACAATGTTACATTAAACCTGCAACTCAGAGTATCACACTATAGCATTTACAGGGTTCAAAGGGTATTCTTGCATAGTACTGCTAGAGTCATTGCAAATAAAAAGTCTCTGCATTGACCTTTTTATTACAGATTTTAGCGAAAAGATGTAGCCATGCTGTCATGCCAACCAAGTCTCCTACCATGCCATAAGAATGGCACACTAAAGCTGGCCATACACCTACAGATTTTTTACCCGATCTGGCTGGTTGGAACAAAAACCTGGTTAAGTAATGAGTGTAAATGGCAGTTGACCATTTGCTTGGAAATGCTGGAAAACTTACCAGATTTTTGTTCCAACCAGCCAGATCTGACAATGAATCTTTAGGCGTATGGCCAGCTTAAGGCGTACTATGGTGTAAGAGGATCCAAAGCATGTAATTACATTGCGTTATCGCTGGGTGGCGATTGCGCAAGTGATAAAAATGACATCCATGGCTATTCAGCACTGTACTGTATATGGCAGTACAGAATACCACATACCATATGTACTATACAAAGGAACAGACAAGCCTCCCAGTGCACACTACAGTAAATATTGTTTTTAATACAATAAAAATTGCACACATTGTGAAATTTGACAAACACCAAGCGTAGCCCTGAGTGTCATTTACCACCTGCATTACAAAAGAATTCCAGGCAATATTGCTTTATTGCACCTCACTGTAAAATTATTTAAAAAAAAGTATGACACAAACTGCCTGAATGGAAAATGGTCAAGAATCCTTTTTTGTAGAAGAGACGCTCACAGAGCCGTTCAAATAGTGAGATCAATTCAGCACATGCTCAGCATCTCCACCCCCTAGCGCCACTCTCCTATTTATTCCCACATAGCCAGAGCCAACTGCAAACAGTTCTACACCTCCCCCATCATCAGCATCCTTCCCTTCATTGCTTCTACTAAGGCCACTACAGATATACTGTAGTATATACACTGCCACTTAGCTGCATCAGGTGTGAATGAGCTGACATGTCTTTGTTACAGCAGGCTTCATGGCCTAGCGGCTACAGTGTACCATTTGCTGGGTTCAGTTCCCACTCAGGACCGATTTCCTTTTCTTATTTCTACGGTGTTGTTTTTTTACATTAAAATGTATGCATGGATTTTTTCCCCCCATAGTTTTACTTGTGCAAGCTGGCACACAATTTTGGTGCAAAAAATGGGCAGCCTTATTCAAAGTGCGTTCTATGTTCATTAACTATTTACAGTTTCTTATATAGCGCAGCAGATTCAGTTGTGCTTTACAATTGTAGACAGTGGTAGAACAAACTGGGTAAAGACAGACAGACATGGAGGTAGGAGAGCAAGCTTACAATCTATTTGTTTAGGAAACATGACAGCGCCTGAACTAAGCTCACTGTGTTTACTGCTATGCGAGCACCTCTTCTGCAAAAAAAAATAAAAAAAGACTACCAATTTCTGAATAGGCAGTTTAGCATCTAATGCAGCTTGGGGACACATACAGCAGCTGTAGAAAGCAAAGCGTGAGTACTATCCTATTGAATTTACATTATAAAGCAATCCGTAGCCCTGCATCCATGTGGTAAGCAGACGCTTGTATAGCGTGTTTCCATTTACAATTAACTGTGCGAGATCTGCATTCAGCGATTCTGTAGCCCAGCACTCATCTGTAAAGCAGATTATCACTGCGTGTGTGCCTCCATATCTGTATACTGCATCTCAAATATAGTAAAAGGAGTAATTGCAAATCCTGTACTACATTTTATTGGAGACCTCATACATGCATGTGATTTTTTAAAGCGATATTTGGTGGACATACATAAGCATTACATGCACCGGCAACTCCAAAATAAACCAGGCTGTGACATACTATACTGCAGTGCGCCTCCTGTATAGATATATGCGCCATAGGGAGAATTGATGAGTGTGACTACATCTGTATATAACAAATATAAAAGATTTAGTCATTGGTAGTACGCAATGGGTTACTATTGTGTTCCATAGTAGTATAATGGAATCCTCCCTGTTAGTGGAGCCTAGGAATACATGTGAAAGTGGCCACTGGCATGCTATATTAGCGCACAGCAGCTCTAAATGCTGAGACTTTGCTGCCTAGAGGCGTCCAGAATAATATCACACACAGTCGTCTCTTCTGCATTACTTTATGCATACCCTGGGAGCAGAGAAAATGATGGAATAGTGAAATAGCCTCGCTCTGATGGGCACTTGTGAAATGTAAACAGGCAAGGATGAAAAAGAAGATCATCTGGAAAATACTGCAGCAGAATGTAGAACTGCTAACAGGAAAGCCCATGTATGACAGGTCAGTGACTCGGGATGCTGCCAGTGAGCAACATGTGAATAATCCTCAAACTACTCCGGATATTTAACTATTAATAGGTTTATCTAATTAATGATTCGGCGAACACTAAGACTGTTTAACCAATCAGCACGGATGTTAGTACTTAATAACAGGAATAGGTTTCTGCTTCATGACCAGGTTTTAGGTTTGGGAGATGCCTCAGTATCATCAAGAACACAGTGAAGTCATCTTAAGCAAACCTATATGGCCAGAAAGATTGGGGGGGGGGGGGGGGAGAGAGAGAATGAGGTCAAAAACGATGTTACGATAACTGGATCAAACCCCCCATCACACACACACACACACACACACACACACACACACACACACACACAAGATTGTGCTCATGAGAATAGAATAGAAAAGATCTACTGTGTTTGCGAGGTATGATCACAGCTGTTTTAATGGACACAGACTCTGTGGCAGATGGGGAGAGGAAAAGCTAATTGTGGTGATGGTACAGAGTATGGGTCATAATCGACAGCACTAAGGTGGAGATGCATTGGGTCCACCACTGAAGGTCGACATGCATGACTGTCGGATTCGGTTGACATGGGATTTTTCACAATTTATTTATATCGAATGTCGACATGGACACTAAAAAGATGCACTGATCGCTCGCTATGCTTCAGGCACACTATTTTATTCTCCCACCACACCCTAGTGGATGGTAGTGCATTAAGTACCACCTGTCGGTACATGTCGGCTCATACAAAATGTGAAAAACCCCATGTCGACCTGACCCCATGTTGACCTTCAGGTGTGTTGACACAATGCATGTTGATCTCCCCCTTGTTGACCTAGTGACTGTCCCCCGATGGTACCTTATAGCAGAATTAGAATCACACACATTGTGCATGCATGTTGTGTGAGCAGTAAGTCAGAGTGTGACAGAAGGTGACAACACTACCGGAATGGATTAATGCAGAGCTATATGAGGAGAGAACTGAATCACTATTCCCCCTGCTTTGACAAGGCCATGTCCAGCCTGAAGGGAGAGCCACTGAGGTCACAATGACGTCACCAAGTTTCAGTGCCAATACCCACGTGCAAATCTCATCTCCTCGCTGGATTACATAACATTCATAATAATGTTCATGTGTAACTGATACACAGTGTTGTAACAGAAAGCCTGATACCAGTGCTAGACGAATGGAGGCCCATGTAGTTTGGACTTTATTGTAGTCTGAGCTACAACATGAAGCTTTCTGACAGCTGGCAAACAGTTAACAGTAAGTAAAATGTAACCAGCACAGTCATATGGAAAAACAAAAACTAAAATAGAACATCTAGTGTGTTTTGGTTACACAAATATGATCATGAATTTGCAACTGAAAAGTAATAAAAGGTACTATATGTGGCATGGGTACATCAGTTAACCCCCAGTAGGCAGTATTAGAGAGCAGCAATGCTTACCTAAATAGATGTCTCCAAAGGAACCACTTCCGATCTTCCTGCCCAGCCTGTACTTATTTCCCACTCTGAGCTCCATCGTTTAACCTGGAAACAGGAACATATGTTACAAAGCATGGTAGCAGTAGGAGACCTGGCAGTTTGTTTTCAGAATTTATTTTTAACTGCACATTAGTTCCATAAATATAAGTATTGTCAAGGAAGTGGCGAGTTACGTACAGCTGTAGGAGAAGCAAATAGTAAAACATAATACCTAACAACACAATGAAGATGAACATACACGGGAATCTGACACCTGCGCTCTGGCCACAAGCAACACAGCGCCCAGGAATGCAGCTAATGCCCAGCACTCTAACCAGGGGAACATTCCGTCCAAAAATATCTCCCTGGAGCGAATGCCCATCTGACAAATTCATTTATCAGATGATTGCGGAATATGCTGCGCTACATAAGAAACTGTGAATAAATAAATTAAAAAACACATATTCAATAGTATACTGGCAAAGACCCTCTACTCTATAATACGAATGTTTGTGTAGATCCGTAAAAAAATAATAATAATTTCATCCTCAGAAAACAAGAGTATTGTGACAGTTAGAAATACATACGGCAAAAGGTTTACAAATATCATTAGAAGCCACAATTTGCAGTTGTACTACTAGTGGCATCAGTAGGACTGCAGTAGGTTAGTCCAATATCCTTATGCCCCACCCCGTACACACTAGCCGACTAGCGGCATCGGCTACATAGTTCACTATATTGGTAGTGATACTGACCAAATGAGATACTGTATACACACTATCGGCTACCGATATTGTTTAGTGACATCAATGGGTCTGCATCTGTGCATATAGTCAGACTGAGCTGCATGCCTACATGATTGGGGGGGGGGGGCGGGGGGAGCATTAAAGCCCACGCATGCACAAATAGGACTCCGGGTCATAAACACAGGTTCCCTAAAATATGGAATGTAATAACCTTTTCACACATTGGGGAGTTTAATTAAAGAAATTCTATTATCCCCCCACCCCTGGGTACGAGTGTAGTGTGTGTGCACCCATAAGTGACTGGTTTAGCCGCACATAGAGGACTGCCTTGGTGCTGCTGAAAGCACCTACATATGGCACATTCCAGCTCCCAGCTCTGGAGACTGCGAGACAAAATGTTTGTATCCAGCTTCATTGCTTTGTCACCACCACAGACAATCTGTATAAAATCAAAGAGACTGAAGCTACAAGGTCATTGGAATGACTTCTAATTACCTGACAAGTACTAGTTAAACAAGTGATGTCAAAGGCATTAACATTTGACACACAAAACACCAGGGTACTTAAGGCCCAGAGACCTACGAAATTCAAATTTAGTTTGTGACTCAACATGTTACAACACACACACACACACACACACACACACACACACACCACAATAGAGATTTCTATGAGCAAAACAAACTTGACTAAGGACGATAAACTCAAACTTGCCGTCCCCCTGCCCCTCATCTGCTCAATATACATTAGGTCGACAGCTCTTAGATCGACGCAAGCATTAGGTTGACAAAGGGAAGGTCTATAGTCAAAGTCGACATGCAGTTTTCTAATTTTTGTGGTCCGACTATAGTCGTCGTGGACACCGTGTAAGTGTACCGGCTCCCTTGCATGGCTCACTATTATCTCACACCGTAGTAGATGGTAGGGTATGAAATACCGCGCAGTCTGCACAAATCGGGGGTAAAAAAAAAAAAAAGTTAAAAGCTCACGTCTTCCTTCCCTTTGTCGACCTAATGCTTGTGTCGACTATGTGAACATTTCGCAGACCCTAAGGGGGAGTGGGTACCAATTAGGACTTAAATCAGGAGCTAAGGAGTACCACTTTAAGTACTCATTGGCTGCCCACAGTAATCCCCAGGGTGCACTTACAGCAGATAACAAAAAAGTGGGAAACGGTGCACAAATTTGTCTTTCAGGCCGGCTGGAGACCACATTCATCTCTGCAGCATATGTACTCAGGTATATCTTTAATAACTGAAAAAAAGGGGAGTCTGGAGATGACTCAAAGGGAACCCGACAAGGCTTTTTGGGGCACACTTGTAGATAATCTGAGTATGATATGGTGTCTGTATATTAAAATGTAACTTTAAATTGTTTAAACACTAAAATACAAATCTCACATGTGTGAAAGAATATGTTATCATGTGAGCTTCAAAAGGTTGATCCTTTTCTCCACCTCAAAACAATAAATCAAAGACTTTGTCCAGTGGTTCATTTTTAAATACACACAGCGAAAATTTCATAATCAAATTTCAAGGGAGGATTGCCTTGCCCCCTCTCTCTCATCCACAATCCGATACATCGTAAGATTGCGGACAGCAGAAGTGGGGTCTAGACATCACATTCACCCCTTCTCTATTCCCTCTAATCTATTTTTCAGTGATTCTCTCATTGGTGCCGCTACAATCTGTCTCCTTGCTATGCCCACATGGTAACAGGGAGGGATTTTGTGTGGCTGGACCAACAGCAGAAGCACATTGCAGCTCATTTCTGACCAGCAGTGTGCTCTCTCATTACCAAATTATAGCCATACCTCACTGAAACCGCCTGGTACCATCCGAACCCAGAAGCTAAACAGTGATGGGCCGGCCCAGTACCTGTTTGGGGAACTAACAGGGAATAGCTGGTGCTGTAGCACACCATAACAGCAGAAGCCAACACGCTGTAGGAGTGATCTCTATATCCTGTCTTTGCCCTTTGAGTCATCTCCAGACTCCCCTTTTTTTCAGTTCAGCATTTGAACTCCATTTTGGGAGCACCACCAACCAACGACCTTTGCCGCTAAACTACGGAATAGAGCAACGGTGCATATGTTGGTAACTACCTAATTATATTTACTATCAATACCAGTGCCAATCCAACTCAACCCCAAAGAAATAAGAGGATTTTGGTACTACCCGATAAATCCATTTCTCTGAATCAGCAGGTGACACTGGAACTCACATTGGGTTTTAGAGTTGGGACAGCTGGGAGCTAGGCACTACTAATTTGATTAAGGAAGGCTGGGTCCTCCCCTCTAAGACCCATCAGCCCCCAGTTAGGAAATTGTCCTACTAGAGGAGATGGTAACAGAAAATAGTTCACTGAGACAACAACATTCATCAAATCATACTATAAAAGTAACCAAAACTTGCATGAAAGAACACAAAAGGCAGGAAAAACTCCAGAGCTGGGAGGGCGTCCAGTGTCACCTGCTGATTCAGAGAAATGGATTTATCGGTAAGTACCAAAATCCTCTTTTCTCTCTCATGCAGCGGGTGACACGAACTCACATTGGGGAGGTTTTAAAGACCATGCCCCGGGTGGGAGAGCTCTGTGGATCCTGCAACACCAGACGACCAAAGGTCGTAGAGGAAGAAGCAAAAGTATCAAATTGGTAAAAGCGAACAAAAGTGTTCACGGATGACCACGTGGCTGCTCTACAGAGCTGAGAAGCCGTGGCTCCCCTCTGAGCGGCCCAAGATGTACTCACAGATCTAGTGGAATGCGCCTTCAAGGTTGAGGGTGGCGTCTTCCCTGCCTGCACATACGCCTGTGCGATGGTCAGACGTATCCACCTAGCCAAAGTCTGTTTCGACGCCGGCCATCCTCTGCGGAATGCGTCAGAGAACAAAGAGGCAATCTGACTTTCTGATGGATGATGTCCTAGACACATAAATCCTGAGAGCCCGAACAACATCCAAAAGTAGACTTAGAAGGGGAATCACTCCGAAACGCAGGAACCACGATGGGCTGATTTAAGTGGTATTTTGACACCACCTTCGGAAGAAAAGACGGATGTGTCCGCAACTCCGCTCTATCCTTGTGGAAGATAAGATACGGGGTCTTACAAGATAAGGCGCTGAGCTCAGACACTCGGCGGGCTGAAGCTAAAGCCAGCAGTAGCACTGTCTTCCAGATGAGGAACTTCAAAGGAACCTCGTCTAGCGGCTCAAACGTCCTGGACTGTAGAAAAGAAAGGACCAAGACTAAATCCCAAGGAGGCGTTGGTGGGACAAACGGAGGTTGGACCCGTACTACCCCCTGTAGGAAAGTCTGTATCTCAGGGATGAGCGCTACCCTCTTCTGAAAAAGAATGGATAGTGCTGAGATCTGCACCTTCAGAGATCCCAAACGCAGACCAGCGTCCAAGCCCCTCTGGAGGAATAATAACATCCTGGACAACTTAAAAGTTCTAAAAGGCCATCCCTGAGATCTACACTAGTCTGCATAGGCACGCCAAATGCGATGATAGTGAGCCGCCGAGGATGGTTTACGAGCCCTCAACATAGTCGGAATGACTGAACCTGGGATTCCCCTTGCTCTTAAAACTTCGGTCTCAAGAGCCACGCCATCAAATGGAGGGATGACAACTTCTGATGGTCGGAAAACCAACTTCTGCGCGGCCAACATGGGGCAATGAGGATTGCCTGGACATATTCTCTCTTCAACCTCTTTAGAACCTGACCTAGAAGAGAAAGTGGAGGAAACAGGTACACGAAGCTGAATGTCCACGGCATTGCTAGGGCGTCGGTCCCTATGGCGTGCGGATCCCTTGTCCTTGCCACGTATCTCGGAAGCTGATGATTTATTCAAGATGCCATCAGATCTACCTCGGGAGTTCCCCAGCGATCCGTGAGCTCCAGAAACACCTCGGGATGTAGTGTCCACTCTCCTGGATGGAGATCCTCTCTGCTGAGAAAGTCTGCCTCCACGTTTTCGACTCCCGGAATGAACACGGCGGTGAGAATCACCTGTCTGCCCACTGTAGAATCTTGGATACCTCCGCCATGGCCAACCTGCTTCTCGTGCCCCCCTGTCGGTTTACATAGGCAACCGCTGTGGCGTTGTCCGCTTGAATCTTTACTGGTCTTCCCTGAAGATAACCCGGTGCTGCTAGCAAGGCATTGTAAATCGCCCTTAGCTCCAACACATTGATGGATAATTGACTCTCTCTGAAGTTCCATCTCCCCTGCAGACGAAGACCGAGCACCACTGCTCCCCAACCTCTCAGACTTGCGTCTGAGGTTAGGAGAATCCAGTCCCAGATGGCAAATATTCGCCCCTGTCTGAGGTTCTCTGAGTGAAGCCACCAGAGTAAGGCCTGACGAGCCAGTGTTGAAAGCCGAATCAGTCTGTGTAGAGACAGATGCGAACCCGCTCCCTTCCTTAGGAGGTCCAGCTGGAAAGGTCTGGAATGGAACCTTCCCCAAGTTACCACTGGGAAGGAAGCCACCATCTTCCCCAAGAGCTGAACACATAAGTGAAGCTGAACTCGACGCGGCTGCAGAACCCTGCAGGTCAACGCTGTTATGGAACTGATCTTGTCCTCCGGTAGGAACACTCTGAACTGAGGTGTCCAACCAGAGTCCCAAAAAAAGAATCCTTTTGGAGGGAGTCAGAGTGGACTTCTTGAAATTTAGAAACCAACCCAGGTTGACGAGGGTCTGAACCGTCAGGAGCGCGTGTTCCTCCAGCAATTCCGCCGACGACGCTTTTATGAGCAGATCGTCCAGGTATGGTATTATGGTCACACCTTGATGTCGGAGTGAGGCGATAATAACTGACAGAGTCTTTGTAAAAACTCTGGGCGCCGACGATAACCCAAAAGGCAGGGCCCTGAATTGGAAGTGGTCATTCCCTATGGCAAACCTTAGGTAAGCCTGGTGAGGCTTCCAGATGGGAACATGAAGGTAACCATCCTTGATGTCCAACGAGAGCATGAACTCGTTTGGTTCCAAGGATGCAATGACAGAGTGAATCGACTCCATCTTGAACGGTTGGTATAATACCAATAGATTCAGGGATTTGAGATTTAGGATGGGTCTGACTGACCCGTCTGGCTTGGGGACTACAAAAAGATTTGAGTAGTACCCCTTGCCTCTCTGTGTCGCCGGAACCGGGATGATAACCTGGGACCCTAGTAAGATATCTATCGCCCCCTGAAGAGCCGATCTCTTGTCCTGAGACACGGGGAGAGCCGTGGTGAAAAACCGCGTGGGGGGAGGAAAGTCGAACTGGATTCGATATCCGTCCGAAATGAGCCTGCGAACCCAAGGATCCTCCGAAAGGGAGAACCACTGGGTTCTGAAGTCCAACAGGTGAGCTCCAACCTGAGGATCCCCCGCGAAAGCTGGCAAACCGTCATGCCACCGGTTTCTGCGGTGGCTTGGGCTCCTGTGGTCGGGCGTTGGAGTGAGTACGGGCTCTAGCCCGCGTGCCTCTAGAGGACTGAAATCCATGTCCTCTACCTAGAAAGGACTGCTGCGGACGAAAGGACTGGAAAGACGGTCCCGTATAATGACGTCGTGCAGGTGGAGCTGCTGAGGGAAGGAATGCTGACTTCCCCCCCCCCAGTAGCCTGCGAAATCCACTTATCAAGCTCCGGTCCAAACAGGATGTCTCCTGTGAACGGAAGTCCTTCCACAGCTCTCTTGGACTCCGCATCTGCCTGCCATTAACGGAGCCACAACGCTCTCCTTGCGGATATGACGTTGGCCGAGATACGCGCAGATATAAGCGAGATATCCTTAGCAGCGTCACCCAAAAAGGCTGCAGACTCCTTTATGTGCTCTGCTAATTGACCAATCTCATCACGAGACAAATACCTGAGTCCAAACCTTCAAGAATCATTTCCGCCCATCTAGCATTGGCCTTGTTCACCCAGGCCGACACTATGGAAGGTCTAAGTTGGGCACCCGCCGCCATGTAAATGGTCTTTAGGGTAGCCTCTAGCTTGCAGTCCGATGGATCCTTCAAAGAAGTTGCTCCAGGGACCGGCAATGTCGTCTTCTTGGATAATCTGGACACGGAAGCGTCCACTGGAGGCGGAGTCTCCCATTTACCTAAAGCCGCTGGGTCAAAAGGATATAAAGATGGAAAGCGTCTAGGAATCTGAAAACGCTTATCTGGGTGCCTCCAGGCTGCTAAAAGTTGATCCTGGTTCGGACACGGAAACACAATAGCAGACCTCTTTGTCTGACCAAACAGGTCCAGTTCCTGCGGTTGAGGAGCAGGGTCCTCTGGTAAATTAAGAACCTGCTTAACCGCAATAATAAGGGCTTCAATGCCACCAGGGGTAGGATCCGGTTCAACAGGATCATCCTGCACCTCCTCCCACTCTCCTTCCTCCATTTCCTTAAACGGAGGCTCCTCGTCAGAATCATCCAAATGAAACATAGCCTGCAAAGGCCGCTTCTGGCTAACAGAAGTCTGCTTCTGGGTCCTGTTCATTGAAGAAGCTAAGGACTCCACAGACCTAGCCAGGGTTGAAGCCCACGCCGGTTCAGCCCTGCGTGACTCTGCCAATTCTGCCGAAAGTTTGCACATATTCCCTTCTAGCAGGGAAGCCCAGTGAGGCGTAGTGGGCTCGTTCATCAGAGACCCCGTAGGGGAAGCAGAACAGACCTGACAAAGCGTTGGCTTGTCATCTGCAGAGTATTGGGAAAATGTAATATTACAAGAAGTGCAAATAAATGCCTTCTGGGAAGCCTTGGTGTTTGACCTGCCCGTCATGCTCCCTGCGCAAGTCCGGTCTCACAAACCTCTTGCGCCTTCTCACAAACCTCTTGCGCCTTCTCACATACACCCACACACCACACTTAAGTCACCAGGGGCTGCGGGTCCTAGAGGGGAACAAGCCCTGATACCCACAAACACCTCTGAATACACCCCAGAGTATATACCCACAAGGGGTTAACAGGCTCCGCTGGCTGCAGTAGTCCTATGAATAGGAAAAGAGCAGACCTTACACATGGTTAACAAGCCTGTGTGTATGTGTGTGCAGCGCATAGCAATGGGCCGCGCCATGCCCGCCTCAGGCTTTAAGCCTATACAGTACACTCTCCTTCTCTCCCCACCCCGGCAGCGTCCCTGCAATAGCGCCACAGCGCGCGCCCCTCACTCGCGCCCAGCGCTCCGCCGACCGACCGCTCCACATCCCTCTGCCTGACTACACAGCCAGGACAGGGGGCACCCAGAGCTGGAGAGCCGGCAAAACCAGCGCTGAAGCGGCGGCGCGAAAACAAGATGGCGGCGCCGCGATACTGCACATGAAACGGCGACAGGTTAGGAGGAGAATTGAAGGGAAAGCTCACTTACAGGCTGCTATCGCTCTTGTGGCTGGCAGACCCTTTGCAGAGTAGGGCTGGCAGGAACACCAACGTCTGGGCAGGCACCTTTTGGGAGGTCCTGACCGACAACCTGGTCCAAGAACCAGGGGCGCAGGAGACCCGGACCCAAGCTTTTAAATAAGCAGGGAAGGGCTCTGTAAAGGAATTTAGTATACTGCAAAGGCAACTCTATAAAATGAACAACCTGCAGGAGCAGGTAGAATGGTGACCAGCTCCCTGGGCACAATTTTCTAACTGGGGGCTGATGGGTCTTAGAGGGGAGGAGCCAGCCTTCCTTAATCAAATTAGTAGTGCCTAGCTCCCAGCTGTCCCAACTCTAAAACCCAATGTGAGTTCCAGTGTCACCTGCTGCATGAGAGAGAAATCTTTAATAACTTCATACTGGAGGGGGGGGGCAATTCTGTGCCATACATGCCAGCTACAATAGTGCCAACATCACAAGCTTTCTCCAACACCATG
Organism: Crinia signifera; assembly: GCF_055691185.1. Taxonomy (NCBI): domain Eukaryota; kingdom Metazoa; phylum Chordata; class Amphibia; order Anura; family Myobatrachidae; genus Crinia; species Crinia signifera. The sequence continues at coordinate 58,005,706 of NC_139224.1, forward strand.
ATGGGGTGCGAAGAAACACTTGTGAGGCCATCAGACCACAGTATCAGAATGGCACATGGTGGTAATACCATAGAATCTCATTCACCCTTGGAGATTTGAGAGTTTAGGGCACACTGTATACACAGTTTCCTGATTATTCTGTAGAAAAATATTTTTTTTTAATGACCGGTCATCATCATCACAAGAACACAAAGCAACAAATCATGGCTGTGTATGTGCTTCACGTGTGGGAGAACGTATGTAAAATCTAATGAAAACAAACAGCCCTCAGTATACTCCAGAACCTCTAAAGCCACTACAGAATGATTTTGGAAGAGGATTCCTGTGTGACCCACCTCATAAAAACCATCAGGTCTCTTGAAGGACAAGTCAAGGGCCGATGACTGTTACAGCTTCATATACATTCACACTAATGCTGCTGCTCTAGGAAACCACAACATGGAATGTTTCCTAGAAACAGGCAAACACTCTGCAGATATAGTCACCTGTTCAACAAGCGGAAATAAATACAGACAAAGGTCTCATACAAGAGGCAAAATGTACTACTTCATTGCATAAATATATATATACACACACATTTTTTTTTTTTCAACACAAACGAGAAACCCCCACCTCTCGAAAAACAAACCCTCATAAGGTCACACATCCACTGTAGTTAAAATACATGTGTATAACATAACTAGTGTTTCAATGTTAGTAATGTATGTATGTATGTATGTATGTATGTATGTATATATATTTGAAACTGGAACCCAGTGTTGGCATACACACTTAGTGTTCATTCTAGCACCCGCTATCTTTGAAAACCCATGCTGTTCCACTTCCCTGCCTCGGGTGCCACTGTCTGCTGTAGTGCTTCTAGCACATTGTGGTCTGTATATCAGCACTGATAGGCAAACCAAACCTTTGCTAGAAACACCACAGCAGACAGCAACACCCCAGGCAGGGAACATGAACTGCATGGGTTTTGGGTTCTAGAATGAACACTACACACTAGTGTTTATTCAGGTGCCTTTGTGGTTTTCAGAAACTTATTTGCGGTGTTGAATGGAGTACAATAGAAGCGAAACAGTGAGGTCAACGTAAGGACACAGGTAGCAATGCTAGCTTAATGCATGTCAAACATTTGCATTGGACACATGCTTTGACTGGCATTTGATCCAGCATCTTTGAATATAAAAATCACACAATTACTTTTAGGTAAGTAGAAAACAGGCTCATAGGGCAATAATCAATTATCATATCGCACCCCCATCTCTGTCTAAAGCGACAGGAGGTCATGGGATTAAATGCAATTGATATTTAGTCACGTTAAACTGCGATCAGTGCGAAAACAAATGCAGGCAGGCAGGCGCACTTATGTTGGGCACCCTCTAGCAGTTGCAGGCAAAAAAAAAAAGGGTTAATAACGGCCATATAAGTAGTACTAGCACTGGGGGAAATCCAAATGATAGCTTGACACCATATTTTTAACATGTACAATGTCAACAAAGGCAAAAGGTCAATACAAGTAATAGGTAAAAATGCGGTCAACCCCAAGAAAATTAGGTTGTCCATATGCACCAAGCTCCAGAAAGCTACACATTCCACAGCATGGATCCAGTAGGCAACAACTTTGGACATTAACATTGTCTAACAGAAGTCTGCTACTAACCCTGAATCCGGCCCATTGTCAAAGGGAACAGCTTGTGGGCCGAACAAAAACGCACAATAAAACATCTAGGTACTTGTTTCCTAGCACGGTGCCCACGATATGAAGTTGGCATCTCATCGCATGCGGGCATATGGCATGCGATGCGATTTTAAATTGTATAAGCCCCTATACGATTTTTTATTGTATAAGCACCCTAATGGGTGCTTAAAATGTTAAATGCACCCCCACACCACCCCAGTATTGACGTTAACCCGAAGCGCCGCGAGCGCAGCGAGCCCTCTGACCTTTTCATACCCCCACTATCCACGTCGGCGTGGAGTTGACATTATAGTGTGGCGAGTGCAGCGAGCCACCGAGTCCGAAGTGTGGCGAGCATCCGCTCGCCACACTATATAAAATCAACGCCACGCCGACGTGGATAGTGGGGGTATGAAAAGGTCGGAGACGCGTACCGCCGCCCCTCGCTGCACTACGCTTCGGGTTGGCGTTGATAGCACGGGTGGCGTGGGGGTGCTTTTAACATTGTAAGCACCTATAACGGTGCTTATACAATTATTTATCTTATAGGGGCCACATTTAACATTGAAAACACCCATTAGGGTGCTTATACAATTTTAAATCATATAGCATTGTATATGCCATACAATTCCATGGTATACAATTTTTAATTGTAAAACATCGCATCGCATACCATGGTATGCGTTATGGTATGCGATGGGCGCCGTGCTAGGAAACAAGTATCAACATCTATTATTTACAGCAATAGCCACACAAATATACAGTATAGACAGTCTGCAATCTCATTAACAGGCATCTATCAGATCAATTCAATGCTATGCCGATCAGGTGCCCTAAACTTTTAACACATCCAAAAACAGCAGGTTTAGCCACATAAAGTGGCTAAACCAGTCTAAACTCCTAGTGTGATGCAAAAAGTCCAGCATGGTCAACTAAACAGGAGACTTTCTGCACATTACTGATCACTATCATGGGAGGCTGCAAGCAGAAATGTTAGTGCCAGTGGCATTTCCACCCAAATGGCACAATTGTATAGCTGGCAATGGCTGCCGGAACAATTGAATTGTCCCCCATATTTATATATTAACTAAGAGCAAAAGATACTTTTCGCTCTCAAGCATTTCAAAAGCAACAGATAGATCTTTACATCCTATTAGGTTACAAACCAAACGTACTGACTTGTGTTTCTCCTACAGGAAGTGCAGCCCAGGCTGTGAGGTTAGTAATAGTGATGAAGAAACAAGTTCGCATCACTAAATTACAGCGATCCTGTTATACTACAACCACGTTCTGCATGTCTGGAGATTCCCAATAGTGAAGTATGATGTCAAAGTATATATTTAGAAGGGTTTACGTATAAGCAAATGTTGATGGAGAGATCGCTATATAGACCTATTTTTCTGTGGTTAGCTACACTACGCTTGACAAACAGGCAAGAATTGGGTTACAATAACAGTTGCCATTTTTTTGGGACAGACTGGTTTTTCATCAGAGTTTCTTCTTTCATCTACAACCATTAATGATATGTTTCTTGTCAGAGGGTCAATATGTGACTAAGCCTAGTGTCTGTGTCACAGGATCAATGTGAGACTAGATCTAGTGGTGCATATGTTCAATAAACCGAGGAAATACAAATCAATTTTAAGAGAAAACACTCAGCTCTGGAGATAGCTGAAAATGGCTGTACACCAACGCTTCCCAGAATACCTGATGGAGCATGAGAGGTGATGCATAGAGGAATGGGCAAAACTGCCCAAAGATAGGTCTGTCAAGCTTGTGGCTAGTGTACATTCTAGCACCCGCTATATTTGAAAACCCATGCAGTTCCTCTTCCCTGCCTGGGGTGTCGCTGTCTGCTGTAGTGCTTCTAGCACAGTGTGGTCTGTATATCGGCACGGATATGCAAACAAGACCTGTGCTAGAAACACCACAGCAGATAGCGACACCCCAGGCAGGGAAGAGGAACTGCATGGATTTTTGAAAGATAGCGGTGCTAGAATGAAAACTGCTTCTGGCATTATATTCAAAAACAGTTGAGGCTGTAATTGCTGCCAAAGGTGCATCAACAAAGTATTGAGCAAAAGCTGCGAATACTGTACATGTGATTTCTTAGCTTTTTTTATTTTTAATACATTTGCAAAAATCTCCCAAAAACTTTTTAGCACTGTTGGAAGCAGTTTGGTCATACAGGTTGAGTATCCCGTAACCAAAATGCTCAGGACCAGAAAAATTTTGGATAAAGGATTATTTCGTATTTCGGAATATTTTAATATTTCAATTATGTATTTTGAAGTATCTTGCATTTATGCTGTATAAACACATCAACCACATAAAATACACACAAATATATTTTATTTGTTTAAAAAACAAGGTTTCAAAACATGAAACAAAATTTGTGTACTATCTCAGATATTGAATTTGAATGCCAAGCAATCATTTTCTTGTACATATATAGTGGCAGTTACATATCATGTCCTCAGTAGTGCTGTTACAGATGTACCCAGTGAGTTTAAAAAAAAAATAATTCGGATAACGGATATTCGGATACGGGATACTCAACCTGTATTAACAACTAAACTTCTTGAGGTGCTTGTATTAACAAAGGCCAGAATGGGGCACAATGTAAGGAGCTAAAGGTACCCACACACTATAACGATTTTTGGGCCGATTGGCCGATTTTCGATAAATCGGCCGATATATCGGCCGATATTTACCGATAATCGGTCGAAAATCGGCCGATGCTCGCTCCCGTGGATCTTTTGCTAAATCTTCTGATCTTACGTGCTGCACAAAAGATCAGAAGATTTAACAAAAGATCCATAGGAACGCACACGGGATCTTAAGAAAAATCTTTGGTAAAGATGTGCGCTTGCCTGAAATCTTTTGCCCAGATCGGACAAAAGATTTGAAGGCTAATTTATGCGCACATCTTATGATCGCAGATCTTTCTAGTGTGTGGGCACCTTTAGTCTTTGAATGATGGTTCAAAAGTATCTCAGAAATTGTGATCTTAAGATCAGTCTCTTCAGTTCATTGAGAATAATATGAAGTAAACATACAGCAGTTCTGTGGGTGAAATTGCATTATTACTGGGGGGCAATTGAACTATTTCTTTGCACCCGATGTCTCATCGAATAGGTGACAGATCAGGGTGCCGCTATTCAATTTTTTTTTTTAGTTACACATGTTGCACCCAAGCAGTTAAACTTGTCTAAATTAATGGGCATAGCGTGAAATGTGCTGCTTGAGCGCGCAAGCAATTGATTTTTTTTTTCTTAACACTTCATCTCAACACCTCCAAGGGCTGAGAGCATAAATGTGCCCCCCGCCCCCCCCCCCCCCCCCCCCCCCCCCCCCCCCCCCCCCCCCCCCCCCCACATTTGACATAAATAACATGGATCCATAAAGCCTTCTGTCAACAGCTCCGACTAGTAGTGGTGTAATGGGCATGGGGATAGTTTATACACACTATTCCGCTTAAAACCACTCTAACATTGATTAAATTATACTTCCTTCTCCTGGAGAGGATATGCCAAAGAACTCTCTGGACCCACAATTCCAAGTATTATTTCCCTTTCCTACCCACTTAATTAGGGGTGTGGTATAGGGTTCCGACAGTCAGGATCCCGACAGCCATTATCCCGATGTCGGGATACTGACTGGCCGGACCCAGACAGCATGGTGAGCGCAACAAAGCCCCTTGCGGGCTCGCTCCGCTCGCCGCGGGCTATTCTACTCTCACTCTATGGGGGTTGTGGACCCCCATGAGGGAGAATAGCCGGTGGCCGTCGGGGTTTTGACCGTCGGGATCCCGACGTCGGGTAAATGACTGTTGGGACCCTGTCTGGCACCCTTTATTAGGAAGTGGGTGGGTTAAGTACGATCTATTCACCCTTCCACAGGTTTACCCAAAATAAAATAAAAATGGATTCTCAAATACCTTAGGTACGTATGGTTTAAAATTCAACAGTCATTATAGCCACAGTCTACCCATTGTTTAATGGCTACTTACGAATGTATGTGCCATGCCACAAGGTCCGCACCATCTCAAAACTTGTTCCACAAACATAATACACTCAAGAGGTGATTCTGGTAGGTTTGCCAAAGCAAACTCTGTCTTTAATCATGCAAGACCACTATATGCTGTCTATACAAATATCACTGCTTCTGTATGATTCTCTTATTAGATATTGCTCAATCTGCTTAGTAAACAGTGAAAAAAGCTAATGTGAGAAGGAGAGCAAAGATGTGCAGTCATGCACCAAACCTCCATGTCCTCTACCAGACTAGTACTGGAGTCTCCCCATGTGGAACGCATGGTGCCCATATATTATGCGACTTCTCCCCTCGGAGAAGTCGCATACAATTCCCACTCCAGTCGCCCCTTCTACATGAAACGTATTGCATGCTGTCCCGACTCCCTGCTGCTGGGTGGGGGTCCGACGCGGAGATCATACATGCAGCATGTATGTTCTCTGGGTTCTAACCGATGCACACGGGACCGCACATCATGTCAGACACATCTGACTTGGGTCCGATCTCGGCCGGATCTGTCTGAATCAGGTGAAATCAGGCCCAAATCAGACAAGTGTATGGGGGCCTTTGGGTACACAGCTACAGATTTATCTGTCCAATCTGTCCTCTGGGAACAAAAATCTGGAAATGTATGGGAGCATACGAAAAGACATTCATGTGCATCCAAATACTGGACAAGAGAAACTACTGTTCCAAAAAATCTGTTAAATCAAAATAATTCAACCAATTTGTCTGAATGCTCAGTGTGTATTTTCCTGCATTTGGGAGAAATTGGTGGATTGTCATTCGCTCTCATACATTACCAGATTTTTGTGCCCAACAAACAGTATGCAGTCATATTACCAAGTGTCAAAATAATGACAACCAAAATACAAACCGGCATTGGCTGACAATCAAAATACCGACACGTTCAAAATGCCAACATTCACTATGCCGCTACGGTCAAAAAAGTCAACATGAGTTTTTCTGCGAAACTGACATGTTCTTACTTCACAATCCAAGTGGGCATAGAGATAGATTATAATAGCGTGCCAGCGCATCGCGCCCAAAACATGGGGAGCATAGCGGGCCATGCGAGGGGACATGGTACACTTATATGGTGTCTATGTTGACCTATGTCGATAGACACCCCCCCCCAAAAAAAAAAACATGCTGACTTTTTGACCATGTTGGTCAAATTAATGTCGCTATTATGAAATGTCAGTGTTTTAATTGTCAGGAAATCATACTGAACCACAGCAGCCAGATTTGACAGACATCTGTAGGTGCATACCCAGATTTAGATTAATCCCACAGACATATACAGCAAAAAAAAAAAGTTTCCACCTGTATTATCTCCAGTCCTGACCAGCTTGGCATATCTACATTAGTAAATCGTGATAAAGCCAAATAAGAAACCCGTTAAAAACCCTGCTTGGTTCCCGGGTAAGAATCCCGGGTCATTGACTTGGGATTTTTACCTGGTCACCATTTCCACTGAAAAAAATCCTGGGTCGGTGCACGTTCACATGCAAAACCCTGGTATTTTAAGTAGGTGGAAAGGGGGTAATGGAGGATAATTACCTATACTGATGCATACCAATGGCAGAAAAACGGAAAAGGGAATATAAATCAAATGCTTAACTCTTTACAAACACATGTACATGTATGATTAAAAAACAAAACAAAAAAAACAACAACATTACTACCAACATGGCTGCAGACACTACAACATTTTGGTCCTAAGGTAACTGTTAAACTTTAGAGGATGTGTTCCCAGGACATTCTGTGCTCAACACTTGATGAAGAGAAATTTCAATTCAATGAAGACTAAGCAAACATAAGTATTTACAATGACTGTAGCACAGACAATGAAAGCAGCATGTGTTATTGCCTTGTGTCCAGGAGCCACCCAGTAATCACGTAACACTGGTGTGTACTGCTGGACACTTTACATGCTATTCCTGTAACAAAGAATAACCTATAGAGCGTGTGCTCCTTACCGTAACGTTGCAGGGCTCTGCCATCCTGCAACAGTGTAACCAATTCAGTGCTCATGAATGCCGCCCCTTATAGGGGCCTATTTATCAAAGCAGGTTTGCACCTGTATCAGCGAAAACACCTGACGGCATATATGACGGAGGGAGCATCCATATCCGCCACCAGCCGCACCCTTCATAGGTTTCTATTGGGGATGCAATGCTGGCTAATTCACCAATATCTGGAATGCGTCTGGAAATGGTGGTAGCCCATTATAGCCTATGAGCTACTCACCGTACTGGTGTTCAGGCAGAGGAACCCTCCCAAGAATTGGCCTCTGTGCACATCACAGGAACCAGCTCTATTTCGGAGCCCCTTTCTCTGCAGATGCCAATTCATACATAGGATAGGATGGCATATTGCAATGCCATCCTGGGTGGTAATATTCTGACAAACGCACTGAATATGTCATCATAAATGAGCCCAATAGACTGAAAGTGGGACAAGGCACGCCATCTTAAATCATACATGAATTCCAAGACTTAAGGGCCCCATACATCAGCAATTAATTGTGACAATTTTCAGATATGGAGATGATTGCCACAATTAATTTTAGATGTGTGGGCTCCCCCTTTTGGCAATCCCAATCAAAATCGCCAATCGATTGCTTAATCAGGCTTTTAAACATGTTTAATAATCTGGTATTATCTGCGGATCTTTTTTATATGTGTGGGCATTCCCAATTCGTCTTCTTCATCTATTTACATTATGAACAGCTGAAATGACAATCGATTGGGCAATTTCCAGATATGAAGATGCAATCTTTAGATGGAAAAATCTGCCGATCACTGAAATAAATCTGTAATGTGTGGGCAAAGTCAGATAGATTGTAAATTCCATTTATCTGGCCAAAAAATCCCTGGATCTGGAAATTTATAAATTGTGATTGCTGATGTATGGGGCCCATTAAGTAGCATAAAATACTAAACACATTTTAAATACCCATAGGGATGTTCCATACTGTTGGTCACAAATCATCGGTATCACGCATGGTGTAATGGTTAGCATTACTGCCTCACAGCACTGAGGTCATGGGCTTGATTCCCACCATGGCCCTAACGGTGTGGAGTTTGTATATTCCCCTTGCACTCCTAGATTAGGTTAATTGGCTCCCAACAAAATGAACACTACATGAATGTTTGTACATGTGGTAGGGACTATAGATTGTAAGCTCCACTGGGGCAAGCACGGATGTAAATGGCCAAATATTCTCTGTATGGCATTGCGGAATACGTGTACATTGTATTCAGCATTTACCAGCACCCTCAAATTGATCCAAAAACTGGAATATGTGATTGGGTCAAAGATTTTGTATCTTGTGGTATAATCCTCATGGGGCGACACACTACTGAGCACTACAGATCGCTCAGCAAGATTGCGCAGCACACAGCGAAGTGTCAGCGATGTGTGCTGAGCGATCTGTCAGGGCCAGTGTTCCCTAGTGAATGCAGCAGGATATAAATCACCGGGCAATAGCGATGCGCTGGGATGGGAATTGCTATGTCCCCTACACACAGAGCAGTGGTCTGAACGCTTAGAAAATGCCCTCAAATCACTCTGGGTGTAGACCCAATCAGAATCCTCATCTCCCTAGCTCAGGCATGACCAAACTGTGGCCTTCCATGCTGTTGTGAAACTACACATCCCAGCATGTTTTGCCATAGTTTTTGCATTCCTTTATAGCAAAACTGTGGTAAGGCAGATGGGACTTGTAGTTTCACAACAGCTGGAGGGCCATAGCTTGGACATGCCTGCCCTAGCTCATAACATACCATCCACAACAAGAACAAAAAAACAAGAATTGTGCAGATTCATAGACATAGGGTAAGCCCTCAGCGGTATGTCTGAAGTTTATCATCTTGTTATGTAGAAGGGAGCTAATGAGAGACCAGATTGGATTTGACGTAAAACAGCACCTGCTAAATCTGTGCTAGAAAACTCGCCTCTTAGCAGTCCCAAAAAATGTAAACAGCCCTGATGCTTTGCAACGCCTCAGGTCTTCTAGAAAGAATTGCTGTACTTTTTACAGCACACAAAAGGCCAATCTCATGTAACGTCAGGAAGGCATTTATCAAGTGTATCAGGCCAGCAATGCTTATATTTCATAGGTAAACAGTATTTTCCACAAAAAAAACATTACTACTAAGTAAATAAATAAAACAAACAAACAAACAAACAAAGCCTGAAATTGGAATTGTATGGGATAGTGCTTTATTGCAGAACGTGGTCTTTGGTCACTCAAAATGCTGGTGCTATTCAAGGCGGTTGCTTGTCTCCCCACTGTTTTTGTGATTTTCCTCTGGGTCCATCAGCTCCTCCCCCACTCAAACACAAACACTCCAGTAACAGAAGTGGCTGACAATTAAATTAGGCAAGAGCGAGGATATATTCCAATTCCTCCAGTCTACAGCAGACAATGGCACTGTATGCCATCAGCTCATAATACTGAATTGGGATTATATATATGTCCTTATACCAAATAAGCTGTAACTGTAAGACAAAGTGGTACAGATATAATTGGTGGAGAGGTTTTATCTGACTGATCAGACATTATGGCCCTTATTCAGATCTGATCGCGGTACAAATTTGTTTGGAAAATGGGCAAAACCATGTGCACTGCAGGTGAGAGTTAAATTTAGGTGGGCTGTGTTGAAGCTGAAATCTAAATTGCAGTGTAAAAATAATGCAGCCAGTATTTACCATGCACAGAAACAAAATAACTCTCACAAATCTAACTCTGCACATGTTACATCTGCCCCACCTGCAGTGCACATGGGTTTTGCCCATTTTCCAAACACATTTGTACTGTGATCAGATCTGAATAAAGGCCTATGTGCCACAGATTTGTATGTGATGCCAGCAAATAAAACTGGTCACAATGCCCAGTGAGATCCATAAGGTGTCATGTAAGACAGGTGTGTGGAGGGAGGAAGCGGACTAGCAATCACCGGGGCAGCATTTAAGCCCTGTATTTATGTGTGGTGGCATAACATGGACCTCATCAGCATGTAACCAGATCTATTGTTTATGCAGAGCCAAGGTGTCTGTGTGCATGTCACGTCTACCTTCATCTCGATCAGCCATCACATGGCTACCCTGCGCTGGTGCTTTTTAGTCCATCTCATTAAGTGAACACAGCAGTATAGGTTACATATTTCATTGTGGTCTATATTCTGGAATAAGAGCTTACCAGGAGCTAACTAGAATTTTGGCTGCCTTATGCATTTTGTAGTGCAAATGTCCTGCTTATCACCAAACTCCCTGTTTTGTTTCTGTCCAAGCCTATAGACACAAGATAAGACAAGCCAATCAACATGATCAGGAACCCCCCATTAGATATTATAGGGCCTGCTAATAAAGCAATCAGTGCATGTTACATTCCATTCCTCCCAGTAAAACAAGGACTCAAGTTTCATTAAAAAAACAGGACATTTGAAAGCAAAGGGGAAAATTTGAAGGCCCTTAACAAGTTTTGTATAGTGGTCTCAAGCACAGTGGAACATTATGACGGCATTTCGGAAAGAACTGAATATCCACCTAAATATGCCACTTCATTCAGGAGCAGTGAAGTTCCAATTAGCTATGTATATTGGTTTTCCTGACAGCAATCTTTTAATATAAATCAAGAAAAGAACATCCTATAAAAGTCAATGGTAAAAGACATCTGTTCCCGATGGGCTTAGTGTTGCTACTGTTTTTCAACCCTCACCTCGGGTTTGCTCAGATTGTTTTAAAGGATTCTCCTTTTAAGTTAAGCCATGCAAAATCCCTCCCATAGGTATCCAGTGAACAACCATGGGAGAACAAAACAAAAACGCTTTACACAGATCAGTGTGCCCATGTTGACATCTTTTTAACAACCACCACTTTCCTGGCAACAGTACACAGGTAAAGCAGATAGTCTTGTTCTTCTTGACTAGACAGATAGTTATGAGGGCAAACAGTCTCCGCATCCTAACACAATACAATAAGGGCTATTTCACACACTCTGGCTCCTGCCGGGCGGCTAAAACCCGCACGGGAAGGAAGCCGTGCCGCACTCAGTAGTTTAGAATAGTGGGGATGGCCACAGCCCGGCAGCCGTCCCTTTCAGTGGTGGGATCCGGCAGCAACCGGGCGGCCGGGCCGTGGCCGTCCTGTGTGAATGGACACAATAGTGTCCATTAGCAACTACTGTGCACGGCTTTTGGCCATTCAGGATTTCGCCGCCCGGCAGGAGCCGGAGCATGTGAAATAGCCCTAAGGGCTGTTTCACACAGTACGGTTCCTGCCGCACGGTGAAATCCCGTACGGTCAGGGAGCCGCGCCGCACTCAGAATTTTATAATGGCAGGGATGGCCACAGCCCGGCAGCCGTCCCTTCCAGTGGGGGGATCCGGCTGCAGCCGTGCGGCCGGGCCGTGGCCGTCCCGTGTGAATGGACACAATAGTGTCCATTCACAACTGCTGAGTGCGGCGCGGCTCCCTGGCCGTACGGGATTTCACCGTGCGGCAGGAACCGTACTGTGTGAAACAGCCCTTAGGAGAACTATAGAGTAATAATAACAAACAAACAAAAAACAAACCAACACAGAATACAGGGACATAAACAAAGATAGAGGTGTGCCACAATATTTGTTCATTATCTTTACTTTTATTGGGGGAATAAAATTGATTTATTGCTGCCAAAATTCCCATTAAATTTTTTGAGCCTCTGGGTGCAAGTGCCAAAGGGGCCCATTACTTCTGCTAACACCCTTATGAGGTGGCAAGCATAAATCCACCCAAAGTTGGGCTTCTGGGCACCATAATGCAGAAGGCTCAGTAGTTTACATAGGATAAGCAGCTTTAGATGTTAAAAATAATACATTTATATAGCACTCTTTTGCTAGTAAATACTATTACAGGTTGAGTATCCCTTACTTCCGGTGGAGCCGGGGACAGTCGCACGCATGCGAGCTCCCATCCACCGGATCTTTCATCCCCGGCCCCTGGAGAAGAGGAGCCTTACAGACCGGAGAGGAGGGAGGCAGAGATGGAGGAGGATGGAAGACGGAGACAGAGGGCGCCAAAGCGCGGCAGCATCCACGGCACACACGGTCCTCCGGCCTGCAGGCCCCCCGACCGCTGTGCTGCAGCAGACTGCAGGAGCCTGTCTGCCACCACCGATGCCCCGGCGAACCCAGCGGCGGCGGCCCACAAGGGAGGAGGTACCACTACACTATCAGGAACAACCCAGAGAGAGCCCAACTCCAGCCCCCAGCCTCACTGACTCTCCCTCCCTCCCCCCTCCCCCCCCCCCACGCTGGCCTGCTGAGGCCCTCCACTGCTGCCCTGTGAGCAGCAACATAAAGATAGCGCCGCTGAAGGCTGACTAGGATCTGTGCCGCTAGCCAAATATGTAACCCGTGTCACCCTGGTCATGCTCCATATCTGTTCTGTTTTTACGGTCTACCTATCTGGCTGGTGAAATCACCAAGTGGCGCTACTGAATGGCTGCCTGGGTGCTGTACAGATCAGTAATATATGGTTCCCCATGTCCATATCCCCCATCAGGATACATCTAGTGCATATCTGTAGGTGTTATGTTATATTCATCTGTACTGTGACTTTTTTACGTGTTCCCACCCTGGCTGTTGCACAGCAATTCAAGCCAAATTCCTAGTATCCAGGAGGACCTGCAAGGAGGTAAGCTGGAGGGAGCGGAGAGGGGTCGGCGAGGCTGCGAAAAGAAGCCCATAGGCTTCTATATGGTACTATGCGGTATCGGTGCGGCCAGTTTTTAATTAGAGATGTGCAGGTTCTGATTTACTGATTTCAAATCAGGATCTTATTGGCTATCAACTGTCAACAACTGTCATGTGATTTGGGATAGCTTTGAAATCAGAACCTATCTGATTAAATCTAGTTTTAATACATAGGAAAATGCGGTAAAACAGGGGTTTTACCGCATTTTCAGCTTAATACATCTCGCCCTTAAAAGGATATGAGACATAATACAGAAACAAAGAAATAAAGGAAAAGCTTTTCATGAAATACAGGGCATGGAAATACAACAAAGGTTTGGCTGCTATCAATTCCAGAGATTATTCATTCTACCTGTGCAGGGCCCAGGTGAGGCAGCCATTTTAGGTGCACTACATAGGATTACCCAGGGTGGAGTAGACAAAACGCGCAACTGTTGACACGATGAGAGAGATAAAACAGTACTTGTGTATTAGCAGGACGCCCGCTAAGCAAATTGCTTAGTGGGCAATTCTGCGTCAGAAAATTGAATTGCATCGCATGCATTTTTTTTGTGCGATGTGATCGCATGCGATTTTCCCATGTAATTTATTCACTGCGTTCTACCCTCGAGCAGTGCGATGTGATCTCATGCGATTTTTTATAGCGTGCGATGCCATTTACTTTACTATCCATTTCTATGAGTTGCAATGAGATTTAGGCACCCCCCACTATCCACGCCACCCTGAAGCGTGGCGAGCGCAGCGAGCCACGCGAGGGGCAGTGGAACACATACTCCCGACATTTTCATACCCCAACTATACACGTCGGCGTGGAGTTGATGTTATATAGTGTGGCGTGTGCAGCGAGCCTGAAGCATGGCGAGCGCCTCGAGCTCCACGAGGTGATGCAGAATATTTGTAATGTAATCCGCTGTGCTCGCCACACTATATATAAATCAACTCCACGCCGACATGTTTAGTGGGGGTATGAAAGGGTCAGGAGGACGCGCTGTGCACGCCACACTTCAGGGTGGCATGGATAGTGTTTGGGGGGGGGTGCCTAAATCTCATTGCATGTCATATAAGTGTATAGTAAAGTAAATGGCACCATAAAAAAAATCACATGCGATCGAATGCGATTTTGCGTGCAGTGCGATCGCATCGCAATGCCCGAGGGTAGAAAGAAGTGAATTACATAGGAAAATACACAAAATACTGCACGCGATGCGATTTTCCTACAGTGACGTATGTATGCAAATAGGGCGCCCTGCTAATAGAGAAGTACCGATAAAACACTTGTTTAGATCCTTGTAATTACAGAAGAACCAATCGAGGCAGCCATGTTGAGCACACTGGGCAGGATGCAGCAAGTATAGCCGTTTGCCTGTGATGCATCCTGCCACTATCCTCATGCACATCAGATGAACAAAATATGCTTTTAGCAAGATTTTAGCAAATGACTGCTCTGGTGGTAAAAGTCATCCTTTGCGATGATAGAACTTCAGGGTTAAGGACCCAGGGTCCTATCTGTGCATGCATCGAGTGATGCACATGCTGCAGGGGATGCTGGGAGGGACCCGGTCGTAAATGGTGGTGCCGGGCTTGGTGCATATGCGGCCAAACATCTGAAAACAACATTTTCTGAGGTTTGCTGCATCGCGCCACTACACTTGCTACAATATATGAATAAGCACTGCATGGAAAATAAGACACAAGGGTACAATGAGCTGTTAACAAGATACTACCTGCATAAATATTTCCATGGGTCACATCTACCACTGAAATACCAGGCTGAGCTGCCATCTAGGGCACCCCACATAAATTACAGTGGCCAGAATGAAAACTAGTGCAATTAAATATCGCCCAGACACAAGCTTTATAATGGGCTCCAAATTCAATAACCGTATGGAAACGTTGCTCAATCATTTCAATTTAGTATTATTTTAATTCTAATTTATTTATTTATAAACAGTTCCTTATATGGCACAGCATATTCTGTTGTGCTTTACAATTGGAGACAGTGATACAACAAACTGGTCATTTTCATATATTCAAAAGGTAGTAGGGCCCTGCTCGCAAGCTTACAATGGAATGTCCCGGAAATTCAGAAAGATTCAATTGCGGGCAATGGGCAGTATAATTGGAAAGCTAGCATGATGTAACCACCAATTTTCCCCATTTGTACAGGTGCTGCTGTATTCTACCCTGATCCAGAGAAACATTGCAGCCACCTACTACGGAGAACTGAATATGGCTCAATGTATTAAGAGGATTTCCTACTTTAGGACTCATATCCTGTGCCCAGTGTGGAGACTACTCTGATCTCTTAGTCATAAATAGATTAGGATTTTTTTATCCAATGATAAATGGTCACTTAAATATAAAAATAAGTAGATATTTAGGGGTCACTGTCAGCCTTTTATGGTCAATGTCTGTTTTTGCTGTGCTACAGAAACCCCATACCAAGCTGTTGCGACATACAACTAGGGGTACAAAGAGAAATCTTACACTGCAATGTCTCAAAGGAAGCAAAGTATATTCCTTCTGCCATAATATGCCATGGATCACAACTCCATCACACAATGTCGCAAATTCTACTGAAAGTTGGCCATACATGAGTGTATGGCCATCTGATCCCCCTGAGCCACCCAGGACCTTACTTTCACATGCGATGTATCTCATGCGACCGTGTTCCCTGCCGACTGGGAGGGGGCAGAGGTGAAAGGTCGGACGGGCAGCAGGTCCAACCTCCGGCTCGGATCCAATGTGCATGGGATCGTGCATCGGACCTGGGGCGACGCCAAACACATCCACTTCCTTGGCTCAATCCGTCGGGTTCAGGTGAAATTGCCCCACATCAGACTAGTGTATGGGCACCTTAATCTATCGCTATTGGGTGCACGTATAAATCATCCAAAGAGGTGGCATGGAATTTGTCCCTGTTGCCCCAGATAAGCAATCATACATGGGGAGGGATGTAACATATAAGGGTGTGATTTTAAAAAAGTAACAATTTGGGTGATTTAAGGTGGCATTAAAAAAAAAAAAAAAAAAGTTGGTTTTAACATTAGTACAAATGCACGACCCTATTAAGATCTTAATTGTGATCTGATCACTTATGAAAATGTCGTTTATCGATCAGACATCAACACTTGTGTTGTCATGGGCCTGCCACGCTTTTCCCAAGCGACTACATCCTGACTCTCTGCCAAATTCTCAAACAACCAAGTCTGTCCAAATGGTCCTTCCACATGTATTAATCTTAACCTTTGTGGACATACACACTTCCTGTTGCTGCTGCAGTTAAACTGAAAAACACGCAATTCATCCTCTGAAAAGATTAAGATATTGCAAAGAATGACGTCTGAATTTATTTCACCACACCAGACTTTTCCCACAACAAATACTGACAACATCATACACTTCCTCTTAAAGATATGACGATGGTACATGAAGCAAGTAGCATCTGCTTGGCCACACGTGTTTTACAGAAGCCCTCTAAATGACGGAGCCTGACAGCCAAAGCAGTCGCACAACAGGAAGTAGACAAGCAGCCATTGTACTGTAGACATTCCCATAGAAAACACTAATGTTTCTATTCTTATGCTTTTCTTCAAATAAACTTGCCAAAAATGGATGTTTTATGACTAAATTATTACTTTCACAGAGATGACAACATTCCAGAAAAGCAACCCACCGCAGACAATACACGAAAGGCATTGCTGTCTTGTATCTGACACTTTTCTATTAACCTGCCAAGATTATGCTTGTATTATACTAGAATGTTCATACTGTATTGTTCATAAATTAAAAAGTTATAAAATAGCAGGGTAAAACAACAAGCAGGTCTGTGAGGAGTACACATTTATTTTAAAGACATTGCTTGTTTTGACAAAAAAAGCCATTGCCAACATGACTGCCATGATGAGTGGGGTCTTCTGTAATATGCTATATAAAAACAACAATTTGGAAGACATTACATTTGCATAATACAATAATTCTAAATAAACACGCAGATTTTCACATCTAAAGACACACTAAAAAGACAAATGGCAAATACTGTATCAGCAGTATTTACATGGAAGGTGTAATGGTTAGCATTACTGCCACACAGCACTGAGGTCATGGGCTCAATTCCCACCATGGCCCTAACTGTGCGGAGTTTGTATACAGTATTTCCCCTGTGCGGGTTTCCTCTGGGTACTGCGATTTCCTACCACAATCCCAAAAAAATATACAGGTAGGTCAACTGGCTCCAACAAAATGAACTCTAGAATGAATCTGTCTGCATGTATATGTATCTATTCTATTCGGGAATATAGGGGCAGATGTATGAAGAGTTGATATGGGGGAGAAGGGTATCAGCGCACATTATGTGCACAGATACCTTTTCTCCCTCCTGTATGAAGGAGCCCAGTGAGTGCTAAATGACAGGGGCACTATACGCCCCTGTCCATATCGGCGCTGCTATCTAAATGATAGCAGGCCAAATGTATAAACACTCAATCTGGCCGTTGACCGTTCCACCCGCTGCTGCTATATGTTTCGCTAGCGGCAGGGTGGCGAAGCCCTATCTCAACAGCAGGGCAGCGCTGTCCCTGCTGTTGACTCTGGGCTGCGCTGGAGATCTCGCGTGAGTAGTGAGATCCCACGCATGCCCAGTCCAGCCGGCCAGGGGGAAGGAGATAGCGCATCAGTGTAAACTGCACTCCCCATGCTTCGGCAGACAAGATGTTAATACATCTTATCGAAGTCCCTTCCTGCTTCGCCTAGTATTATAGTGGCGCGCTATGCACCGCTAGAATACATCTGCCCCACTGGGGCAGGGACTGAGGTGAATGTTCAAATATTCGCTGTAAAGCGCTGCAGAGTATGTGAGCCCCTATATACAGGTATAAATAATTTAATAAATAGAACATACACAATGCACAGCAATAAGTCTTATTACCAAACTGTAATGGGAAAGTAAATCCAGATTTAGATCTGATCTGAAGAACCCACATTATCTGATATTTTGTAATTTCTATAATGAAATAACATTTGCAAAAATATATTTTAAAATGCAATCCAAGGAACCACAGTTTCCCGGAACTGGACATGACACTTGTGCTTTGACGGAGGCATCCATTTTGTGATCTAAACCTGTAGGACAGACTATCAGTTTCTTCTGAGCCAGTGACATATTGAAGGTGTTGCATGACAAATATGGTGCACTTATTGGCTTTTAGTGAATTTAAAGGTTACGGGCTCAGGAATATTAGTTACGACCACAAAATATATTCCTCTACTCTGACGTTCTAGGTCAATTTTAATTAGCATAAGGGCCGCAATCCAGTATGGGCTGCTCTGCATTACTGCCCTGAAGTCATGAGTTTCCCTTCCAACCAGGGTTCTGTGTGGAGTTTGTATTTTCTCCCTCATGTTTGCATAATGTACTTCTGGGAACTACAGTTGCCGCTCACAATCCAATTAACATAATTGGCTTCCGAAAAAAAAAATACAATTATCCAGTGTCCATCCATATAATAGAGAATATAGATTATAAACATAGACAACATATTCTCTATACAGTGCTGCATATAATATGAATGCTATAGAAAAAACTGATACTAATAAAAGCAACCATACCAGATGAGAGATTAGTCTACAAGTGGCAAGAATTAATAAAAATGTTGTAAACAATAGTGTCACTATCCATAATAAATTCCCTGTAAACAAAGTTTGTTCCCTTTGCTGAACTGATTAATTAAAAGGCCCAAGTCTATTTGCCTGGGAGGTGCACTGGTTTCCAGCTGTGTATGCACCAGCATTTCTTACCTAACCAGATTGGAGAGATGTACGCTATATAAAAAGGTACAGACCAGACAGTGATTAAACTTACAAAAGGTTTAAATTTACTTATTCGGTCAGTACATAGAAAGATTATTTAAAAAAGGTAGGCCTTGTCCATCAGCCGCCGGTAAACTACACCAATGTTAATTGTAATCTTTCAGAAAAGCTGTAGATTTAAGTAATCTGAATCACAAACACAACATGATCACACACACACACAAAAAAAACAAATAGAATAGCAACAACTGGCCTTTTCCACCTAGTCATATGGCCTAGTGTTCACCCACTAAGCTTATTTATTTACTTATATAGCGCAGCATATTCTGTTGCGCTTTACAATAAGCTTATATGATGTTGGGGTGACAGCCTCAGATGCACCTAGATCTGGCTAAAACTAAGTACACGTTACACACACAAACCTGTCAATTTAACACATCCATATTACCGCTCATAATAAATTACATTATTTCAATGTTTAGCAAGAGAACACTACAAGACAGTCTTGCACAAACCCCTGTTGTGTCAGAAATATATACATGAAGAAAACCAAACACATACAAATTATATACACATACACACATATTTATACATACACACACACCATTAAATGTGAAGAGAAACATTGTAACATCTCCCATACATTCTATGTACTGTAGTAGCTACAAAAATGGCTGTATATGCTAAGTATTACAAATGTAGCATATCATTAATACCAAAAATTATTCATGCTTGAGCCAAGAGCAGAACAAGCAGGAGACAGTGTGAATAACACTGTGGATTATGTAATGTATAGAGAACCCAATAATTCTGAGCTGCCATACTCACACAATACACCATAAACAATTCAGAAGCAGAGAATGGCAGTAATTTAGTAAATGTATATTTTGTGTCCTGCAGAGAACAAAGGGGTGGGCTCTGCATTTTCCCAGGCCTTTACCCCACCCTGTGAATACAGAACAGATTGGATGACGTAGTGGCAGGGAGATATGGGGGTCAGAGCAGCACCCCCTGTGCTAGTAAACGCACTGCACCGGAAGCACTCTAATGGGTTAAGTGTCCACTACGAATACGACGATTGTATTACCGATATAAATGTCCTTTCTGTAATAGCTAAACATAAAGGCTGGAAATCCTGTCTGTGGCTATTACTGGCAGCATCAGTCTGTCCCCGGGGTACCCCGCTGCCATATAAAGCAGGGACTGTATGGAACAGTGTATATGTGCTCTGACCCCCTGCCCGTACATTAAACCGGGGACTGGGTTAGCAGTGCAGAAGGGAGACCGGCCCCGGTAAAACCCGCAGCAGCAGCGCCTCACTGGCAGCATCACGGTTGTTTATCTAGGCTGTAATGTGGCCATCTCCCTGTAAATCCTGGGAAATCAGCATAGGGGGGACATGTTTCCCCCATCATTTCAACCCTATAACCAAAACCGACCCCCAAAATGTCGGTATGTGTGTGTAGCCAGGCGCTCCCTCTGTCTGCTCCTGGGGGTGTCACCTCTTGGGGAGGCTTCTGGGGGGAGGATGACGGGGGATTGCGGGGAGCTCGGCTTACCTGCTGTGGCTGTGTCTAGCTGTGTTCTGCCTCTCTCCTTCCCCCTTCAGTCTGTGAGCTGTCTCTACTCTGTGTACTCTCATTGAATCCGACTGCCAAACCCAAGTGCTGATGTCATCCTTGTGAAACTTAAAGAGACAACACCCCTTTTGTTTAATAGATGACAGCACATCTCACCCTGACTCACTCACCTGAGAGCAGCAGAGATTGTATATGCAGCACTTCTATAAATATCAGTCTGCAAGTGGGACATGGCTGTCAAATTGAAAGCGTGCAACTATGCATTTAGATATATAGATATACGTATGATTTTATGAATATAGCACTTTTCCCATAGAAAAAAATTACATATATAATATATAGATATAGATATACATACATATGTACATACATACATACATACATACATATAATAGTGACAGGGACAGCATACTTCTACATGAGGGTAATGTGGAAGATCTAGTCCAGGATTTAGAACAGCAGCAGCAGTGCTCGGGAGATCCAGTTCAAGTTTTCATAGGATGTAGGGTGAATCACTGGCTGATTAGCTGCACCTGTTGCTTCTTGTTGTGTGTGTGTTCGGGACATGGTTCTCAATGGCAGTTAGTGTTTGGGTAATAGGCTTGAGGTGGTCCGGGGATTATGTTGGAGATTCTCTGGAAGTACACTAAAACTAGATACACACCTATAGATTTATCTGTCCAATCTGTCTGGTGTGAACAAAAATCTGGTAAAGAACGAAAGCATAGCTCTCAAATACTGAAAAATTGACAAAAACTATTATTTGATCTAATCTGTAAGATCAAATTGATTTAACCAATTTGTCTAAATGACTATTGTCTGTTTTACAGAATTTGGGTGTAAATGATTGGTTTTCACATGCTTTCATTCATTATGCAGCTGCAAGGTTAATCTTCCTAGCCAGACGTTCATCGTCTTCAAAGCTACTCTGTCAGTCACTTCATTGGTTACCTGTATTCTACCGAAACTAAACCAAACTACACCAACATACATATCTTCTCTAATCTTAAAATATCTTTTAACCCGACCTTTACTCCCAAGATCTGCATCTCTCATCCACACTCATTGGCCCTTATTCAGATCTGATTGCAGTAAAAATTTGTTCTCAAAATGGGCAAAACCATGTGCACTGAAGGTGGGGCAGATGTAACATGTGCAGAGAGAGTTAGATTTGTGTGAGTGATTTTGTTTCTGTGCAGGATAAATACTGGCTGCATTATTTTTACTCTGCAATTTAGATTTCAGTTTCAACACACCCCACCCAAATTTAACTCTCTCTGCACATGTTACATCTGCCCCACCTGCAGTGCACATGGTTTTGCCCATTTTGAGAACAAATTTGTACTGTGATCAGATCTGAATAAGGGCCATTACTCGCTCCCATTCCCGATTGCAGGACTTTATTCGGGCTGCACCCGCTCTGTGGAATGCCCTCCCAAGCACAATAAGACTCTCCTCCAGTCTCCAAACCTATAAGCGTTCCCTGAAAACTCATCTCTTCAGGCAAGCTTATCAAATTCCAGAACCAGTCACGGAACCTTGCATTCTGGTGGAATCGATGCAATAAAGAATACTTTGGGCGGTATTCAATGAGCCTGATTCGCCAGGTTTTTATGGCGAATTTGTGCTGTTTGGCGAATTTCTGTCAAAAAACGGTGAATCACCCTATTCAATGACCACATGGCGAATACATTTGAAGGTTTTTTTCGCCATGATTCACCGAGTAGCAATCGCTATCTTTTTATGGTGAAGTGGAATGTGAACTTTTAAAATAAAGTGTTTTGTTTTTTACATTTGGTGTCAAAAAATCAGGAATTTTATTCTGAGGAGGGGCATGCTATTTTTATTCATGTGCTGTAAGCACATGAATATATATTTAATTTTAAAAATAATATTTTTGTTATTTTTTTTTTTACACAGCAGCCAGCAGGTGGCGCCAGAGCGGAGCCGCTCATTACATATTCATATATTCACTGCACGATCATTACGATCCTGTGTAGTGAATATACGCTCGCCTGCTGGCACCCCCGGGGGGGGCAGCCTGTGCTGCCTGGCACCCGGGGAGCACACCTAACCCCCCACAAAGGTCTGGGCTAGGCAGAGAGACTACCATCTCTCTGCCTGGCACCGTCCTGAGGCTCCCTGCGGCAATCGCCGCAGGAGCTCATATTCGCCAGTCAGGGGCTCGCTGCCCCTGACTCGTTGAATACCGGAGCCCGCCGGCTCCGGAACGTGGCGAATGTGCAGCGAATCCAAAAAAGGATTCGCTGCACCTCGCAGGTATTCACATTGAATACCGCCCATTATCTATCCTTATGTATCGATGCCTATTTCCCTATAGATTGTAAGCTTGCGAGCAGGGCCCTCCTACCTTTTGACTGTCTGTAAATACCCTGTTTGTTGTATCACTGTCTCCTTTTGTAAAGCGCAACAGAATATGCTGCGCTATATAAGAAACTGTTAATTAATAAATAAAATAAATACAATGATTGTCGTTTTCTCCAATACAATGCCAGATATTTGTTTCCACCAGACGATTTGACAGATAAATCTTTAGGTATGTACCCAGCTTTATTGTGAGAACTGCCATTGCTGTAACCTGAGAACTGCCATGCTGTAACCTAAGAACTGCCAATCTGTTATCCTGGTATGCTGTCTACCTGCTAAGAATAAAGAACTAGACTTTGGGCTTGATTCTGGTCTCTTCATTCCCTGGTGAATTTGCAACAGGGACCGATGTTAACGCTCTGCATATGCGCATATTCTCATGTGCAGGGCTGCTGTGTAGACGCCTTCAGCAAGGGGCGCCCAGGAAACCATTGGGTGTCCCCATGCAAACGCAGGCGGGCACCTGCCTTCCAGGGCCGGGCGGCTGGTGCCACAGGACGTCAGCCACCTGCCCCGTTCTTGCATTAGATTTAGGAAACAGAGTCAAAATAATTAGATGGTCGGCGACCATTGACCCGTGAATGGATGTATATGCAAAACATGCATTCACAAAGGGGCGGGATGTGTGGACCGAGGTGGCTTTAAATGGCTTACTAAGCAGGGATTTTTTTGCTACTTAGCGAGTCGACCAGAATCACCCCTTTCTTTAACTGGTGATTCCTTGTCATATTTGGCACCCAAAATGACAGGGACCCTGGTAGGACAGTTGACAAAACATTTTGCTAGTTATAAATTGTGTAGCAGGCTTGGGAGCCTGAAAAAAGATTGTTGTGTGTCCATTTGTCTGATTGGCCTGTTGAACCTCCCCAGTTTGTGCCTGACTAAAAATAGCAGGGCAATTTGGAATTGGTGGAGATTGTTTGAAAGGCAGCCAGCCTTATAGGGCCACCGTAGTATAAAATATGAATTGCTGTTTTGTGTTAAGTGGCCATTGAAGCAGGCAGGTGTAAGCTACAGTAAATCTGTTTTGTGAGCCTGGCCCATTATATCAAGCCTCCTAAATTTGCCCTGAAACGCAGGCTACTATGGAGCCATTAATAACAAAGTTGGCTAAACTCTCTGCTGGGCAACCAACCCAGATACAGGTGCAACAAGCTGAAACAAATCTTATTGACTTTTTTGACTGGGTGACTAAAGTAATGGATCAAGGTGGGGCTGTAGATGTAGCTTATCTAGACTTTAGTAAGGCTTTTGACACTGTCCCACATCGCAGACTGTTAAATAAACTTGAAAGCTTGGGATTGGATTCTAAGATAGTTGAATGGATAAGAGCATGGTTGCAGGACAGAAAACAGAGAGTTGTAGTAAACGGAGTACAGTCAAAGGAGGGAAAGGTTACAAGTGGAGTACCCCAGGGATCTGTACTTGGACCAGTGCTTTTTAATATCTTTATTGGTGATATTGCAAATGGAATTGTGGGTAAAATGTGCCTTTTTTGCAGATGACACAAAGGTATGCAACAGGGTAGACACACCAGGAGGGGTAAAACAAATGATTGATGATCTAGGCAGATTAGAGAAATGGTCAAGAGAATGGCAACTACAGTTTAATGCCAAAAAATGCAAAATCATGCACTTGGGTTGCAAAAATCCAAAGACTAAATATAGTATAAATGGCACTATAATGGAAACTACTGAGGAAGAGAGGGATCTAGGTGTCATTATTTCAGGGGACTTAAAGGCAGGTAGGCAATGTAACAAAGCAATGAAGAAGGCAAGTCAGATGCTTGGTTGCATAGGGAGAGGTATCAGCAGTAGAAAGAAAGAAGTAATAATGCCACTGTAGAGGTCATTGGTACGACCTCATCTAGAGTATTGTGTTCAGTTCTGGAGGCCATATCTCCAGAAGGATATAAATACATTAGTGACTATACAAAGAAGGGCAACTGAAATGGTGCATGGCCTACATCACAAAACGTACCAGGAAAGACTAAAAGATCTTAATATGTATACTTTAGAGCAGAGAAGGGAAAGGGGGGACATGATAGAAACTTTCAAATATATCAAGGGTTTTAACAAGGTACAGGTGGGAGACATTCTTCACAGGAAGAGGAGCAGCAGAACACGAGGACATGCACTGAAACTAGAGGGAGGAAGATTCAGGGGAAATTTGAGGAAGAATTACTTCACAGAAAGAGTAGTAGATAAGTGGAATAGCCTCCCATCAGAGGTGGTAGAGGCAAATACAGTAGTACAATTTAAACATGCTTGGGATAGGCATATTGATATCCTTACAAAAAAATAAGGATCAAATATGGTTTGAGGTAACATGTTTAAAAAAGGGGCAGACTAGATGGGCCAAGTGGTTCTTATCTGCCGTCAAATTCTATGTTTCTATGTTAGGTTCAGCTGCTGCATGAGGTGCCGCAAGCTCAGATTAAAGGCCAGCAGTACCTGGCTGAACAACAGCAAACCCACATACAGGGACAGCAAGCGAAAGTTCAGATGCTGCATCAGGCCTTAAAGGAGCTGAGAAAAGGATGGCGGGAGAGGCTTCCAAAGCTCACCTCAGCTGACAACATTAAGGCATTCCTCTGCACCTTTGAATCACAGCCACTTGTTTGGGATGGCCTGCAGATGAATGGTCTGACAGACTGGCTCCCTGTTTAATAGGTAGGGTTACCACCTAGTCCCTTTAATTCCGGACACATGTTAATTACACAGGTTCTGTGGCAGTTTAAAATCAGGTGAAGTGGAGTCTTGAAGTCAGCCAGCGTCAGAACCTGTGTAATTAATATGTGTCCGGAATTAAAGGGACTAGGTGGTAACCCTACTAATAGGGGAGGCATAGAGGGCCTATGTCAATATGTCTGTGGCTGGCTGCAGATGGATAAAAACTCAGCAGTGCAAATTGAGGTGATTTTTGCACTGGACCAGGCAATGCAGGTATTAGATTAGACAGTACAACAATGGACCCTACAGGCTGACCTGGGTAGACAAGGGTTTGTTGACGAAGGGTAGACAAGGGTTTGTGCCTGTACCAAAGCCCAGAACCCATGTTCCCATCACTAAGCCCCAGCTCCCACTGTATGGTTTGAATGTGGAGAGCCTGGTCATGTCGGCGGGACTGCCAAGGGCGTGGAGAGCCAATGGATTGCAGCATGGAAAAAGCAGCTCGGCCTGTGGTCAGCATGGCCGCTACAAACATATCCCAAACAGAGTACACCCTGTTTTGTGTTCTGGTACAGCTAGAAGACTGGGAGATCTGGACACTGGTTGACATGGGCAGTGAGCTTACCATTGTGCCTGCTAATGTGGATCCTCCAGGAGCTAACCAAGTTCTGCCTCCAGTCAGAGTCAGTGTTGCATAGTGCCCATGAGTGTATCTACCCCTGATAATTCAAGGCCGGCTAATAAAGGTGGTAGCTGCAATCACCTCTAGACCACCTTATCTGCTGATCCTGAGCTGTGACTTTCTAATTTTGCCATAGCTGATTACATGTAATGCAAATGCAAATAGACAATCAGCAGTTGAGGCATCTCAGAAGCCAGAGTCTGAAGAATATTGAAATTTGGCAACTGGGAGTGCTACTGAAGTCACTGAACCACCCCAGGGAACATAGAATGAGGCCCACTGGAGTCCTATAAGTCTCCTTATAGAAATTTGGGTAAGACCAGCGGGAGTATATGAATCTGGTGCATGCCTTTGGCAATGTGAAAGTGGTTAATGGTAAGGTGGTTACGGCTTTGCCACCAGAAAGTGTACTCTATTTTGTCATTAAAAATGATTTACTATATTGAGTAACCACTTTACAAAGAAAAGTGTAGACCATTTTTTTGTTGCACAAAAATTTCAAGCTTCAGGTATTAAGAGCTGCAAATACACGTCTGTGGGGGTGGTCATTTAGTGGAGCAGAAAACTCTAATGCATACAATTGAGATTCTTTTGCCAGGCATTCATGCCACAGTCAAAATGTATTGTCAGGATGCCCAGAGTGTCAAAAGACAGCACCCTGGCCAGAGTATACAGCTCACCTGGAAAAGCTCCCTATCATTTCCATGCCTTTTGAGATAATCTATGGATCTGATAGGGCCAGTGTATGCTCTAGGCAGCGGTTCTCAAACTGTGGGTCCCGACTTTCTCAGCATGGGGTCGTGAATCCTTGTTGCTGACCGTCAGGCTGATGACTTTTCTAATCTCAGTCAGTGATTCATGGGGTGACATTTATTAGAGATCGATGTTGGGTTTTTGGCGATTTTTATCGCAAAAACGGCAATTTTTTCATTTTTTTCCCAAATCGACTATTTACTGGGTGGCGATTTGTCGCATACATCGCACTTTTTGCCGCTAATTCGCACTTTCTGAAGTGGCGATTTACAACATTGCATCCAGATGTTTTCCCATTGAAAAAGATACAAATCTCTAATTTAATGTCTGCCGCATTTGGAAATCGGCAGCAAAATGCCATTTTCTCCCCCCCAAAAAATAGACCAAGTAGAGGGTGGCGATTTGCTTAAAATCGCCAGCGTTTCAGCGTAGAAACGGTTAAATCTCTCACAGGTGACCCACATAGCACTTACTAACTCCCCTACATATACCCCCACATGATTATGGACACCTGTGAGGCTGTTTGAGATGGACATTTTGCAGAGTGGACTGGAGGTGCTAGTGTGTGATCTGGGGCGTTTGGAGGAGCTACGCAGGAGGGATGATGCTGCCCACCAGATCCAGGTACCCCGACCACTCCGTGCTTCTCGTTGGTACCGTGCTAGGGTGTACCTGGACTCCCTCTCTGATCAACAGGTGGTGGACATGTTTAGGTTGAACCGACAGAACCTGTTGAACTTATATGAGCAGGTGAGAGATGATTTGGACCCTTGTGGGGGGGGGGGGCAACTATGCAGTGTCTGGGCTGCAGAAATTAATGTGTGCCCTCCACTTGTTTGCCACAGGCTCTGTGAGCTCATGGGCCTTGGGGGTGTCACAAGCCACTTTCTCTAAACATTTTTCTCAAGTGTTAAATGCATTAAAGAAGCTGTGGCGCACATATATCACATTCCCACGTTGTGAGTCCGAGTGGCAGGACCTGAAGGTGGCATTCTATCGGCTCTCAGCATTTCCAAATGTGCTGGGAGCCATAGACTGCACCCACATTGGGATTCGGGCCGCGCACGTGAGGGAGCATGTCTATGTGAATCGCAGGGGCAGACATTCCCTCAATGTGCAGGTGGTCTGCGATGCCAACCTCAGAATTCTCAGTGTGGTTGCAGGCTATCCCGGGAACTGCCATGATGCCTATATCCTGCGGCACTCAGCTCTCTGGGACCGTTTCCACAACCACACCACGCCAGAGGGCTGGCTACTTGGTAAGTCACTTACCACTGTTTACATGCTGTTTGCTTACCTATGTCTTTCCCTTTAACATCCATGTGTGTAACTTTCTAATCAAGAGTCATTTCTGTTGTAATTGTTTATACCAGCCCAAACAATATAGTATAGGCTGCTACTATTATGTGCCAATTACCACATGATATGTGACCACACAAATCCCTTTACATGTTAGGTGACTCAGGATATGCGGAACCCACAAAGCCCTGCACAGCACCGCTACAATGCTGCACATATTGCTACCCGCAATGTAGTGGAACGCACCTTTGGGGTGCTGAAAAGCCGATTTCGGTGTTTGGACAGGTCAGCAGGTACACTGCTATACCACCCTGCCAAAGTGGTTTTGGTTGTCCAGGCTTGCTGCATGCTGCATAACATAGCTTTGGGTCAACCAAATTATGTAGATGTGGCCACTGCAGCAGTCGTGCAGGAAGCTCAAACTACTGATGTTGTAGTGCGAAGTACACGGAGGGGGGATGTGGTTCGTACACAGATGATCCTGCAGCATTTCACAGGTAATTTTTGTGTGTACAATGAATAGTAATGGGGAACCTGTAACACACATACATTGGTAACATTACATTTTTCCCTGTCCATGTTAATTGCCCAGAAGCAGACCAACAATAATGGCCAACACCTGCAAGCTACCCCAACACAGCATACTTTATGCCTGGCAACATGATAACACCTATAACAATGTCAAGTAAGTACTGTAATTTTCTGTGTGTACAAATGTTGGCAAATACAAATTAACATAGGCTTAATGGATGGAGGTGACATGGATCAGTGATCAGAGGTGGTTGAAATGTTGCAAAACAAGTGGCGCCTACATACAGTATGCAATTCCCAATGCTTATCCCCTTCAAATGTGACTATTTCCTTAAAATTCCATGACAAATAAGCACACACAACCCAAAGTCCTGTGGCTGCTAAAATGTGACTAGTTGACAATACATAATAGAACATTGTGGGTAATCATTTGTAAAGAATGACAACAAGTTTGCTGGATGCAAATAATTTTTACTTGCTGAAAAATGTAGCCATAGGCCATAGCATATAAAAAATTTTCAGGAACATTCACTGCATGAGTGAAGGAAAAAAAGAAAGAACATGATACACATGTAAATGCAAACAACATTATTCATTTTTGAATACAGCCCGGGTATTAGCACCCGTACCACTAGTGGCACCACCACCCCTAGTACGGACACTACGCCGTGGGGGAGTAGTGGGGGACCCACTCATGGGTGTGGAGGACACACTACTACTTTGGGTAGATGTGGTTTGGTGCTGACCTAACAAAGTAGTTGCACTGAGGCTGATTTGCGTTTGTAGGGACATCAACGCAGTTGTTTGGCCATTAATAGCTTGGGTCTGTTCAACCATATTGGCATTTAGTGCTCTAAAATTAGTAGTTTGCCCCTGAATGGCTTGGCCAATTTCTGCTAAGCGTGTGTCTAATGTGGAGACAAGACAAATTTGTGTCCCTACATTAGCCCACACACTTTGAGAAATTCGTCTCATTTGCAGAGCTATGTTACGCACATACCCCTTAACGGTTTCTAGTTGGGTGGTCTGCACCTCCATAAAAGCTATTTGTTTCCCCTTGAAAAGATGGATGGATTGCGCCAACTCCTCCGCACTAGTGGGGGTGTTGGTGGCTGCAATGATTGGGGGCTGCTGCCTATGTGACTGCGTATAGGGGGCCTCATTGACTGGGTGTGCTTGGTTTTGTGCAGGTTCCAACGATGGCACCGTCTCGAATATGATTTCACTCATGTCGTCCATAGTTTGCATGGGATCCGTAGGTTCAGGCATCGGTTGTGAAGGACCTACACATGAGAAAAGAGTGGTAAATATGCTATGCAGATTGGTGTATAGTGGGTCATGTTACCTTAGTTGGAATGGTTAGGTGTTGTTTATGCATTATGCATTGGCACAGGCTACTGTGGTGGGGACAGCCATGTGTGAAATGTGCAATGTGTTTGTGTAACAGTATGATATCTCACCTGCAGACTGGACAGTGTGAACAATCGGATGTGGCTGATGTTGCTCAATAGCAGGCTGGGACTCCAGAGATGGAGCTGTTTGAAAGAAGAAGACATTTTCCATTATGATCATTTGCACCTAACTGTCACTTTTTCAAATATGCTGATAAAAACTTTACCTAAATCAAACTTTTTGGTACTTGTTTCCT
Organism: Crinia signifera; assembly: GCF_055691185.1. NCBI lineage: Eukaryota > Metazoa > Chordata > Amphibia > Anura > Myobatrachidae > Crinia > Crinia signifera. The sequence goes on from NC_139224.1 coordinate 58,036,518, forward strand.
AGCACGGCCACAATCTTGTCCATCGTGTATCTTTAAGTTAAGGTACACGATGGATGCAATGGACCCGATTTCCTTTGAAATCAGGTCCATTTTGCCGGCAAAGGCAAAATCGGGTCCATCGCGTCGGTCGTGTGCATTAACATGGCACGCGACGCGACCGACGCGATGGACCCGATTTTGCCATAGGCTTCAATGTTAAAATAAGGCAATTTTGAAGTCTAGATTTAGACGTCTAAAATCAGACTCCCTGCAGTCCTGCGCACCGCTGACAACCCGGCAATTTACACTCCTCCGGCAATTTAGAAGTCTAGATTTAGACGTCTAAATCCAGACTCCCTGCAAACCGCTAAGATGGGGGCATCTAAATTTAGTAGGGTCTAGGGGTACACTATTAAACCTGTTCACAATGACACTAGTCGACGTAACAGCTGTCGACCTTGATAATTCCACTATCCACGCCAACCCGAAGCGTGGCGAGCGCAGCGAGCCCGCGAGGGGCGGCGGTACGCGTCCTACGACCTTTTCATACCCCCACTATCCACGTCGGCGTGGAGCTGATTTTATAAAATGTGGCGAGCGCAGCGAGCCACCGAGCCCGAAGCGTGGCGAGCCCCGCGAGGGGACACGGATACCTTCACAGGTATCCGCGTCCCCTCGCAGGCTTCACAGGTATCCGCGTCCCCTCGGGGGCTTCACAGGTATCCGCGTCCCCTCGCGGGGCTCGCTGCGCTCGCCACGCTTCGGGCTCGGTGGCTCGCTGCGCTCGGCACACTTTATAAAATCAACTCCACGCCGACGTGGATAGTGGGGGTATGAAAGGTCGTAGGACGCGTACCGCCGCCCCTCGCGGGCTCGCTGCGCTCGCCACGCTTCCGGTTGGCGTGGATAGTGGAATTAACAAGGTCGACAGCTGTTACGTTGACTAGTGTCATTGTGAACAGGTTTAATAGTGTACCCCTAGACCCTACTAAATTGTGGTGAAAGGGGCTGGTCTGGAACAATGTGGAATGGAAACTCACACCTTCCTCAGGAGCTTCAATTGGGTAATTACCAACCCCCATGCTGGGCAATAGACCAGAACTTTTTACTATTGGACCCTTTCACCTTGCCCCTATCTTGCTCCATACCTTGTACAAGGGGCTTGGTCGCATCATTTGAGTACAGATTTAAACATCTAACAGCTAAATAAGAGGATGTGCCCATCTCTCCCCATTTTGTTTTCAAAATGTATACTATGAGTATACTGGGGGAAATTTACTAAGAATACAAATGCAAAAATTCGTATTTGTATTCTTAATACGCCTGAATACGAATGTATACGGCTGTTATAGCCTATACAAATTCATATTCCAGAGAAAAATTTACTAATCAGTCGTATTTGACTGATTCGTATTTTCCGATGGCGTATTGATTCGTATTTTTTGCCGATACGAATTTGTATTTTAAGTACAAATTCGTATTTTTAAATAGAAATTCATATTTTAAAATACGAAAATTCATATCGGCTGCAGTGTTGAAATAAATAAATAATTTTAAAAACCGTCATGGGATTTTTTTGCAGAATAAAATGATGCCCTATTGTTTGAATATTTTTTACGTGAAAACCTTGTGCTATTTTCTTGTCAGAAAATATTCATATATGGTGACATCATGATAAAATTATATTTCCCTTCTTTTCAACTTGTCTCTGTACAAGTCCTGAAGCAGAATATTGTACTTCTGTGCAAACAAGTTCTCTATAAATGATATTAAAAGCTTCAATATCAGAAGAAGAATATGTACATCACCTATGTCCAATGTGAGTTGTTTACAGGAATACTCCATGTTCTAGTAAGTTGTAGCAATCCAAACAATAGTGTACAAAAATCACCAGGGTGCCTGAGTATGTTATCTAAGCAGATCAAAAGAGACACTGCTCGGGAATGTATAGAGTCAGTGTTACTGGCACTCACTGTAATAAGTGGTAACTATTTATGTTTGCTTGGCGGTTTCCAACAAAGTACCACCCAGTTTTTGCATAAAGAATATTTCAACAATAGGGCGTCATAACTTTTTATTCTGCAAAAAATGGTGCAGTCCAAAATGGAAAATTTGATCAAATACAAGAGAGTGAAATTCATGAAAGACAATGGTAATTATGAGAACCAAAAAGTTTATGGGTGACTGACTGGTGGCACCCAGCAACAGCTAAGATTTGGTACTGCGCAGATACCCAGAAGGGGATATACCTTTGATATAGGTTTGATACCTCTAAGGACTCTCGAACATCAGCTAGCGGGGAACCCGCAATTTAAAAAAAAAACAGCTATATACCTTAAGGATTCCATAGGAGAGCACAATTGAGAGCTACAGATTGGGGAGGGGGGGGGGGGGGGGCATTGGAAATGTATTAAGGGCCCACATATCCCCAACACGAAGAATTAATTTTTAATCTTTCCTCTATGCCTTTGACACTGGATGAGATTAGTAAGATAAACAAAGGCCTCAACTTCATCCCTTCAACCTCTTTTGGCCCGTTCTTGTGGAAAATGGAGAATTTTAAGCTTATTCGACAACTTAAGCTACAAGAGTTTTTCAACACATGTGAAAACGGTAAGGAGAGAGCAATCCTTGTTGAGTTGCACATGCTGGTTCCGAAATCCTAGTTCGACCTCCCCTTCCAATAATGCATCCATCAAATACTTTGTTATGATTGTGGAATCTGTTATTACCAACAGTAAGGTACAATCGTCAAGTTCAAATCTTACAAAGTCTGAATGGCATGTCCTTAAAGCACTTGGCTCTAGGGAGGTCATCGTCATTTGAGCATCTGATAAGGGTGGTGCTATAGAATCTAACCGACCAGGGGCGTAACTAACTATTTAGTGCCCCCCCCGCCGCACATTTATTCGGCGCCCCCCCAACCCCCCCCCCACACACACCTAACCTGCCCCCCCTTCTTACCCCCGGTCTGCGTCTCGCCCGGCTCTCTGTCGGGACCTTCCTGACATCACGGTCCCGGCCGGCTCCTGCTGCTACAATGAAAACGGACTCTTAGAAAATGGCTGCAGTATGGGGGCAGCCATTTTCTAATTGTCAGTTTTCATTGCAGCAGGAGCCGGCCGGGACCGTGACGTCAGGAAGGTCCCGACAGAGAGCCGGAAGAGATGCAGACCGCGGGTAACTATAGCCCCGCAGCCCCCCCGGCGGCGCCCCCAATTTCTCTGTGCCCCCCCGCCACCGCGGGGGCTGCGGAGCTATAGTTACGCCACTGTAACCGACTATAGGAATGAGTTTAACAGACAACTATCTGAACATTCCACTTATTAATTATTGGACTCTGACCCTACCCTATTATTCAAATGTAACCTTGTCTCCTATGTTCAAAAGAGCATTCATTGCCCCTGTCAGAACTATCATCTCTGCCAGGGGGTCAATATTTCAACCTTTTTCAATCTATCTAGACACTTATTTACAGCCATGTGTCCAGAGCACACTGTGGGGGAAATTTACTAAGAATACAAATACGAATGTGCCATGAATACGAATTGACGTATTTTCAGGATAGCAAATCCTAAAAATATGTATACACCTAAAAATTTCAAATACAAATACAATTTTTGTCGCCATATTTGGCTTAGTAAATGTCCCCCTGTATGTCTTACAAGATACAACTGTTTTGTTAGTGGCTTTGAATAATTTAGGCAACATTCCCACTGTTTGCTTGTTGTGTAGTATTGATGTGAACTTTCTGTATACATGTATTCCGCATACACAGAGGGTGTTTGAAACCAGGCATTTGATCACGGACAACACGCATTAGAAGGGCCCAGATGTTCATTGTTTGTGAGCTTTTGGAAATGGTTCTGACTGAAAATTGCCCCATTATAAAGTATACAACATGAATGCCCTGCATGCTGGGTGGTTCTTGAAGTCTCTGCATGCAGGGAAGGCTTGCTAGGATTTGTAGTTCCACAATATAACCCAATAGTTTTTTTTATCTACTTATACACAATTATGGCTAATGCCACCATCCAGAGGTATCGGGGAAAGCCCTGGACTTCAGCCCAGTCAGGGAGTAGCCTGGAGGGGACACTCCTTATTGGGGGGTGCCTACTCCCCCAGGGTCCTGGCCCAGGCTGACCTGGCTTGGGTAACGTGTATAAAAAGTTCCCCCAGCGGTGGCATGTTTGGCACGGTTCTGGTTGCAAAAAAAAAGGGGGAACCCTATTCACTTTATTCCCCATATTTTGGTAATCAGTTACATGCAAACGGCTACGACATCAACAAATACAAATCTGGAGACTGCAGCAGCAGCCTTGTAAATTTGCCATCTTCTCCATTTGTATTTGCAGGTTGTATGATCCCATTCTTATGGGGATTGGCCGTATACGGCATAGACTGAAGAACGGCTGCAGAGGAAGTTGTCAATATAGAAGCATTATGGTAAAAGCACTTTCAAGATTTTGCTATGGGACCCAAAAATGTATGACCATGCTGGAACAGCCATGGAGCTCTCAAAAAATACAAAATGGCTTTCCTAAGCAAAAGTATTCAAGTCTCCTGGAAACTGCCACAGCCACTCAGTACCACTTAGTCCCAAGTAAAGCAGCCAATGTCATCATAGCCATGCTACCCATGAGGAAATGGGGTACAAATGATGCAATTATGCCCCATGCCCTGTTCCACCCACTTATGCTACACCACGCCCACCACACATGCCACCTATACTGACCTGGCTGTCCCTTCCTGCACAATGACACTGCACTAGGCAAAGTGAATACTAGCCCAGGTGCTTGTTTTATTAAATAATATATACTTCCCAACAAGGTGGCGCTAACAGGTGAAAAAGAAGACGCAAATTCTTCAATACAAATAAACCAATGTTTTAGAATTTACTGCATCATGGATTGCTGCAGGTATAGTTGCCTACCCTCCCAGAATGTCCAGGAGACTCATGGAATACTGGGGCAGATGTATTATCCGACGTTATGGGGGAGAAGGGTATCAGCGCACGTTATGTGCACTGATACCGCTTCTCCCCCATGTATGATGGAGCTAGCGTGCGGTATTGGACAGGGGCGCTATGCGCCCCTGTCCATATCGGCGCTGCTATCAAAATGATAGCAGGCCGAATGTATGAACGGTCAGCATCGCTGACCGTTCCGCACGAAGCCGGATTTGGCTTCGCCAGCCTCAGGCTGGCGAAGCCCTATCTAAACAGCAGGGACAGCGCTGTCCCTGCTGTCAGCTGTGGGCTGCGCTGGGGATCTCGCGTGAACAGCGAGATCCCGCGCATGCCCAGTGCGGCCGGCCGGGGGACAGGAGATAGCGCATCAGTATTAACTGATGCGCTATCTCCAGAAAGGGACATCGCCGAAGGGGGGAGTTAGCGCTCCCCCGCTTCGGCAGACAAGATGTTAATACATCTTGTCGATGTCCCTTCCTGCTTCGCCTCGCTATTGAGGCGAAGCAGGAAGTATCATAGCGGCGCGATAAGCGCTGCTATGATACATCTGCCCCACTGCGAGGTTTCCCAGAGTTTTAGGAAGTAAGGCTAGCCTCCCCATCAATGCTGTACATCCCGAACTGCCAACTGGCATACAGTTTCCATACAAATGAAGAGTTTTATCTCCGTTAACTGTCAAAACTTTGTTGAGCCTCCCATTGGGTGTGTATTCCTTTCTGCTCCTGTAGATGTATGCTGTATGAGTGTTGCATCACTGCTATGCACTTGTCATACAGGAAGTGTTTTGTTTCAAAGGAATTTTTGCTGCTGCAGCAATTGTTCAATATGACTTCCAGATAGTACACAGAGTACTGTGGTGATTTACACACAAACCACATTACACCTCCTGTGATGCATCCTTTCACAGTGTTATACCATACTTAGCTACTTTTACTGTCTCCTCTCTGGGAGAAGCCTCTGGAGATCTACTCTTTTTGAGATTGATAAATAGAGGCCACAAAGCAGTCCCCATTCAATAACGTCACTATAGGGGTGAGAGGACCGCACCCGGGTGTCAGCCAACAACAGGGGAAATTCAGATACCTGTGCCTGGTCAGTGATAGAACATACATCCCAACATTGAGGTCGGTTTCATGCTCATTGCCACGGAGTTACCATTAAATGCTTATTCATACCTCCCAACTGTCCCGCTTATAGCGGGAATGACCCGGTATTTTGGGACATTACCACGTCCCTTCCGCCGCCGGCAGTGTCACCCGGCGCGGGGGGCAGTTGTGAGTCCCCCTGTCATCCATGAATAGACGTTGTGCGCATTGTGTGCGTTGTCCCCAGTGGCTGGGGGCTGCTCAGCAGCTCATAGAGCTGCTGGGAATGCCCCCACAGTTGCTAAAAACTGGGGCGTGGCCTCACGTCAGTGCCACTATTATAGGCCACGCCCCTTTCTGATATGCCACGCCCCCGAAAAAAATCGCACCCTGTCCCTCCCCGGCATCTCCAAAAGTTGGGAGGTATGCCTATATGGTAAAGGTAGATAGCAGTTTTGGCATTACTGGGGCAAGGAGGGCATTAGGGTCAGGCAATATATATATATATATATATATATATATATCTATATATATAATGATTTCTTACATTTAATTTGTGTAGTTTTAGATAAGCATATTTAATTGCCTTTAAAATAAGCAGTTTATCTTTTATAACTCTGCTTTCCCTGGTGGTCTAGGGTGAAAGCACTCAGCAAGTGTTTATTACCAGACAACCTACCCCTCCCCCCTTTCCCAGCAGTTTTGGGGTTGGTGGCAGCCAGCCCAGTACTCCTACCCTAGGCAGTGAATGGAAAGCAGGGCTGTCCATGCTGTAGCTGCAGCTTCAGGCGTGTCCCATGCATGTCACACAGGCAGCGCAAAGCACAGTAACATTGCAGCTGCCGCAGCGGTGTCCAGGCTATTGCTGAAAATACTGGTAACTGGGACACTCGCGGTGGGGAAGACCTGATTAAGCGATAGCCGATGCGGTAGTCAGCTCTGCGTTGTTGCTGTGCTTCCGGCACCGCTGTCTGTATTACAGGCGCAGTACAGGAGGCACCGTGTCCTGGCAGAAGCAGAGTGGTATTGCAGGGAGAGGCTTGAGCGCCTCTTCAGTCCGGTGCCTCCCTGCACCGCAGGAGACGCTGAGTGGGTAGCGCCGACCCTGCAGGGATGGGCAATAAGCTTCACTCCAGCTGTTGATGAACTACACATCCCAGCATGTCTTTCCTTAGTTTTGCTATTTAGCCATGCTGAAACTGATGCAAACATTGTTGGAATGTGTAGTTTATCAACAGCTGGAGGGCCGCTTATTGCCCACCCCTGGTCTAAGACCTGACCTCTAGAGGAGGGGGTAGGACCTGAGGCAGTGAGGCCCACCGGGGGTTTCTCCTGTACACCTATGTGCCAGTCCGGCCCTGAAGTTAAGAGTTGAGGCCACTATACACTTGTGCGACTTCTCTGGGGTCAGTATTCCGATGGTCATTAGTACTACATCAGAATCCCAACTGTTAAGTGCCTGACAGTCGGGATCCCGACTGACGGTGGCTATTCTCAATTATAGGGGTCCGCGACCCCCATAGAGGGAGAATAAAACCTGTTGCAAGTGTAGCGAGCCAACAAACCCACAGAGCCCGCAAGGGACTTTGTAGCACTTCCCCTCCTGTCAGAGCCCCGGCAGTTGGGATTCCAATGTTGGACTAATGGACCGTCGGATTCACGACTGTCTGTGCATTATACCACACCCACTTCTCCAAAGGAAGAAGACGCATACAATCCCCTTTGAACAACCTGGGACCTTCCCGGTGGCAGGATCCCATGCGTTCCTTTTCCATGTGATATATTGCATACAATTCCAGCATGTGATGCCAGAGGCTGTCTGATCCGACAGTTACTATGTCCTGCACTTGACAATTAGGGGCACCGTTACAATGCCCACAGGTCCGTGCATGGGATCAGAGCTGATAAAAAACACATGTAAGTTGTCCTCTTTCACCCAATTTCTTGGTCCGATGCGTGGGAATGCTGGTGAAATCGGGTAGAATCACACTAGTGTATGGCCAGCTTAACTTGGAAGAGGATAACAGAGTTTAAAGATTCTTCTGGTTCACTCTTAAAAGCAAATTCCTTCTCAAATGGACAAAACCATGTGCACTGCAGGGAAAATACTGACTGCTTTATTTCTACACTGCAATATAGATCTCACTTTGAAGTAAAACCCCACCCAAATCTAATTCTCTCTGCACAAGTTATATCTGCCCCACCTGCAGTGCACATGGTTTTGTCCATTTGAAAAGGAATTTACCTTTGCGAGTGAACCAGAATAAGGGCCTAAAAGTAAAGGGTCTCTATAAAAATAAATGATTAAATATTAATTGTATACATTAGTATATTCAGTTCCTGTAAGCGATTAGAAGTAATTATTACCCCTGCTGTACAGTGTTTCCATTTTCATTGTTTCTGTACTAAAAAGTAAATGCAAATTTCAATACAGCATTTAAGGTCATATGGAACTACATTTAAAGATTCAAATTTAATAAATAAACAAAATGACAAGTCACAAATCTATCTGACAAGGTCATACTCCAAGCAGTAAAATGAATGAATAGGATGTAATGTCCATGTGCTGCTTACAGTATGCAATGATACATAAGTAAGTCAGGAGTTTGGTATTTATTGCTTAGCTAACAAGAAAGTAATGGTTATCAGTGCTAGAACATATGCCCTCTGATGGTGAAAATATGAATTGCAGGTTTTGATCTCTTGGTACCATGTCTACTGTAAATCTCTATACTTCCCGGCATTACAATTCTGCATAAATTAAGTGCTTTCATTGGACTTGAAGCAAATATATTAATGTGGTGGATGAGACCACATTTTTACATGCATTTATACGTATTTGTAAGTGTGCAAATCAATGCATATAATAAAACACAGATTAAATGTGTACCTAAATACAGTTTAAAATTTAAATGTGTTTATGGTTATAGGGGAATATTCAATTGATGTACAAACTGCCGTTTTGCCAAAAAGACGGCAGTTATTGACATGATTAGATCGGAAGGGCTCCAATCTTTTGAATGCTAGCTGTGTTTTTTGGATTGACGGAATATCGACTAATTCACCTGCTTTTGATGGAATCACAGCCAAAACCGAAAGGCTTTGGCCATGTTTCTGGCAATCTCAATCCAACATGAAAAGATGTCGGACTGAGGCAGGGAGGACGGTGCCGGGTGAGCAGCAGCAGCTTACACGGCTCTGTCCTCTTGTCCGCCGCCTACCGTACCCTCCAACTGCCTCCTGTACCTTCCCGCCACCTCCCGTACCCACTCACCCAGGGGCGTAACTATAGCACCGCAGCCCCCGCCACCGCGGGGGGGGGGCGCTGTGCATGTGGGGGCGCCGGGGGCTGCGGTGCTATAGTTACCCCCCCCCCCAATCCCCCGCAGACTTACGTATCTCGCTGGTCCCGGCGGCTCCGTTCTTCTGATGAGGACCACCACAAAATGGCCGCCCCCATATAGCACACTGTTCTCTGAAACTGTCTGCTGTATGGGGGCGGCCATTTTGTGGTGGTCCTCAGCAGAAGAACGGAGCCGCCGGGACTAGCGCAGCGCGATAGGTAAGACTGCGGGGGAGGGGGTAAGCATAGGCGACGGGGCGGCCGGGGGGGGGGGGTGCTTGACGGGGCAGCGGTGGCGGGGGGTGGGTATGGGCGTCCCCCCCCCCTAACGGCGGGGGGCGCCCAAAACGTAGCTACGCCACTGCACTCACCACACTCACATGTTCTGCCACCGGGTCGGGTGAGAGCCCCATCCTGGCTCCCGCCACCTCCCGGGCAATCGTGCTGCCTCCCGCCGCTGCACTCACCCGGTCCCCGTGCCGGCTGGGTGAGCCTCAATCAGCAGCCAAATCCGACATCCTGATTTGGCTGCTGCAATGAATAATGGATGCCGGATCCACTCCGACAAAATAATTATTGCTAGTGTGTCTAGTTTGACAGTCAAATGTCAACTACTATTGGTCGACAATCAAAACACAAGAAAAGGGTTAACATGCTTTAGGTCAACATGGTCAAAAGGTGGACACAAGCAGAAGGTCCACATGGAAAAAGGTCAAAATATGTTTATCATGATTTTTTTTTTTTAAACCAACTTTACCATTCCAGTGGGCATAGAGGGAGAATATATAATAGTGCCGGATGCATGACGAGCGCAGCGAGGGGACGCGTTAAACTTATACAGTATCCATGTTCGGTATTATAATAGGATGTTTACTGTAAGTTGCAGTATTAGTAAAGGTTTGGGAAATGTTTAGGTTGCTACAGTGAAACTAGACAGTGTAGCATTTTTGCTTGAGGATCCATTCAGGTGGCAGAATGCTGGTCAATGGTATTGTGGCAGAATATCAGAGTGGATGTTTTCATAGAATATTTCTTTAATATTTGGCTTTGTCAGCACTATAACGAATGATTAAATAAAGGCAAAATAAGAGTAAAGATCATCGGATTTAATAGAGGTTAAACATCTTTATAGAGAATTTCAGAAATTCATTAGAAACAGAGAAAAATAGAAACTGACGGCAAATGAGAACCGCTTGACACCAAAGGCCTTATTCTAGTTCACTCTTTCTGACAAAATCCTTCTTAGATGGACAAAACCATGTGCACTGCAGGTGGGGCAGATGTAACACGTGCAGAGAGATTTAGCTTTGGGTGAGTTATTTTGTTTCTGTGCAGCGAAAATATGGACTGCTTTATTTTTACATTGCAATATAGATCTCACTTTGAAATAAAACCCCACCCAAATCTAATTCTCTCTGCACAAGTTACATCTTCTCCCCTGCAGTGCACATGGTTTTGTCCATTTAAGAAGGAATTTGCCTCTAAGAGTGAACTAGAATAACCCCCTAAGTCTGCCCATTTTTTACCTTTTGGAGATATCTAAGGCTATTTGTAAGGATATTTATGTGGCTATCCCATGCATGTTTTATTACAGTACTGTACTGTATAAGCCTCTACCACTTCTGAAGGGATTTTATTCCCTTTATCCCCTACCCTTTCTGTGAAGTAATTTTTTCTCAGATTTCCTCTGTACCTGACAAGGACAACATGAGTTGTTTTAGGATTTTGGGTAATTATCTTGTAGCCCATGGGCTCCCAATAAGTGTACAGTGTCTCTATGCATGGCTTGCTCGTTGGCCATGCTTCGGGCAAGATGCCTTACTCCACTACCACTGCGCTCAGCACACTTCACTGCTACCAATCATATGGTGAATGGTAAAGTTCAATTCAATGACAAAGTTCAATTTTAGTATAGTGAAAAACTCATGTCAACCATATGATGTCAACCATTATTGTGTCGACATGTTGACCATGATGACTTAATTCATGTCAATCAATAACTTTTGACTTATTGACTTTCAGCCTAATGACTGTCAAATTAAAGCCTTGATAAATCTGCATTTACCTTAATATTGTACCACAAATTTTCAATAACTTTTTAAAACTATTTTCCTATATTATTTACCAGTTAACCAAGTTTAATGTAAAAGGGGGGTATGCCTTAAGACAGGGGTGGCCAGACCTTTACAACCGGGGATCTACTTTTTGAACACTTACTTACCGGGGATCTACCGACATCTCCCCTTGTGTAAAATATGCCCCATCCCTTACACATTATGCAACATGTAATGGGACAAACTTCACATTACAGTATGCCACATATGGGGCGGGATGCTGGTATAATCGCGGCGAATGTGCATACTTACCGCAAGGTGACCGTCACTACTTCGCGGCGTTTCCGCTCTTCTCATCTCCATATGCTGTAAGAATTCAGTTACCGCAATCTGTTTGCGGTAACTGACCCCTGCGCGATCTCCGTTTTTAGTCTAGTGCGCATGCGCCCGCTGTGTGCATAGCGGACATGCGCACTGGGCACCTTCCTGGACGCTGCTCAGCTAGAAGTGCGCGTCTTGCATAATTGTGTCAGGGCAGCCATTTCACTCGGGGACAAGTAAGTTTCCTATGTATTATGGCGCCCAAATATTTGTGAAACGGGTCATCGTGTGGTATGGGTCACCATGGTTTAAATGTATGTATGTGTACATTTGTTCTATTACCGCTGGCCTCTCCGCCAGCCAAGGGAGGCGAGTTACCACACAGCTTGTACTAGCGCGGCGGATGTAACAGCATAGGGTGCGCGCGCTTCTCCTGCACAACCCTATGGGGAGAGCAGCGCGCACCGATAACATCAAGAATGCGGAAGTGCTGAGAGAAGCACTGATCCGCCTGAGGATATAACATACAGCGGCGCAGAAAAACACCCGGGGCCGTGGCGGTGAGTCATATAGCATCCCGCCCATGATGAGGTAAAATTCACATTCTGACACAGGAAATGTGCCCAATATTCACATTCTGACAGGGAATGAGCCAAAATCCACATTCTAACACATGTAATTAGCTGAAATTGACATTCTGACACATGGAATGAGCTCAAATCCACATTCTGACATATGGAATGAGCCAAAATCCACATTCTGACACATGGAATGAGCCAAAATCCACATTCTAACACATGTAATTAGCTGAAATTGACATTCTGACACATGGAATGAGCTGAAATTCACATTCTGACACAGGTAATGTGCCCAAAATTCACATTCTGTCATTGGGAATGCGCCCGAAAATTCACATTCTGACACAGGGAATGTGCCCGAAATTCACTTTCTGAAACAGAGAATGTGCCCGAAATTCACATTCTGAAACAGAGAATGTGCCCGAAATTCACATTCTTACACGGAATGTGCCAATATTCACATTCTGACATATGGAATGCGCCAAAATTCACATTCTGACACAGGGAGTGAGCTGAAATTCACATTCTGACACAGGGAATGAGCCCAAAATTCACACTCTTACACAGGGAATGTGCCCCAAATTCACATTCTGACACACAGAATGTGCCTAAAATCCACATTTTGACACATGGAATGTGCCCGAAATTCACATAGTGACATACGGAATGTGCCCGAAATTCACATTGTGACACAGGGAATGAGTCCAAAATTCACATTCTGACACAGGGAGACATAAAACAGCATCCCATTCAACTAGCACATCACAAAAAAGTCTTACACTTAGTTCTGGCCGCCGCTGCTGCTCTGCCGTCCCGCCTCCTCTGCACAGCTCTCCCGCCTTCTTTGCCCAGGTTTCGTGCCAGATGAAAGCTCCTCAGTCATGCATTGCGCCAATGCTCAGTTGCACGGTAACGCCACCAGTGCGCCGGCGCACTCGCGCAACGCACTACTGGGAATGCTGAAGCCAGCTTCAGAATTAATGTTGAGGTAACAGGGGCTTATTACTGTAGGAAATGATCGCAATCTAGCACAGGAAGGTCCGTGATCTACCAGTAGATCGCGATCAACTGTTTGGCCATCCGTGCCTTAAGAGTTTGGAAAGTGGTTATTGGTGGCAGCAGTGGCGTAACTAGATTTCCAGAATAACAAGTGTAGTTTCCAATTATAGGTGCGCAATTAGAAACAGAGTGCAGCTAAGTTAATCAACACCAAAGGAAAACATCCAAGAAGTTACCTAAGATTACAAATGGACACCGTGTGTGGTGAGAAAAACAGAAAGCGCACAGTGTTTAACCAGATGAATAAAGATAAATGGATTTGATATCACCAATTTATATGCACTTGGTTCCAGCAGATCTGAGGTAAAACCTGCAAGTACAATTGTTGTACTTGCAGGTTTTACCTCAGATCTGCTGGAACCAAGTGCATATAAATTGGTGATATCAAATCCATTTATCTTTATTCATCTGGTTAAACACTGTGCGCTTTCTGTTTTTCTCACCACCCCCTGTGTCCATTTCTAACTAGATATGCGTAGGCACCATAGCAAAAGTTTGTAATGGCCTCCTATTTAGCAACTGATTGTGACAAATGTATGTAAATCATATTACTTAGACAGTAAGGATGGGCCCCCTTCAGCTCTGGGCCCCATAGCAGCTGCACCCCTTGCATCTATGGTAGTTACGCCCTTGGGTGGCAGTATGAGGGGAGGGTGGGTGAGAGGTGCAGTAGGTTAAAGTTTTGCCTAGGGTGCTGAGAAACCTTACACCGGCCCTGATCAGACCACATAGCATTAGATGTAGTAAAAACTATCTGTATCACTATCATTACTATCCCCACATGCCTGTACGATTTCTACAGTCATACATTTTGGGACATCATAAACCTGAAGAATCTCAGAGTTGATCCACCTTGATAATCCAGAGTACTGTAAACAGAAAGGATCTTCTGCTTTACTCGCACATAACTAGAACTGCCCAGAGATAGCTGTCCATGAGCTCATAGGCGTGCGCAGAACATTTTATTAGGGGGTGCACTGTCAAAGCGGTGTGCCTAGCACCACCTATTGGGCATGTCTAACACCGCCATTGGGTCTGTCTAACACCGCCAATCAGGCGTGCACTCTCTACAATATAAAACGTCTCTCAGCCACACCATTATCTCCTGCCTATTTCAGTTTTAATCTTCTAATTACTCTGTGTAACAGTACATGCAAATACGGTCAAAATCATATCTGGATGACACAGGTATATACAATAGTGATATGACAACGGTGTAATACAATTAATATAATTGATTGATGGGCGCTTATTTTAATGGAATACAGGTCTAAAAAGCAAAAGTCTTTGGTAAAAGGTATTGCTGGTATTACTAGCAGCAATAAGTGTGGGTATGGGGGCACAGCATTAGGGGGTGCCTGTGCACCCTTAACACTCAATGTGCGCACGCCTATGCATGAGCTATTAAATTACAATTACTAAGGTCACAGAGAAACCAAGAAAAGAGGAAAAGGTATCAATCGTAATAAGTTTGGCTGAGTTCATTGAAAAATTTTCTATGTGGTTAAAAAATTAGGCAGGGACGTACCATTAGTGTATACTGGATACTAATTTTCAAGCCAGTAAAAAAGCTTTTGGAACACTATGCCCACCTACAGGAGCCACAGGCCAAGGCCACTCAGTAGTTCCCCCTTAGTAGTTGTACCCTGGACGCTAAGTAGCTCCCCCTTAGTAGATGTACCCTTTTGTTCTCCCAAACAGCATCCTCCATTAAGTTAAGCAGCCTGTTAGTTCCCCCTTAAGTTTGTCCCCCCTCCTGCAGCCCCCATAGCTTTCCCCTCTGCAGTTTGTTCCCATCCCCTTTTCAGACAGCACGGACACATCCGTGCTGTCTGACTTTCACAAATGCGGAATGAAGATGGCGCCGGAAGCCGGGACTCATATAGAGTTCCGCTCTTGCGAGAATGGACTTGTGAATGCCTTGGATCAGGTAGGTTCGGGGGCGTTCAGATCTCTAGAATTTACTTTTTCCAGAGTTAGCAGCTTGAAAACACTCCCCATAAATATAATTCTTTCAGATTTTGGGTGTCAGTTTATACAGGAACAGGTACAAAGCATGACACTTACAACCAGGCATTAGAACATTTTTTCTCTAATGCTGCTTTTTATACCAAAGAGCTGGATCGCACATGGGATGTTGTGCTCAGCTCAACCATGGTGCGTCCTGGTTTATGACCCTTTTCCAATGCCATTCCTACCTGGCATAATGCCAGGTGGGGGACCTCAGCGGATGCGGGTCCCAAGCTGGAACTGGCAGATGAGATCATTTCCCAGCACAGGCTATTTAATGCCAGAGCTACAGTGCTTTCCAGGGAGTTAGGAGTATCGAAGAAACACAAATCATTCTCTGTTGTGTTGGCTGGCAAGCTCTGGGCTGCCCTCTAGTGGTTGGTGCCTTAGGCAGCTGTCTAAATCTTCCTAATGGTAGTGCCAGCCCTGAATATATCTAATCACTAGAGCTGAAATCCTGACCCTTTGTTCCAGATACACCATCTGAAGTCCTTTGAATGTCCCAAAGAATGTGTCTGCAACCTTAGCATTCAGAGCCCATACGACCAGCTCTGTTCTTCAGGAGGAGGTTACTCGTGACTTCCAGTTGTTGCAGGCTTCATTTTGTCAGCTAATACCCAGGTTCTTCCTGTTGTTGCTGACCCACACTGCCTGGGAGATAGTCCGGGATTTGCAAGTGTGTGTTTCCTTACCTGGCTGTCAGTGCTATCTGTGAGAACCTGCATCTAAGACACTGGTGCCCCTGCTGGGAACCAGTTGAGGAGCTATTGACCCCCTACTGTCCATTAACACCAATGCAGGGGCGGAACTACCATTGGTGCAGCAGGTGCATTGCACCGGGGCCCTTAAGGACTAAGGGCCCCCCCATGCAGCATATCATTAACTTGGGTTGGGGAGGAGGAGGAGGAGGGGGGCCCAAATTACATTTTTGCACCTGGGCCCACCACTCACAAGTTCCGCCCCTGCACCAATGGTGTCACAAATGGTGCCCTAGGCAGCCGCTCTCACCTTACCACCACCCAGTGACAACCCCTGAACTTCTGACTGCACAATGTAGTAGTCGCCACATAGCTGGTGACTTTGGGAGATGTTTTTGCCTTGCCAGAATCAAGTGCCATATGATATTCAGTATTTGTCATTTCTGTGCCTTCTGGCCATATACGTGCAGGCCACCTACATCTCAGTCAATGTAAACTGTTGGGATTGTGAATGTTGCGATGCCGCTCATTCTGACCACCAGGATTTCAAGCATCGGGTTAATACCATCCCCTTTTCCCATGTACATTCCTCATACAGGGCCAGATTCTCTAAGCTTCAAAAGTGATAAAATGGAGAGTGATAAACAGCCAGCCAATCAGCTCCTGTCTGACATTTTTCAAACACAGTCTGTGACATGGCAGGTAGGAGCTGATTGGCTGGCTGTTTATCACTCTTCATTTTATCACTTTTGAAGCTTATAGAATCTGGCCCACACTCTCTAATATAGATTTTATTTTATTTGATAAGTAGAGGCTTCATCTTACCCATAAGTCTTGATTGTCCTTATAGCAGGCTTGGACTGGCCCAGCGGGAACTTGGGGAATTCACTGGTAGACACTGGTGCTTATGACCCCACCCACCTAAGGACAGGGCCTGACACAAACCTTTAATGCTACTAGGTAGTCAGTTGCACAAATACCACTGACTGCACATTTGCAGGTGCTGGGGGATGTGTCACCACTTCTCACATCCATAGTGGTGGCCAATGCAGCGCAGAACATCACTGAAGACTCCTCCCATTTCCTCCCCATGTCCAGTGTTGCCTCCTCCCTGACGGCCTCCCACAGCTATACTTGATGCTGCAGGAAGAGACAAACTGGGTAAGGTGAGTGCTGATAAGCCAGCAGCAGGGCCATCTTGAGGTATGGGCTCAATGGGCAGCTGTCCAAGGGCCCCCCAATTCTAGGGACCTTTGAGTTGTGGTGGATTGGGTTTTAGGCATCTGCCGCCTGAGCTTCTTGGTAAGCAGGAGAGAATGCTGCCTGGTCGCTCTGATTGTGACTCACACAAAACAGATCATCCAGACAGAATTCTCTTTCTGCTTCCCAGCCTGCAGCCAGACAGTGAATGTCTGTCACCATGCTGATTGCTATATGTTGTAGCCAGGGCTATTTTTGTGCAGGCTCTAGCAGGAACTGTGGCCCTTATTCTAGTTCACTCTTTCTGACAAAATATTTCTTAGATGGACAAAACCATGTGCACTGCAGGTGAGGCAGGTGTAAAACCCCACCCAAATCTAATTATCTCTGCACAAGTAACACCTGCCTCACCTGCAGTGCACATGGTTTTGTCCATCTAAGAAATATTTTGTCAGAAAGAGTGAACTAGAATAAGGGCCACAGTTCCTGCTGGAGCCTGCACAAAAATAGCCCTGGTTGTAGCTATCCACCAATCAGAGTCCACCATTCTCTATATGCCTCCCAACCTGCAGCCAAACAGTAAATGTCTATCAGCATGCTGATTAGTGGATGACAGTAGCTATCCACCAACCAGAGTGCTTACACTGAGTGATTCACTGCATGGAAGCAACATGGGCCTGGTTGGGATGGTGTGGTTAAATGTGACTATTACTAAATGTGACTATTGAAGTACTTCTGGGCCCTCTCGTATGACATGAAACCAGCTCAGGGGTTAATAGTGATTTGCAATGGAGATTGTGCTATGGCCCTTTTTTAACATGTCCTGAAAATGAATTCTTCATTGCTACAATAAAGAATAATAGCTGTCTGGGCCTCACGGCAACCAATGCAAACCTCCCAACTGTCCCGATTTTTGAGGGACCTTCCCATATTTTGAGATGGTCCACGTCCCACCCAGACCGTCAGTGTCCCTAGATGGTGGTGGGCAGTTGGGAATCCTCCATGCCTGCTGAGCAGAGCAGCAGGGAATAGGCACTGTGGGCATGCCCACAGTGACTATTCAGGAAAGCAGAGGGGCTGGTGGCATAGTGGCTGTCACACTAGGAGTCGCAGAGACTAAGACCTCTGGTGGGGGCTTGGACCAATACTGGAATCGGGGAGGCTGCAGGAGACCCCTGCGCATTCACTTGTGCGACAGTGCACCCAGAGGCAGAGATGAAGCAGTGTTAAAATACAACCAGGTTTATTGAAGACAGGAAGGTTGTAAATAACAGGCAGCAAAGTATGCAAGATGGAGTCCTTGGCAATTACAGTCACTGTTTAGAAATGCAATACTTTACTGTAGCAGAATGAGATATGGAACGAGAATAAGTTCAGGAGTGATGACGGAACATCGGAATCAGGAGCAATGGTGGAACATCGGAATCAGGATTGATGGTGGAACATCGGAATCAGGATTGATGGCGGAACATCAGAATCAGGATCGATGGAGGAACTGGATCATAGGAGCTGGAATACCTGGACGGGCTCAGGAGCTGGAATACCTGGACGGACTCAGGAGCTGGAATACCTGGACAGGCTCTGTAGCTGGAACACCTGGAGTAATCACACTGCAGCAGAGAGAACAAATGCACCAACAGGAAACACTTGCAAAAGACAAATGAAGCACTAGCAGTCTGTGGGCTCCCAGCATACTTATACCCACTGGAAGGCCAGGATTGGCCGGGTACCTATGGCAGGGAGATTAGACTGTACCGGATAGGTTCAGATTAACATGTGACTGGAAGGAATATGGCAGCCCCCATGTCAGACTAAGGCGGGAAAGACTGTTTGTATCCACCATGCTTGTGGCCAGTAGCAATGGCGGCGGACTGGGAGATTGCATGGCACTGGCCGCTGTCACTCTGTGTGGGGAAAGCGGTGAGCTGCGCAGCCGCGGGGTCAGCAGTGCTGAGAGAACCGGGAGATGACAGCAGACAGGATGCCGGCTGCATCGGGACTTGAAACGCAAGCTCAGCCTGTGCAGACCCTTAGAGGCAGATGTATTAAGCTTTAACAAGAGATAAATCCAAGGGTGATAAGGAGAGATAAACGTCCAGCCAATCACCTGCTAACTGCCATGTTACAGGCTGTGTTTGAAAAAAGTCAGTAAGCAGGTGATTGGCTGGACATTTATCTCTCTTTATCACCCTTGCATTTATCTCTTGTTAAGGCTTAATACATCTGCCCCATTAGTCGGTAAGAGAGCTTGCTTCAGTACTTGGATCGTGACAGTTGCCTACCCTCCTGCATTCTGCAGGAGACTCCCTGAAATAGCGGCAATCTCCCTCTTTCCCTCATTAGTCTAGCAATCTCCCTCATTTCACCTGACCCACATTACACTGTTACAGTCTTGGTGAAAAAAGGAATGAGCGATAAATACATTTACATTGAATCCTCAGCGCCATTTCCCAGCACTGTAGCACGTATACTAGCTCTTACTAACTGCTTTGGGACTCATCTACATTTGGATATAAGTCATAATAAAATATTCCTCTCAGATGTAGTAGTACACACCCACACTTCTAGGTGCCACATCACAATCTCTTTTCACAATCTCTCCATATATGAAACTAGACACGCCCTTTGGGTGGAGCATGACATGCCCCCTCAATGGAGCGCTTTTCAAAATTTTATTACCAACTATAATCTCCCTGAAACTAGTTTTCAAAAGTAGGCAAGTATGGCTGGTGGTATGGCCAGCAGCTCACACAGCACAGGCCATGCCTACACAGCGGTGAAAATGGGGGTGTGGCCTTGCGGGAGCACCGCGAGCATAGGCCACTCTCCAAGAAATTATCCGTCACGAGTAAGCGTCCCTATTCAGCTTCCTCTAAAGGTGGGAGGTATGCCCAATGATAAATAGACCTCTTCATAAAATGAGTAAATATAAAGCATACCCTCCAACTGTACCGAATTTGCCAGTACAGTACCGTTTTTTTAACAGTCTGAACCGGCAAATATAGTTTGTACCGAATGTACCGCTTTTTCCCCATTACGCCGGTGGTCAGTCACTCACTGTGCGCCGCAAATCATTCCTCCTGGCTCCCGGGCCCCCGCTCCATGTGCTGCCTGGTGCACTGGCTCTCCCCTCTTCCCCTCCGTTCCCAAGAGTGCATTGCGGGCCGGTCCTGTGCATCATGGCGTCACGCGCCGGCACCGCGCACCCTGCACACTCAGGGGAAAGGACATCTCAGCCCTCACTGTCTGCGCAGGCGCAGACTGAGAAACTGAGGGCACAAATCTGCCTGAGGGAGAGGTGTGCGGTGGCCAGCCCCGGCGCGCGTGACTCGGGGATCTCGACATCTTCGCATCGGCCGGAGCCTGCCACTAAGTTTTCCAGCACATCAGACTCCAGTACAGTGGCAAGTAGGTGGCTCAGCCAGGCTGCACTTTGACTAAATCTCCTCACTTGACTCTATCCATCATGTGATGCACCTCTGCCTGCAGCTCATATCACATGGTGGCTTGGTGGGCTGATGGCATATTAAATAAGTATATTTAATATACTTATTTATTAAATAAGTTACCAACATGGCTTGGCTCCCCCACCCCCTCTTCTCCTGCATTTTAAATGCATATATCTGAAAAAAGGCCCAGTATACAGTCGGCCCAGTATACAGGCGTGACCATGCCCCCTTTATCCATGGGCACGCCCCCTTTCTGTATGTGTACTGATTTCTGCCCTTAAAATGTTGGAGGGTATGATAGAGTTGTGCATGGCTTGGGTACTGACAGACATTGCTTGGCAGAAACTAGAGGGCTTTTAGTACAGAATTGTCGGGACCGCGTCCGGCACCCAAATGGAGTGTGATAAATCACCAACCAATCAACTCCTACCCAGGGCCGGCGCCACCACTAGGCAGCCTTAGGCATTTGCCTAGGGCGCCGGCCAATGGAGGGCGGAAGAAAGGAGCAGGAGGTCCCGCCCCCCCCATGGAGGTAAGCAACTCTACCCCCCTCCCCCGAACCCCCCCGTGCGATGCGGTGGGGCCCGCCCAGCATCACCCGGCACCATCTCCCCATGTAGCGACGCAGCAGTGGCCGCATCAAACCCCCCCCTGATGGAGCGGAGGTGACCGCGCTGATCCCCCCCTCTCCCCTCCCCTCCCTGCAATGCCCGGGCTGTACATCACCTCACCCGGCACCCTCCGTGAGGGGAGGGGACGGAGGGTGCTGGGTGAGGTGATGTACAGCCCGGGCATTGCAGGGAGGGGAGGGGAGAGGGGGGGGGATCAGCGCGGTCACCTCCGCTCCATCGGGGGGGGGGGGCGCACGACGGGGGCACCCTCCCCCCGCACGAAGCGATGACGAGCGCCGGGGCGGGTGAGCACCGGGGCGTGCTCCTACCTGCTATGTCACAGACTGTGTTTTGAAAAAATGACTGGTTGGTGCTGATTGGTTGGTGGTTTATCACTCTCCATTTTATCACTTTTCGGGGCTTAGTACATCTCGCCCTAAAAGTCATAGTGATGCTGGTGCTTCAGCTACACTGGACTAATTTGTTAAATTGATTTTGATGACAGTTGCTAGTAAACATGTCTACACTGCCACTATTAATCTCATTATTTATTTAAAGTTGATGCATATTCCATACCCTCTATGAAATGGATGGCATGCAGTTAGTCACATACAAGAACAAAGCATTCATATTTTATTAGAACACAACCAAATATTTCATAGAAGATTACAACCTTCAACTATTTTCAGATGCCCACATAGTAACTGTCTTCACTGATTTACTTTGCTGTGATGCAATGTTGGACCACTAGGGGTCATATGTGCATCATAGAACTTCCCCACTATACTTGGGAACTATCAAACATTTAAAAGAAAGCTGATATATTATTTTTAATTAAATAGTTTATACTTTTTTTTGTTTATTATTAATTATATGGTCTACACTTGAAAAAAAGCCCAGTATACATTCGGAAAGGGGGCGTGACCACACCCCCTTTATCACTGACCACGCCCTTTCCGTATGTGTACCGATTTCTGCCCTTAAAATGTTGGAGGGTATGATAGCGTTGTGCATGGCCCTGGCGAAAACGGGGCGAATGGGTAATAGTACATAGGAAAATGCGGTAAAACCCCCGTTTTACCGCATTTTCCCTTTAGTACATCCCGCCCTTAAAATCATAATGACAACAGAAACTACCCAATTATGATTTCAAAAGAGTAAACACAGTTGTAGGAAATTGCAACAAAACAGAGATGTGAGAATCAGGTATACCTGAGACAGACAGCTAACAGTTGTAATACTGTAGATATTGCATATAATAGAACTGTAGGTTGATTCTAGACATTTAGGAGAACTAGGGGGGTAAAGCTCGCTTCCAGTATTGGGCTAATGCTGCCCTAGCTGCTATACAAATGTGCCCCAACAAATACCTATGGGGGATAAAACATTAGCGGGGAATAACGGTAGGAGAGCTATTGTTGGGGACGGGGTTAATGACAATGTCATTACTTTACTGATGAATACAAATATCTCAGCCCAGAACCTTTGCATATGGGGGCATGATCAAAAATATGAAAGATATTGCCCACTTCACCACAATTACGCCAACAGTATTTAGAACTTGATTGCCAATAGGAGTGTAGCTTATCAGTTGTTAAATATAATCTACTGTAAGTAGGAGTTTGATCTGCATCTACATATGGTTCAAACATCTTGACATTCGATAAGATGAGGCAAAGATTATTTCCCACTATGCGGTAGACCAGTGGCGTAAGTTAGTTCCAGTTACCCGGAGGCAAGATATATATTGGTGCCCCCCCCATATATATATATAACCCTATATAACCTTATATAAAATATATATTTCTGTTCAGCTAGATAGATAGATAGAGAACACATATATATTTCACAACTCAGCCACAGAAGCAATATCGTTGGCTTTTAAATAACTGATTTAAACTTCCAGGGGGTGGAATGGTGAACCTTGGGAGCAGGAGTCCGGCAGCAGATGACTCCATTGCCTCCCAGAGTTCTGCCTCTGCGGTAGACAGTGAGAGTCCCAAGTCTCTCTTTCATTTCAGCTGAGCATTGGATTTCAAGATAGGGATCAAGCCTCAAAGGGTCTTATACCAAAAAGATATATCTTTTTTGGAGTGACGTTGAGATAAACGTTCACAATGGCCTGGGATATTAGACTGGGAACTTCCACAGACTTAGATAAGTCCTTGTACCAATGATGAACCTGAAGATAGTGAAAAAGTTCCCTATTCTTAAGGTTATAAGGGGACTGAAGGGTAGAGAATGGGAGCATAATAGTACCATCCAACAGGTTACCCAACATCGAGATACTCCTAGTATACCAGGCTGAAAGATTAAGATTAGCAATCAGCTTAGTTACAGCACGCAATAAAATAGAAGCATAGGAATATAAGGGAGCAGGGAGACGGACGACCAATTTGTCCCGGATATGCAGAGAGAATTTCACAGATGGGAGAAGAGCTAGAAAGGGTGGACGCAGGCTGAGTTGTATTTTAAGAAGGTCATCTAGCGGAAATGTTAGGTTCCTTGCCCATTCAATGGATATCCAACACACTTCAGAAGTTACAGTTACAGTATGTCAGACCAATATTTAAGTTGGGCCAACATACACGCTTCATGGTAAAGAACCAGGTCAGGCATTGCCAGTCCCGCATTACCACAGGGGAAAACATTCTATACCAAGCCAATCTAGATGGACGTGTTTTCCCATATATAACATAATAAAACAGAATGTCATTTATCCAAATGTTTTTCTGGGAAATAAATAGGGGGTAGTGCGATATAAGCTTGGGCAGGAGAGTCATCTTAAAGGCAGCAAGGCATCCTAACCAGGAAATTTCATAAGATAACCGTGATTTAGTCAAATTCCGAAAGTTATCAAGTAGAGGGGGCAGGTTGACTTCAAAGACAGAAGAAGTAGATGGAGGAATCTGGATTCTGGAGGCAGAATGCCAATTATACAGATATTGTGATGTGAGAGTAGCTAATGTCAGGGCTTGGCCATTAATAGGAAGAGCACCAGTTTTTCCAATATTTAATTTATTATATGAAGCTTCACTGTAACTTCACAGGATAGAGTGTAAGCAAGGGAGAGAGCATATCGGGTCTGTAACAAATAAGAGTACATCTTCGGCAAATAGACATAATTTATGTACACTATTGCCAATCAACACTCCTGGGAAACCTTCAGCCTTCTGAATGTTTTCAGCTAGAGCAGGGCTGGGCAACACCGGCCCTCCAGATGCTGATGAACTACACATCCTAGCATGCCTTGCATCAGTTTCAGCATGGCCACATAGCAAAACTAATGCAAAGCATCCTGGGATGTGTAGTTCATTAACATCTGGAGGGCCGGTGTTGCCCAGCCCTGAGCTAGAGGTTCTATACATATAGTAAATATCAAGGGTGAAAGAGGATATCCCTGTTGTGTTCCATTCCCAATTGGGAATATCAGACATGAAGCCATTACTAAACACCTGTGCTGAGGGGAGCTGTAAAGAGCTAAAACAGAGACGAGGATTTGACCATTAAAAACTAATTTTTCATGTAAAGCCAATTTAGTCATCAAATGCCTTCTCAGTGTCTAAAGAGAGCAAAAGAAGTGCAGTGATAGATTGATAGAGTCAATAATATAAAACACTCTACAGGTGTCCATGCACGGTGCTATGATCGCACCCGTTATGGGCTGGATCGCATTGCATTGCAACACGTGTTTTGCATGCAATTTGCATGCAATGCGATCAGAAGGCAGTACAAAAAGTATATGCAGCACATACTTTTTGTACTGTGCGATGAGATGCCCGCGGGAGCGCGCATCGCATTGTGCAAACGCACTGTGTATGGGCACCTTACGTGTGTTCCCTTTACAAATTTTATTTACTTCTTTGTACTTATTGAATGCCTCCTGATTCCCGTTAGCCTTGTAAAATGTAAATGCGTGTCTTATTGTTTATTGCTGTCCTTACTTTTTTGTCCAACCATGGTTACTTTTTCCTATTGATTTTATTGCCTTTTGGGATATATTTAACAGTAAGTGTTTCTAGCAAGTTTTTAGGGTTTCCCACATTCCTTTGCATTTCCCCCTAACACTTCCCACAATTATTTTAAAAAGATTCCCTGAATAATTCAAAGTTAGCTTTCCTAAAATTGTATATTTCAGCTGGTCCTGTATGTTCGTTGTTGTTTACAGAAGTTGATTTCCAGTGAGACCATGTTGTGGTCACTGTTTCCCAGATGTTCTATTACTTTGGTGTTTGAAAAGAGATCTAAAGGTGCCCATACACGTCCCGATGCGGGTGTGCGTTTTGAGCTTAAATAGCATGCATCGCATTGCATTGCATGCCTTGTGCATGCATTGTGCATGCAATGTTATGCGATGAAAAGCAAGTACAAAAAGTATGAGCAGCACATACTTTTTGTACTGTGCGATGAGGTGCCGCGGGAGCGCGCACCTCAAAGCACAGATCGCACTGCCCGCATCGGGACGTGTATGGGCTCCTTAACTAAATCCAATAATGCCCCATTACGAGTTGTGCTTCAACCGATTGTGTGATAAACTGGTCCTTGATTAAGTTTAGGAACCCACTGCTTTTAGCTGACGTACTGGTCTCATTAGTCCAGTTGATGTCCGGAAAGTTAAATTCCCAATAATTAATACCTGCCCCTGATCTGCCAAATTTTTTTAAAAGTAGTGCCTCATCCCTCTCATTAATGTTAGGTGTTGTGTAACATACCCCTATTAAAAGTTTTGTTATTTTCAGTTGTCACTTCCCACACGGCCTCCATATTATCCTCAGCTATCCCCGAGCTCATTTCCTTCCCACATGGTTTTAAGTTTGTTCTTACATAAAGGCACACCTTCAATTCTCCCTTTCTTTTGTTAAAAGGGTGTATCCCTCCATGTTAAAAGCCGAATTGTGTGACTTCCATGTTTCTGTTATACCAATTATATCGTAATCATCCCTTGTGGTCATGGCTTCTAGTTACCCAATTTTGCCTACCAAGCTTCTTGCATTCTCTCGTTTTCCCGCTCCTCACTACTCTGTCTTTCTAGCCCATAGTATCATTCTGTACCCCCCATGTCTAGTTTAAAGACTCCTCCAACCTTCTAACCATCCTGCCGCCCAGCACTGCCGCCCCCTTTCCATTCAGGTGCAATTCGTCATTGCTGTATACAGAGGCGTAACTAGAACTCTTTGGGCCCCATAGCAACATTTTGCTATGGGGCCCCCTCCCCCCAGTGGAGGGGGGGGAGACAAGGGGGGTTGAGTGCGATAAAGATGAGTAGGGAAAGTGAGAGAGGGGGGGGTGGGGGGGTGAGACAGGGGAAAGGAGAGGGAACAAAACAGGAGAGAGAGGGAAGATCTTAATCCACCCCACCCCACCTGACCAGGTATCCTGTGTCCCCCTGCCCTCCCACAGTATAAACTGTCTTGTTCCTGTACTTACAGCGCCAGGACCTCAGCGGCAGCGCAGCGTGTCTAGATCAGGGGAGGATTTCGCAGCCCGGGTCTCGCTGTCACCCCCGCTCCCCGTTCCCTGCTGTCGCCCCGGCACTAGCACTTTTTCGCGCCGGGGCTGGTCACCAGATAGTGACGTTGAGCCCCGGCAGCGTCATATAGAGAGGGGGGAGAGTAGAGGCTGGTTTTACCCAGACCCGCTCCTCCCCCTTCATTGACGACACCAAAGCTGCTGCAGAGGGGGAGAGAAGAGGCACGGGGCACCGCGGTAGGGATCAGGGGAAGATAGGGACGGGAAGTCTTATCAGGGGAAGATAGGCACTAGCTAATAAATGAGTGTGGGTTTTTGTTTGCTCAAGGGAGGGCAAACGTAAGACAGAAAAAGAGCTTTGTGGGCGCACTCTTGTAATTTGTAGATATGGAATTAATTTAAAACTTAACTTTTATTACGATCTTTTTAATATATATTGACCAAGGTTAGCAATAGTAAGAGAGAGAGTATAAGGGGTTAGAAAAGTGCGGACGATCAAAGTGACGACAACTCCCATCGAGGGGACGAGCCAACACATAGGCCACCCAGTAATCAAGGTCAATACCACCAACCTACAGACTACTCAGCTTCGGGCCATTTTTTAGACTTTGGCCGGGGAAACAGGGGTCCAAAAGAAAAACAAGACGTGCCAAAAAGAAGAAGAAGGAGGGACTTCACCAGATGGGAACCACGGACACCGAACTGGTACCCTCTGAGGGGCAGGGAAGCAGAGAATCCGAAGTATCCAAACTACAGATATTAAATTTATCTCAACATGAACTATCAGATGCACAGAAGAATGTGCTACAGAAAGGATTAACCTTCTGCCCCACAAGCACCTTCGATCGTTTCCAATGGGAAACCAATCTCCAACTTTTTAGTCGAAAGCTGCTACTCACAAAATTCTATGCCAAAAAAGATGGGTCCCTATCAACGGACACTTGGTCGGAACAAGAACAAGAAGCCATCCGGGCTCTGGAAGAATTGGAAGGCAATACTGAACCCCCAGAATCAACCACAAGGCCTCTGTGTAAGAAACGGTCCTGCTTTTTTCCACCGATCAATATATGCCCAGAGGTGAAAGTGTTCACGAATTTGGTCTCAAGGGACCTGGATAAATTACATGAAAAGAAGAAATACACCAGATACAGCAGAAACATTACCAAACAAGAACACCAAGCAATCCAGGAAATCAAGCAGTGGACTGATGTAGAAATCAAACCCTCTGACAAGGGGGGGAATATAGTTCTGTGGCCGATCAATCTATATTTGAAAGAGGTTAATAGACAGCTAGATGACACCACGTGCTATACGAAGACACTCTTTGATCCAACCTCGAATTTCAAAGCACAATACGACAGAATCATCCATGATGCAGTAATGAATGGGACTATCACAAAAACAAAACATCAATTCCTGGCAACCCCAAATCCCCGCACAGCGACCTTCTATTTACTACCGAAAGTCCACAAACACATCACTGAACCACCAGGACGTCCGATAGTGTCGGGAAATGGAGCACTCATTGAAAAGGCTTGCATCTTCCTAGATACACACCTGCGCCAACATGTCACGGCCCTTCCCTCCTACATACAGGACACAGCTGACGTCCTAAGGAAATTACATGATGTCTGCCTAGATGAAACAGAGATCCTAGTAAGCCTGGACGTCGAAGCGCTATACACCTGCATAAGACATGACCTGGGCCTGGAAGCTGTCAGATATTTTCTACAAATGGAGGAATATGGAGACTTCCAGGACTTTCTGATACAATTAATGAATTTCGTACTGCACAAAAACTACTTTACGTTTAACAACCGCTTCTACATCCAGGGGAGGGGCACAGCGATGGGGGCGGCTTGTGCCCCCACCTACGCTAACCTCTTCCTTGGATGGTGGGAGCGGGAGTTCGTCTTTCACGAAGATAACCACATCTATGAAGAATGCATAACCGCATGGATGCGGTACATAGATGACATTCTGATGATATGGAAGGGCTCCGAAGCACAGTTACATCGATTCCTGGAACACCTGAACAATAACCAACTCAACTTGAAATTGACATCTGAATACAGCCGCTCCAGTATAACCTTCCTTGATCTAAGGATATACAGAGGTGAAAGGAACATGGTGAATACGGAACTCTTTCGAAAAACTACCTCAACCAACAGCCTGCTATATAACTCAAGCGCACACTTCCCACCCACAATTGCCAATATTCCTAAAGGAGAATTTTTAAGGCTCCGCAGAAATTGTTCCAACGAAGAAGTATACCAACTCAACTGTAAAGATCTCAGCGACAGACTGGTGGAAAGGGGATATTCCAAAAGATCCATCAAAAAGGCAAAACGAACGGTGGATGAGGTAGAGAGATCACAGATCCTCTTCAGAAAAGATGAACCCACAAACAAAAAAGAAGACACCACAATTCGATTTGTTGGCAACTTTTGTGCTGAATGGCGTGAAATTAAAGATATCATACAGAAGCACTGGCCCATCATCCTGAGCGACAATGACCTAGCCATGAAACTGGACAGCAGAGTCAACATGAGCTGGAGAAGAGCACCCAGTCTCAAGGACCAATTGGTGCACAGTCACTTTTCGGGACCAAGGACAAAAAACACCTTCCCAGATGGCAGCTTCCCCTGCGGGGGTTGTAAAATTTGCCAACACATTAAAAAAACAACAACCATGAAGGACAAGTATGGACAAGTGATCAAGATTAAAGGATACTTCAATTGCAAAAGCAAGAACCTGATATACTGCATTACATGCGATTGTAACATCCTATACATTGGAATGACGAGTCGGATGTTAAAACAACGTGCCCTTGAACATCTAGGGAACATTCGGAATGCCCAAGCTGACATAAAAAAGATGAAGCAGTTAACAACTGTAGCTAGACATTTCCTTTTGAAACATGAAGGAAAGTCCACCAGCTTCAAGATATTTGGCCTTGAGCAAATACATATGGGCCTCAGAGGTGGGGACCTCAACCAAACACTGCTTCAGAAAGAAGGTAAATGGATCTTCCGTTTGGGATCCTTAGCACCCAATGGCCTCAATGAAGACATCAAGTATGGGGCATTTCTCAGATAAAATTCCCTTTTGTCAATCATGCAGCTATGCTCCATTTCTATCAATTTATAATTGAATATTAATGTTTCCCCTTAGCTTTATGTAAATATCTCTACTACTAATTAATTTAGCACGCTATTAAGTTGAATCTCAGTCCTCACTAGGTTTTAGCACCCACAACACCGTATCACCCACTTTAATTCATTTGCTTCTCACTTTCTATCTAACCATCAGCACCACGGGTCTCCTAATAATACCCTTTATACGGTTAATTGTACCCTAGTATTATCACCAGCCACTTATATACCATAGCATTCTGGGTATCACATCACCACAAATATATATACATATATATTTCCTCTCTTTTCACACCAGTCAGTTGTTGTTCCACGTTGTTCTTCCCTTCACCATATTTTTGTCACCTTCACTTGGTCATACCCAGGACCTACAAATCCTTTCACATAGATACTTTCACAATTATGTCCATACCCATATTATTCACTGGGACATTTAGGGTCTCTTATTTCCCATCTCTAATAACAATATATATATAAAAAAATAATATAATTTTTCTACAATATATATCTTATATATACATATATTTTTTAATATTTATTTTTATTATTTTTTTATTTTTTAATTTTTATTAATTGTTATTTCGGTTTCACTTTATCACTTAATATAAATAAAATATATTTACAATTTTTCATCAGATAACATTTAACCCCTTTAATCAATTTCTTATTGAGAGTTATCAATTTTAAAACCACTTTTAATCCTCTATTTTATATTTATACAAATTTCATTTCATCTTCTATTTAAATAAACCTATATCTATATTCTCATTACTAATATAACTTCATGGTTATAAAAATTGCTCTTTTCCTTCCCTGTATATAGTCCCCCATATTTATTCTATAATATTCATTTAATATTGAATCATGGTAAATAAACCCTCCAAGTACCTAATTGATCAATTAATCCCTAATAATGACCCTGAAATTATTATGGCAGGGGAATGCACACACCCCATATCGGGTAATTCAAACCCCACCATCATGTAATCCAAGTTGTCTAACTCCTAGAATTAAGGCTACCACGCTACTTCAAAAACTGTTACCAACAAGCTTTAATAGACTATATAAAACACAGTGAAAAAACGGCATACAATCTCAGCCACAGCTGCAGGCTAATCAGTGACCAGCGCCTTCACATAGGCGAGCTGAGGCATCAATCAAAACAAACGAGCGGTGATTGGATGAACTACGTACAAAAGTCAGGGCAAACTGCCCACAACCAAGATGGCGCATACTGACGAAGCCGATCCCGGCGAAACACGTGTCTAATTGACACCCCAGCGACAGCAGCAGCGGCGTTACCCATACGGAGACCCTCCACTCTGCGACCCCCAACCAGCCGTACCTCAGACCTGCCCGGACACCAAGCGCTGACGCCCGGCGGCGTCTCAGGTACCAGTGTCCTCCAACTGCGTCTGGCAGAGGAGTGACACTTCTGTTCATTCAAAGGAACTGCTACAATTATACGTGTATACATAGTAACCAGTGTATAATCTAATACTGTTAGCCGGTTCCTGCAGTGGCCAGCATCGGAGCTGAGCTACCAGTGGGGCAGCATTGTAGTAATATTTGACTGTGGATACAGGATAACACAATTTCAGTGAATTACAATTGACCATCAATATATAAGCGGACAGGCTATATCTGGCACTGAGGTATTTAACCCTTTGTCGGAGCTGAAATACTTTGTGGGACAGCAATATTGTAATATATAACTGTGGACACTGGACAAACTCCCTTTCTTGTTAAGAGGATTTGACCACTAGAAATTAGCAGGCAGGCTATACCTGGTACTTAGGTATTTAACCCCCTGAACGCCGCAGACTTGAATAGCAGCTACAATTTAATTTAATATAATTAACATCCATACCAAATAAGGCAATTTTGCCTCTTGTATCACTAATTGCTACTACTTCCCCTCCCCACTTCTCCCTTCCCATCTCTCTCCCCCCATTCCCTCCCCTCCGTATGTTTCTTTTTCTCCCCTTGTAATGTCATTTTTGCAGCACTTATTGAAGAGATACATATTTAGCTGCTAATCCATTTGTGACCACACAATTTCGGTATCCAGTCAGCTATCAATGCTCTAATCCGCAGTTAACCAGGCAATCTCTATTCTGGGAAATAAAAACCTCAGTAAATACCACCATACCTCACTGGAAATGCCCAAATACGTTCCGAACTTGGAAGCAAAGCAGTGACGGGCCAGAAAAGTATTCTTGTGGGGGACCCCTGAAGAACATCTGGTGTGGTATAAATAGAGGTATCCCTAAGATAATTGCACTGGACACGCCTACTGCATGAGCAATACAAGCCGTGATAATACCAACATACTGTTGCTGGGGTAATCTATATCCCTACAGGCGAGCTGAACCTGTAGGTGACAAAAACCATTCATTTTCGCCCATAATCACATTGTCCATATGTCAATGATGATAAGGACGTAGTGCGCTGAATGGAGAGTAAAGTGTGAAAAGTGAAAGGTGCCATCACACAACATTTTTATTATATCTTTCATAATTGTCATACTATAGGTACCCTTTTCTAACCCCTTATACTCTCTCTCTCTTACTATTGCTAACCTTGGTCAATATATATTAAAAAGATCGTAATAAAAGTTAAGTTTTAAATTAATTCCATATCTACAAATTACAAGAGTGCGCCCACAAAGCTCTTTTTCTGTCTTACGTTTGCCCTCCCTTGAGCAAACAAAAACCCACACTCAGTTGTTATACTGAAATCGTGGGCGCACCACCAATCTATGACTATCAAAATTTAATTAAAATAGTCCTCATGTTGGTCAACAAAATGATTTAATAATCAACTAATCCACGTCAGTGCGGCTCCAAACCCTACCCCACATTACTAGCTAATAAATGTCTAATGGGTGCAGGGGATGCCTGCTTAGCCCTCGGGCCCCCCAAAGGCCCGGGCCCCATAGCAGTTGCACCCCCTGCACCCTCCATAGTTACGCCACTGGCTGTATAGATGGCCCCTGTTTGAAAAGTCCAACCAATGCTCTAGGAACCCAAACCCCTCTTTCCTACACCATCCCTTTAGCCATGCATTAAGCTCCATTAATTCCCTCTGTCTCCCTTGACAGGCGCGGCACAGGTAATATTTCTGAGAAAATTACCTTGGATGTCCTAACTTACATTCTAGATCCCTGAAATAATTTATAAGGACACCCCAACTACCACTATCTTGGTCATTTGTGCCAACATGCATCATGACCACTAGTGCTTTCTCAGCCTTACCCAGTAATCTGTCCACCCTGTCCACGATGGATATGTGTCTTCAGGTATATTTTTATACATTTTCATGGGTCATGTGTCAAATTAAATGTTTAGCATTATAATTTTTACTTTATATGATATTTATCTTAAAAATTGTTCATTGACAATCTTAATTTTAGTAATATGATATGGTTTAATATTATGCTGTCTCTAATTGTCAGCTTCAGTGGGCATTATGGGGGCTTTTTAATTTGATTGGTCTCCCGCGCGTTCGGCCTGGGGACTGATGTCTTGCATCTGCGCATACACAGATGCATTTCTGCGCATGTGGGTACAGCCTATGGGTACAGCCTATGGGAACCCAGTGTTTCATGGGTGTTCCATGAAAATGCTGGTAATCGCCGAGTGGCATGGGTGCAGGGGGCGGGCAGCTGATGTCAGCGGATGTCAGCTGCCCGCCTGCTTCCCGCACAGGGCCCTTGCAGATCAGAGAGACCATAGAGGTGTCTCTAATCTGTGAACACTGGACAAATCATTTGATGGCCACCGAATGATTTCTCCCCCGGCAAACAAGGCTGCGAATGGATGATTATACAAATCATCTATTCGCAGCCATGAGGGGGATCGTGGCATGCAAGGGGGTAGGGGTCACTGTGGGATGCGTTTAGTCCACACGTAATGCTGCAAAGCATTGTGTGTGGACCAGTATAAGGTCTTATGTGTGGCACTACTGGGGGCAATATGTGTGTAACTAGCACTATGGGGGGGCAGGCGGATGCAGGTGGATGGGAAATTTATAATTACTCCAATGCGTGCGGTTTCGCCCGGGAGTGCTGGGTTTAATTGTCAGGAGTTTAATTATGATAAGTGGATTAAAGATTAAGATAATGCTACAATTACACCATCGGTTCTAGGCACCCCCCCCCCCCCATGCAGCACTTTTTTTTTTTGGGGGGGGGGGGGGGGTGTTGGAGGTGGGATCCCTGCCTATTTGCCTGTCCTGGGCCCCACAATTTCTGATGGCTGCCCTGGTCAGTGTTAGTGGTCTGTGTTCTGCGACCAGACTGCTGTTCCTGGCTCCTGCACTGTCGTTTTTCAATGCTCTGATGTCTGGAGGGGCAAGCAGGGCCCTCCTACCTCTATGTCGGTTTGTTTCTACCCAGTGTGTTTAATCACTGTTGTTTGTTGTTTTCAATTGTAAAGCACAACGGAATATGCTACGCTATATAAGAAACTGTAAATAAATACATGTGCAGAGGTGTCAATATTTTATGCTGGTGAAAATGTACTCCAGATTTCCATAACCTTGTTAGGAAACCATGCTTTTCTTCTAAAAATGTCCCTCTGGATATCACAGGAGGGCTAACATCTCTGTGAAAGATGTGCAAAAAATCCACTAAAAATGCCAGTGTCGCTCACATTTGTTATATAAATTCAAACAGAAAATGATGTGTAAAAAAAGATTAGATTTCCTATATAAGGTAAACATTACAGGTAAAAAAAAAGTGTTTGCTTGACAATTTTCACACCTATTTTGACAAATTCACATAGCACTCAAATTGTTAAGGCAAAGGCACCATGACTTTCATTAAATGTACCTTATGATTTCATGCACATTTTGTGCCTTTATTGCACAACCTTTAAAAAAAATCAACAAAGTTTGAGTAAATATGTGGATAGCCTCGTATCGAAAATTAGTTATTATGTGGCTTAGCTGTGTATCTTTTAAGAGCCTTCTATATATTATATACCGTTGTGCTCATAAGTTTACATACCCTAGCAGAATTTGTGATTTTCTGGCCATTTGTCAGAGAATATGAATGATAACTCACAAACTCTTTTTTCACTCATGGTTAGTGGTTGGGTGAAGCCATTTATTGTCAAACAACTGTTTACTCTTTTTAAATAAAAATGACAACATAAACTACCCAAATGACCCTGATCAAAAGTTTACCTACCCCAGTTCTTAGCACAGTGTATTGCCCCCTTTAACCCCTTCCTGACAGAGCTAGTTTTGGCGTTCCTGACAGAGCCATTTTTTTCAAATCTGACATCTCTCACTTAAGTGGGGATAACTTTTTTTTGCTTTTACTTATCCCAGTGATTTTGAGATTGTTTTTTCGTGACACATTGTACTTCAAATTAGTGGTAAATTTGGGTCGATACAGTCTGTG